>NC_081162.1:20704999-21304999 GCF_012432095.1 Onychostoma macrolepis
GACCTGCAGTGTGAACTAAGTCTTAGGGTGACCATACATGCCATTTTTACCGGACGCATCCTGGCCAGGATTTTTTTTGAGTGGCTTCGATGACATCGGTTCCTTATATTTTTGAAATGCTCTCGAGGTACTTTGAATCAAAGCAATATAGAAATCCTGGCCAGGACGTGTCCGGGAAAAATGGCACGTATGGTCACCCTAACATCTATGCTAATTTGTGCAGCGATATAAAAGGCTATAAATAGCATATTTTAACAACAGTAAACGACCAAATTCCACATGTGATCGCAAAAGGAAGTTATTACAAACACTCGATGGTGGTTTGAAGTGAGTTCTGAGTAAAAGTGTACTATTAATCTCATAAATTGTCTTATGAAGCATGATGCTAATACTAGCTCTAATGCACCAGAACAGGTCCAATTCTTCTTCATAATGCATTTTTTCATAATACTTTACTTAAGGTCGCAAGAAAATATTTTGTTGTATTTATTTAGAAATACTTCTGATAATAGTTGGGTAAATGTATACTGGGATTGAAGCGATGTGGCTTGGTAAACGTTTTATTGCCAGTATAAAGGCTGATAATGGCTGAATAAAAATGAAAGAGTAATCGATTGACAGCACTAATATATATATAATATATAATATATTCATTTATTTATATGTATTTTTCATTTATTTACATATTTATTTTGGAATGCAAAGAAAACGACTATTCATAACAAATGATTTGCTGGTTTTCCATTCAATTGTTTAACATTTTTAAGATTATTTCTGAAAATTTGGCAGGAGAAAATGCACAATATTGCTCATTTCCCTCAGTTATGTTATTCACATTATGCATATTATCTCCAGGCAACCTGCCTTAATTGTGTGTCATGGAGAGGCATATTACCTGTAAATGTGCAAAAATGGTGACAATGCATCATCATTTTGGCTAAAAAAAAAAGAGAAAACCTTAATGCACATTTTGATTTGTGGATGAAAATCCACCTCGGCCTCAATCAAGTGTATTAAGGTTTTCTTAAGCACAATTTCAAAATTCACATAAAAAGTAGTTACATGGAGACCCAGCAGGTGACCGCTTAGTGGTTCCAGATTAATTTTTCCATAAATTTTCTCCAAACTTTAGTCCGCAAGTAAATTACACGAAGCAAAAAGTATTTCAGAAAATAAAAATCAGGGGGAAAAAAGACTGGTGTTAGGGATGTGAGGGATTCCATCAATGATTATGAAGAAGATCCTCGGTTTCAAAAAAAAAAAAAAGCCACTCTATCGCAGAATCTAAGTAAGTTGAAACCTATTGTATGTTTTACAGTACATACTATCTGCTGCATTTTTACTTCTTTATCTACAGTATCGTAGCACCCAGCCCTACTGCACAGAGAGCAAGAGATTGAATCAGGAGAGAGAGAGAGAGAGAGAGAGAGAGAAGGAGAAAGAAAGGAAGTGACAGATGGGCGGTTAGGGGTCTCTCTTCATATGTGGATGGCTGTTAGCAGACAGATGCAGGGCAGAAATACACAGAAACAGCAGGCAGGAGGAGAACAGAAGTGATGTTGGCTCATAGAAGAGCAGCTAACACACATCCACTGTGTTTGTGTGTGTGTGTGTATGTTTACTCCATGTAAAGCTTGATAACAGCCTGCACATAAACAGGTGTAAACACAAACAGTGCCACTTAGGACTCATTAGCACGCCGGTCACCTCTCTTGCACGCTATGACAGCGAGGCATGCAGACAAACAAAAGAAACGGAAATGGAAATGTAGCCGTCAGCTTATTCACCATGGAGATAGTAATTTATTATCTTTCTTTATGAATCTGTAAAACTGCAGTGCACAATTTTGTAGCTCTTTCTTCAGTGTCTTTGGTGTCAGATGTATTTATGTAGGAGCTGTGGCCTAGCGTATGTCACATTGATTCAGTTTACACCTGTTAACAGGTGAGTAGGCGGTCCTAATTTAATAAAATATTGTTTTATAAAATATTTAAATAATATATTTACACTATATTTATTTAATCTTACATTTTTTATTATTGTATTGTATGTTATTGTATATACATATGTGTGTATATAGGAGTATAAATATATGAGAATACTTTTTGTACGCAAAGAAAATAAAAATAACGACTTTATTCAACAACTCGTCTCCTCTGTGTCACTGTAGCGCCATTTTGGAGAATATCCGCTGGACGCAAACTGCGTTCGCTGTTCTGTGTCAGCCACAATACGTTATTTGCGTCCAGCGGATATTCTCCAAAATGGCATTACGCTACACAGATGAGACGAATTGTTGAATAAAGTCATTATTTTTATTTTCTTTGCGTACAAAAAGTGTTCTTGTTGCTTCATAAAGTTCAGATTGAACCACTGATGTCAGATGGACAATTTTGACGATGTTTTTCATACTTTTCTGGGGCTTGACTGTTATTTACTCGGCAGTCAATGAGACAGTCACAAACCTCCCGGTTTTCATCCAAAATATCTTAAATTGTGTTCCGAAGACGAATGAAGCTTTTATGGGTTTGGAACGACATGGGGGTAAGTGATTAATGACAAAATTTTCATTTTGGGGTGTAGTGACCCTTTAATTAATTGATTGATTAATCATTGCCCAGCACTAAAATTAATATATAAATATAAATATTTTGAAAATTATTTTTAGGTTTAATTCTATAAAAATACATTAAGACAAATTATATAACTTTTTTTTTTTTCCATTGGCCCAGTTAGCGTGTATGATATTGTAGTGTATCTACAGTATGTTCAAATGATATCAGACATATGATCAGTCAGCTCTCTTTGATCAAAATGAGTACGACAACATTATGTGCAAAATTGTGTGTTCTAGAGATCAAAATAGTGCAGTGCTGACTGTTTTGCTTATGTAAGGCCCTCTCTGTCATGTACTCTTATATTCAGATTGTGTATGTGTGCTTGGGAGTTTACGTGTGTGTCTGTCTCGTCGCAGTGTTTTAGCATGGTCTGCATGTTAAGTGTGCCGGGGTAGGCCGAGTGATCGTTAGTGGCAGCTCGGGGACCGGAGCTGGAATGGAGGCAAAGAGGCCAGGCACTGCTGTGGATGTCAGGCAGACAGGCGGGCACAGACCCCACTCCCTGAGCTGTCTCTCTCACAGCTTCACCACATTCACATCTCCTGGTCTTCAACTGGACAAGACTAACAAACAGATGTAGTTCTTACTAGAGCATGAAGAGATTTACTTGTAGATTTGTCAGTGTTTTAGAAGCAGTTGCGGTGTATTGACACAAACTGTTTAGAAAAATAAGTCTCGTTGAGAAAGAGAGAGCATAGTGGCTGCTGGATGGTGGTGCTGTGGAGTCCTGACACTAGTCAACCTCTCACATCTTCTCATAGCCCTGTTGCTGAGAAACCGTGCCTGTATAGGACCATATGATTCACTTTTCCTCATCTCTTCTGGTATATCCTAAAAGTATTGCGCTTATTCACCTTGGAGTGTTTATTAATTTATGTATAACTTCATGTGCAAATAATTGTCATATTGCCATCCAAACATGTGATACTGCTGTGTTTAACCGTAAAGATATTTAAAATAGATGATACTGATAAGATGGATGTTACATGATTTAAAATTTTTATCTGTTTATTTGCGGTTTTACAAAATAAAACAAAACAAAACAAAACAAAACAAAACAGTGTTGCTTATAAATTGATCTGAGAGACACAATTGTACAATTGAACAAGCTTTGTTTGATTTCAGAGAATATTTTTGATTATACTTTAAGTGTATTACCCCATTGGCACTTTGTTTACTTATCTGTGTATTTATTTTAATTTATTTATGGTTTTGCTTCTGTTAACTGTTTAAAAGTTTGGGTCAATATGTCAATATATTGAGCAGAAGTGACAATAAAGGCATTTACATTGTTAAAAAAAAATACTTTCTATGCATCAAAGGAAAAAACAACAACATTGTTTTCACAAAAATATTAAGAATATTAATAAAAATACTAACATTATAGGTTATGATGATAATAAAATATGTAGTAATATGAAATGTTCTTTAAACATCAAATCTGCGTATTAGAATGATTTCTGAAGACTGGAGTAATGATGCTGAAAATTCAGCTTTGCCATAACAGGAATAGAATATATTTTCAAACATTATAACAGTTGTTTTAAATTGTAATAATATTTCACAATATTATTGTTTTTACTGTGTTACTGTAGTCAGCAAGCATCCTTCTTTCATACTCATTAAAAAATCTTACTGACCCCAAACGTTTGAATGGTAGTGCATATATAAAATGTACTAGATGTTTAGATTTATTGGTAAATTCATTGTTTACAGATTATTACTGGAAAGATACTGTCAAACTTTTTTTGTGTTTAAAATTTTATCTGACATAAATACACATTTATTGCATATGCAGTATTTATTGTCTATGCATCAGGCCCCTGGTCTTGTCTTTTCTCATCTGGACTGATCTGGTCTTTGGTCTCATGCCACCTCTTCATTCCCCCTTTCTTCTTTTCTTTTCATGTTTTTTTTTTTTTGGTCATGTCCAGTTTCATGCTACCTCATCTCTGCTTATCTTGTGCCATCTCTTCTGGTCTGTTCTCGTCTCTCTCCCCTGTACTGGTTCACATATACTGGCATATTGCTTTGCTCTTGCCCTCAGTGCCATGGGGCCTTCGGTGTGCTGTGTGTGTGTGTGTTGTGTTGGCTGCTGTTGGCCCTCTGAATCGCTGGCACGGCCCTCCCTGTTCCAATCTCGCTGCCGTCAAACTCACTTACCACACCAGCTAATAGTACACAATCTGAGCCCGCAGCAAACGCCTGCCCAAGGTACATATCTTTGTGTTTGCAGTCTGTCAGTCACAGAGGCGCCCCACTCACAAACACACACCTGTTATCTCTGTGCCTGGTCGTATGTGGTGGGCAGGCTCGGGGGTTTCGCCCTTGTGCAGTATGGATAGAGAGATAAGAACAGGGCATGTGAATGTGGAAGAAAATAAGAGAAAGTGAGAGAAGAGGGGGAGAAATATGATTTCTGTGGAAATGTAAACAGGGAGACAAAAAAGGGATTTGGGCTGAAAGGAGGAGCTTGTGTCATGTGGACTTTGAGATTTTGGTTTGTTACTGTTGATACATTCTATCTGAAATATGATTTGATTATTTTATATCTGTTTTTGATATCTGGTCTGTAGAATTGCTATTCAACACAACCCCCCAAGCTAAAAATTGCCTTTTTTTTTTTTGCAGGGCACAATTTCAGCAAATATAAATTAGCGATTTTTTTTATTTATCTTGACTATAATAATAATAATAATAATAATAATAATAATAATGAATACATTTGGTATTGTTTAATTGTTTAAAAATATTAAGCAAAATAGTAAATATTACTGATACCAAGTAATATTTCACTGTAACGTAAATCTAGTATATACGAATAATGAGAAAATAAGAAATATTACCATTAGCATACCATTTAATTATTACCAGTATTTCATTGTAAAATAATTATTTAATAATAATAACAATAATAATAATTTATTCTTGTCATTTTTATAATATAAAAATAAAGAGTTCATTTGCAAAAACAGATTAGTCAGTTTTTAAAAATGTTCAAAAATGTTTATTTTTTTGTATTTTATTTTTTTTTATCCTGCATTCCAGTTCATATCAATCAAACTGCAGTTGGGTTGTTTTGATTAAATAATAATAGCTAAAATACAGCTAACTAACACAATAATTATAAAACACAATAAAAACATAACAATAAAAAAAACATGACTTATTAATATGAACAATTATCTGTTTTTGCAAATAAACTCTTCAAATATTAAACAGATTAGGAAATATTACTATTAAAATACTTCACTGTAAAATAAAACATAAAAAAACTTGTTAATAATAATACTATTTTTTATTTTACAGAACAGCTTTAAAATTACAATACCAATATTTACTATGATATTTATTATGGCAGAAAACCACAGGGAGCCCTTTAAACTTCTCTTTTGTTGTCAGTAGCTGATTAATTGTGCAGCCTTATTGGTCTGTAGCAATAAGACAAACAAAACCAGCTTTACTAGCTGTTTTATAATGCTTGACATAATATTGAAAATCCATCGCCATTTAAATATCAATTTATGAGACAGATGGCAAATTTTGTTGTTCATTGTTATTTTGAATGTGTTCAGTGAGCCCATTTTGGGATAACAGATCTTATTAGCACAGAGTAGCTTTTTGTGTTTGTTTAAAATAGTCTGAACCATTCTTCACAGAAACCTGCCTTCTCTCCAATCCTCATTTTAAACTGAGCTCAGCCCGTGTCTGAATTGGGATAGGTCCCACACTCAAACACACACACACACACACACACACACACACACACACACACACACACACACACACACACACACACACACACACACACACACACACAGGCTTTTAGTGCTGCAATGGCATTTGTGCACATCAATAGCTCCCCCTATGGAATCTCTGATAGCTGCTGTTTGCATCTTCATATCCCTCCTCTAAGCTTTTTTCTTCCAGAATGTGTTTTGTAACCTCATATTTCAAGACTTCAGGACATAAACAAAACCTCTGCAAAACACATTTATCAAGCTTTTGTTGTCCGAGTACTGCTCCTCCTCAGGACGGGTCGTTGCGCGTGAACCGTCCATTCTGCGCTTCTCTCATGAATTGTTCAGTGTGTTCTTACGAAAGATCACCTGATCCTCTTCTCCTCCAATGGCCGGACGAGTGTCTGGATGTGTGAATCTCCTTCACAGTTCGCTATCGTTGTCTCTTCGTGAAGCTGAAGGTAGAAGAAGCTCCGCGTGTTCGCGTGAGAGAGAGAGAGAGCGTTGGGTTGGTAGAGTCTCGCTGGTGTTGTTGAAGCTCTCTTGATGAGGCTAACTGAGTTGCCTAAATATAGATTACAGTAATTTACTTTCAAACAACTCATTTTCTGTGTTTGACATGTCCATTAACCCTGGCTAGAAAAATCATTAATTTTTCACCACTGAAGACATTAGTCATTTGAGCGACTTTCATCGCTGTCTGCCGCTCGGACCGAGACGGATGCAGAGATCATGCAGTTCACGTCTGTCCGGCGCACACGTGTCCTCCCACGCACATACACTCACACACGGCCCTCTCCTAAGTAGGGTGGCTTATCGCCGGCTGTATTGTCCCTCACAATGTGAGGTAATTAGGTGTCCTATGCGATGGCTGTCTCTTGCGCTTTCTTTCTGAACGGCGAGAGAAATGGACCTGTCAGTTTTCTGGCACCAGAGAATTCAACAAATGGTAAGCAGTAATGGCTTCCTTTGTGTCCCGGCAAGTCTTTGCATCGACGGAGACGCATAAAAAAAATAAAACGAGCCATTTCTCTTCTCTTTCGCCCACACTCTCCCTCTCTTTTCCCTTTCATTTGTGACTTAAGGACGTACGACACGTTTGTTAGGGGAAGTGTTTCTTTGACTGCCGCTGAAAGAGGCCTTTTAGATAATACCGCAGGTAAAGAATCCCCGAGTTGTAGATGCGACGCAAACATCCTGCCTCCGTACTATTCGCTCTATTAAACGCATTGTGGGAAGGGAAGTCGAAGTAGCGAAGTCACTCCGCAGTGGACTGCGTCCTTTCCAAGGACATCTCCGCAGAGCAGCAGCAAGCAGAAATCCCTCCAGCCTAATCCTACATTACTGACCTGTCAGCATCACATCCACTCCTGACAGCAGGTGCTGAAACACACACACACACACACACACACATTTAATCATGCGCAGGAAGTACACATCTCCCTACCCACATTCTTATGAGCCTGTGAGCTGCGATTGGGTGGAAGGCTGCCTGTAGACCCATTAAACTGGCCTTAAGTGTTTGCTCTAGATGAAGAAAGAGGGTTTGACCACCAAAGGTTTGAATGTGCGTGTATGTGTGTGTAATGGGAGAAGAGGGTCATTGTTAGCTGTCATGCTCTGGTGCTCCGTTTCCTTTACCTGTCAAATCCAGTGAGAACGAGAACGAGAGAGAGAGAGAGAGAGATGGAGAGAGGAAAGAGAGTGACCCTTCAAAAATACACACACTCCTCTGCACTGACGGATGATGACACTAGGTGACTCCGAGCAGGGCATCATACTTATCTGAAAGTCTCAAAAACATCCAGAAATACAAAACTAGTCCACTTGAACGTCCTGAGGCCTCTCGAACCCCTTTTCCACCAAAATGGAGCTGGTGCTCTGCAAGCCGTCGTAAGATATTTAAAATATTTTTTGAAAGAAGTCTCTTATGGACACAAGGGCTGCATTTATTTGATCATAAATACAGTAAAAACAGTAATATTGTGAAATAGTATCACAATTTAAAATAACAGTTTTCTATTTTAATATGTTATGAAATATGAAAATGTACTTTATTATTATGATGGCAAAGCTGAATTTTCCAGAGCCGTTACTCAGAGTCTTGCCAGATTGAGATGCTGTTGATCTCATAACTTAGAACTGCCTTTTTTTTGTGGCCCATTGGTGGGAAAGGGGCACCAGAGACCTTGAAACACACTCTGTCTCTCTCATTCTCCAAATAAAGCCTTTCTTTTTTCTGAGGTAAAACTTTTCACCTTCACGGCACATTCCATCAAAACACCTCCATCCCAAAAGATACGGCTTCTGTGCATAACTGCCGCAGTCTCATTTTCCTTAACGCTACTGATCGCCTCATTTGGCCAATGAGAGCTTTCCCGACCAATAAACCAGCTGTCGTATCTGATAGCTAGTAGATGTACATCTCGCCTGCAGGGCGGGTGGTTTTTGAACCCAGCTGGACACACCACTGCAGATACGGATCTGGCACTGCAAGCTAAATGTGCTCCAAAAAAAGAATGCATTAAGGTCTCGGGTATAAATAACTAATGGATGGAAGAGATGGATTATATTTATCCAGCTCAATACAGCAGGAGTAGATCAGTCTGCCCTGACTCACACACCTAATGATATCTGGCTTCAGCCCATTACGGACCACAGGCAGCCGTCTTATAAAAATACCCAGACATGGTGAGCTCAGACTGGGATAGAGAGAGAAAGCTGCCCCTGTGGCCTGCTGGGGCTCAGGACTGTCTGAGTCAGCTTCTCTGCTGTTCTATGAAAGTCACCTTTCTCCTCCTCACACTAGGAAGGGAAGCAGACTTTGAGAGGAAGAGCGAGTTGGTGTAACATTGGAATAATTGTGCTTTTATGTCGGCCTGTGTAGCAGGACGATTTCCCATGTGGTGTGGCCGTTTAGAAAGGTGAGGATGAGGGTGGCCGTAGCTTGTGTGGGCTGTTTGTTTTCTTTTGCCCCAAATGTGTCTCATTTCATATTGTTGGCTATGAACTGTTTATTTTTTTGAGCATTCCTGGTGCATAATTCATCAGTTAACATTATACCTAAAGAAAAAAAGGCTTTGTCTTTGTAATGTTTCATAAAAATGTAAACATGCTCTACCTCTGAAATGATTTTTCTTTTTGGCTCCCATCACTTATTTTAAGGTTTGCTTTAGGCTACTAAAAGATGACCATAATATAGTTATTATATTGCTGTAATTTTATTATATTTTATTTTTTATTTTATCAGTGTGTATAGTATGAAATAGCAATAAGTTTTAGGAAAAATTATACATTGAGATGAGATGGTCTGTCCCACATGACACTTATTTATTTTATTATTTCTTTTTGCAGTCTTTACAATGCACTCATAGTTTTTGTACTTTATGTACAGAACTTGACTTCAGTTTGCTCTGGTTTGAATATGACTGACAAGAATACTTTATAGTTTTTTATTTTATTTTATTTTAGAATTAGGCTACTAACCATAAAATACAGTTAAAACTGTCATTTGTGACCCTGGACCACAAAACCAGACAAAAATACACTGTATGGGTCAAAATTATAGATTTTTCTTTTATGCCAAAAATCATTAGAATATTAAGTAAAGATCATATTCCATGAAGATATTTTGTAAATTTACTACTGTAAATATATCAAAACGTAATTTTTGATTAGTAATATGCATTGCTAATAATTCATTTGGACAACTTTAAAGGCGATTTTCTCAATATTTTGATTTTTTTTTGCACCCTCAGACTCCATATTTTCAAATAGTTGTATCTCGGCCAAATATTATACAAATAGCTTATTTATTCACATTTCAGATGATGTATAAATCTCAATTTCTAAAAATTGACACTTAAGACTGGTTTTGTGGTCCAGGGTCACATTTTATTTCAATAATTTTAATTCATATTTCTTATTTTATTGCATTTTTTTTCTTTTTTTTAGAATCTCATGTTTTTCTTGAAGATAAATCATAGAATATCATGTTTCTCTTGAAAATACGTCACATTGCAGAAGTGCACTGGTTTGAGAATTACGTTTCATGTTGATATAAAGAGAGACATGCAAACACCTCATGTGTGAGTCCGCCCATATATATGACACTTATTTATTTCATTATTTCTTCATGTATTCTTCAAGTCTGCACTCATATATTCAGAACTCAACTCCAACTCTGGTTTGAATGTGACTGATAAGAATACTTTATTCTGAGAGTCAACACTTTTCGCTATAATCCCTTGACAAAGCTTTGACATCTCTGCAAGATGTTCTTCACTTAAATTGTAACACTAAATTATGTGTTTTGTGCGCACAGGGCAGTTGACTCTGTAAAGTCGTTTTAATCAAGACTTCATAGAGACATGATTTGAGTCCCTGCCGCTTGAAAGATATGAAAGTCTGCAGCCCTACCATTCTCTCTCTCTGTGTCTCACGCTTCTGTGCATTCTCTCTCTGATTGCCATAAGAATGACTGTGATTGGATTGTCACTGATTAAAATGGTGTTGAATTGCAAAAGTAAGAGTCCCACAGAACAAAGCACATTCTTGCATGTGTCTGAAATAGGTGTTATGTGCTATTTACAGATCAAGAATACTTCTTCCTACTACAGTCACACAAGTAGACTTTTACCATTGTCTTTCACTACAAATTACAGCAGGCAGACAGTAGGTCATTTTGGGCCAACAGAAGAAAAAAAAAAAAGAGGTTGAATTGGTAATTGTTGCTTTATATAGTAAAACATAAATAAATACAATTACATTTGAATGAACTCTCATACCCTCTTACCATAATAATGCAGAACATATTAGCTTTTAACCTTAAAATCTGAAAACCTAGAACTGATTGGACAAAAATGCAAGATGAGTCGTCAATATGTAGTCCATGATGCCAGAAAACAGAAAGTCTGTACATTTTTAATGTGTGTAGCTTCTAAAGGTTAATCTAAACCAGATTTAGATTTTATAGGGCTGTCAAGTGTATTTAAATAACTTCATTAAGACAGTCTTCTTTCTTGCAAAATCTGTCAGAGGGGTTCTTTGCTGTATTCACATCAGAGCAGATATGAACAAGTGTTCAGTGTGTGGCTTCATGAATCTGATTTACTAAATGAGATTGTTGCTACTCTTGCATTAGTAAATGAATTGCTGCAGCTGCTGAAATTCCTCTGATGATAAATTCTCTCCGTTCTCTCTTTGTCAGTGGGAAATACACTGCTTATATTTTCAATCTGACAGCAACCTTGATGAGATGTCCTCGATGATAGTCCGAGAGCAGATTGTAATCTACATGTGCATGTATCTTTGACTTTTTGCTTGCTCCTGTGCATGATGTTGCACACTCAGAGCCAAAAAAACATATATCAAGGTCAAAAAAGTGTTGTGAACCATATAGTCCATTGACCAGAGAACCTGTTGTTTGTTAAAGAAAGGACATGGTCCACATTGGCAGCTTACAGTCAGTACTGTATGTGCTCAATGTTAATGTGAGTTCTAGAACATCACTCTTTTTCTGTTTTTCCTCTTCAGGGAAGCTAACTTGACTTTGTCCCCATGGCTTCTTTTGAAGGTGTTTTCATTTAATCTTTTCCGTAAAAAGATTTTGGCCTGAGGTCACAGATCACATCAGGGTTGTTTTCCGACTCACTGACCATTTAATCAAGCTAAAGTCCATTGCCGCGGCCCCCCTCGCTCTCCGCTTTTGTTCGCCCCTCTCAAAGGTGAAGTCGCTCTTCTCGAAACACACCTCGTGGTCTCGTTTCACACTGCTCTTCAGCTCCATTGACCAATGGATCACCTTGACCCAAACTCTGGAGAACTCTTGGAACAGAAGCTTGTATCTCTTCCACCCTCTCGGATTTGAGTGAGCTGGCTGGAAGATGTTTCTTTTTATCAGATGTACCAAATCTCTAGAAATTGTGTTTTCTATTTTTCCATTTACTTTGAATGAGGCCTTTTGAGATGCAGGAGTGTTCACTCTTAATGGCTGGTGCTACGCAAAGTACTTTTCATTCTCTATTTCCTTAGTAAACCATCTATGCATATTTGAGAAGCACTAAAGAAATGGGAAGCATTTTCTCCTCCCTTTTAAATGTTAATAAGTCTGTTTATTTTGCGATTCTAATCAGGGCTGTCAATGTGGTCTGTGAATTTCAGTGGCACTTCAATCCTAACTGTGCACGATTATGTGGTTAGTGGCTGTTTAATTATTTTCATTTGGCATTGTTCTTCAGATCTGCAACCCACTTTGGGTGGTGAAACACTGAGTATATGTGAATAAATATGTTCATCCAGTTCTTTGAAGCTTCCATTCATGCATGCTTTGATCACTGTACAACATCACAGTCAAACAAGTTCATTTCACTTAAATATTACTGAAGGTTCATTGCACTTAATAGAAAACAGTTATGTGAAGAGATGAAGCAGACTAATTTAAGGTTTTTCATTTTAATTGTTTTAATCAATACAGTGACATACTAAGTAATAAGTACAATAAGTTCATAGTATTGCTAACTATTGGTTTCTAAACTTAAATGGACTGAGGCAACTGGCTTTCTCAAAAGGAGGAAATGAGTTATCCAAACTGTACCGTTAGCTTATTCTCTAACAGAACATTCATAGTTTCATAACTTTTCCCAGCATTAATAAAGTTTCCTCAGGTGAGGCTGGGTTTAAATTAGCCCAGGTCCCCATCAGAGCATTAACAGCATTGAGAGATAATGGCGAGACCAATTCTGCATGGACGCTATAGGGAAATGTATGCAGGGGGAATTTGAAGACATATTACCCGCAACCTTGAAAACAGTAAGCTACATTTACAATTAAATAGGTTTTTGGAGAAGAGAAGAGAAGAGAATAGAAAAAAAACAAAAAAAACACCAGACCTTGAAATGCTAACGTAAATTGATGTGATTTATTTTCCTAATGTATTTATGATTTTATCTGGCTCATTTAATTAAGTATTGAATTTACGAATCAAGTGTGGAATTGCAAGCTACTTTGGATGCTGCAATTGGATGGCTATGAAATGCAAAGTCTAAATAAGATGCCACAGTGGAATGTGTTGCTAAAGAAAAGCACTTGCCAGTTTACTCAGGTAAACAATGGAACCGCAGCTCCTGAATTGACATTAAGAAAAGCAATATCCTGATTATCTTTAAATTTAGATTTAAAGCGAGATGCATATTATACGGTGGTTTTATTTCTTTTCAGATGAAAACACATTGAAAAAGGTACAAGTACAGTAGTTTAAGCATGTGTTTCTTAACTTGGACTACAAGATACAAAGCAAAGATCATGTATCAGTGGAACATTCTGGAAAATGGAATACTGTTCTGTACTGTTCACACTCATTCTAGATTTAAATTCAGATCCTAAAGCGATATTCCAGGTTTGGTACAGGTTAAGCTCAGTCAGGCATAATGTTGATTACCACAAACATAAATTTGCATTTTTTGTAAACATGTTAACATTCAAATAAAATACATGTGATTTTAATCTTATAGCCACAAGATGTAAACAATATGCATATCATGATTGTACTGTGAAAAAATCACTAACCTTTTCTGTGTGAAGTTATATTAAACTTTTACAACAGACTTTTACAACAAAACCCTAAAACAACTTTAAATATGACATGGACTGCTTTTTGAAATTCATAAATTAAGTTTTAAAAAATGTTAAGCTTTACATTTCTGCTTTTAAAACCTATCAAAATTGGCCCCATTTACTTCCACTGTATAAGTGCCTCAACCTTGATTTTTATAATTATTTTTGTTCAAATCAACATTATGCCATTGTCAAGTGAACTTAACTTGTGTTGAAACCAGAATATTTCTTTAATAAAGCCAAATCCTAGATGATCTGCAAAAACTCCAATACAATGTTCCAATCCAAACTAACAGAAAATGATTGAATACATGCATGCACTCAGCACATACTGGTGTGTGTGTGTGTGTGTGTGTGTGTGGGTCAGCAGTTATAATTCAGGACTATAGGTACTTATACAGGCAGTATGAAGGAAATGAGCAGTCAGCTGTGCTCTAATCCCTTTTAGGCTGATATTGAATGATTCCCATCATATAAATCTGATCCTACAAACTCAGCCTCAACACCCCCGGGTTCCTTTCACTTCCGATACTGACATCTCACCTTCCTGATGCTAGACATGGCAAAATCTTCAGTACGCCTCCAGTTTAGAGTCAGATGCAGTTTGACAATGTAAATCTTTCAATAAATAAATCAACAAATAAACATTTTCTCTCTCAGCACATTAAGGTGATAGTCCTTGGCACCAAAAAGCATATTTTTTTCATGGCTGGTGATGATTGAATGTTTGCAGCTGTATTTAGAGGCAGTACATTTCCCATCCGTCCTCTTTAGCAGTCAGAGAGACGTTTGTGCTGGTGGTTCTTTCTCTTTGGCGCTGTTCTGATGACAGCTACACTTAGCGATGGCTCTGATTATGGCCATGACTGGCACACCTTCTCCAGTCACTATGGCAACTCACACATCAGCATTCCTTTTGATAATGCCCATTGTTTTTCTTTTTCATTTTTCCTTTTCTTTCTTTTCGTTTTCCCCGTTATTCTTTTCTTTTCTTCTTATCATTTATTTTCTCCAAGCCATACTTTTCTCCAAGAGTACATACTAATGTTCTTCCTGTTTTATCAGGTCTGCAGCAAGTTTTAGATTAATTAATCTAATTTGACCTCCTGAAATAATATTCAGTCGATCATCTTTATGGGTTTTCCTCTGCATTTCTTTTTTCTTGCTCTTTCTCTCTTTCTGTCTCTCACACACACACACACATACATATACACAGTAGTAGTTCATGCTAGGACAGAATCATTTCCAATCTCACAAACCAGTGTGTCATGAACATGAAAAAGTATTTGTTTTAACATTTGCTAGTCTTATAGTTTATATGCTTGATATTGTATGTATAGTACAAATAATATTGTACTTTCAGAAACCTTTATATGCAGTACAGCGCTGAGATACTGTATATAAAGGCTTGTGTTCGAGTCTAATAGATAACAAATACGGCATTTCTCTGTATGAAGTCTCTATAATATAGAAATTGCTGATACTGTAATCATCCACCCTTTGATTGAATTGACCATCTCTAACTTTGTGCTCGGAGCAGGCTGGATGAAACACTAGTCTGTAAGCTAAAGACATTACTGTGTGTTTCTCTTGCTTATCCCAGCTCTCATCTCTGACCTTCCCTGCAGCGTGTGTTAGCAAGACACCATTAGAGATCCCATGTGCAACTCTTACTGTAGTAATATGATGAAGGTAATCCAACCTCGGGCCTGCCTTTCCTTTTATAGATAAATCAATATTAGACTCTAACATTGAATTTGTTCTTGTGTAAATGTGAAGCTCTCAAGGCAGTCTGCTCACAGTCATTTTTGAGAATGTTCCTACTCAATTAACTAATAGACTCAAATAAGGTTGAATATGAGTATGTAGGGTCCAAATTGAGCTGTCACACCTGTCAGTGGCAGGTCAAATGAGACTTGCCAGCCATACATATTTCCATGACTTTGCCACGACTCCTCTAGTTGTTTGTGAATACTGGATAGAAGTTGTTTTTTTTGTTGTTGTAGCAAATGCACTTTGAATTTTGTTGATTTCCTTGACTTTTGTTCTTGGAAATCACATCCACTACCATATTTTCATCTTGATTTTTTGTTTAGATTTTTAATGTTTAATTATAGGTTGTTCAATTGCTAGCATTTTGTTGTATTTCACACTGGTACCTGGCTGTTAAACTGTAAAACAAACAATTGGGATGTTTTAAGAGATCCAGTGCTTCATTCTTGCTCCTTAGACTTATGCTTTGTAGTTAAAGAACAGCTTTTAGCCATTCTAAAGTATTTCATTTAAACAAAGCCCTCAAATAGCAGTATGCAGACTTTAAATCTCTCGGTCCCCTGCTGTTTGCCAAGCATTCAATTCCTCCAGAAATGAGAACAGCCCATGCAGAACTGATGCTCTGCTTAGAATTTCTGCATCATATGATATTTCCATGAACGTTCTTTAGTATAACTGCAAAACTCTAAGCCTCTCCTTACAGATCACATGCCGAGAGATGTAAATATTCTCATATAAGTATATTTTGGCTCAAAGAAAGGGTGATTTCCATACAATTCCTTGCATGTTTTGCATATATTGATTTTGTTTTGCATGAATCAATAGCAGGCGTGGTGTTTTCCACGCTTATCAGCGTTTAATCGCTCAAGTCCGGGAAACGCCATTGTTTTTGGTTCCGTGTGACTTTCCAAAGGTTAGCCTGCACATTAACGCTCTCATGCATTCAGCAAACAGAGCGGCCATGCCCGTCGCACCTGGCGTGATGCATTGCCACGCGGAAGTGCTACGAAAAGCCATCGAATACTCCTCCGCATTTTCCAGGTGTCGGAGGCGAGCTTATTATCCATTTTCACATCCATTTTCACGTCTTCCTCCCTCGCTCTCCTCTGTCTTGGTTTGTATGTCTGTCAGAGACACCAGATGCCCCTGAATGGGGTTTTTCTTAGCTCTTGTTTTCATCCCAAGCAGATACTGGCCTGCGAGCCTGATAGCAGCCACCATAATAAACTATGTGCTATGTGAAACACAGGCCCCGGCAGGCAAGCAGCCAGACGTGCAATGTGCAGGAAGATGAGTGTCGCCCGCCCGCCCGCCCGCTCTTTTTCTCTCTCTCCCTCCCCAGGTCTGGAAGATTGCTTTTATACAGCCCCTCAATCAAAAACTCACACTGCCAAGCTGTACTGCAGCCACAGATGGGGGTAGAGCTCACCTCACATCTACAAAACGCTCTCCCCGGTGGAGCCGAGGGGAGGACGAGGGAGGGGTTAAAGACAAGCAGGCGAGAAGGGGAGAAATAAGCGAGTCAGTTCAGCGCTGATTAATTAATAAGGTCGTTAGCTGAGGGGTGAGACGGTTAGACGCAGCAGATTGATATTCCACAGAGATGGCGTGCCACTCGCGCTCAGGCTCTCTCCATCACCGCTGCTGATCCGGCAGGGCCGAGGGGTCGCTGTACCCCTGGGAACGTTCCGAATTAAAAACACTGACCTGTGACATCACTTCCTGCCGACGCAGCAGTGCTGTCGGGGGCCGTTAGAAGTTTTCGGGCTCTTGACGCTGTTCTTTTTTTCCTCGGTGTTATTTAGAGCGGTTGTGGCGTTTCTGAAGTCAACGGAAGTGAGTAACAATGTTGTGCCATTATTTACCTCCTCCGCAACCACATCTCACTCTCCCTCCCTCAGTCTATCTCCCCACGATGCCTCGGCCTCTAGAGGGTCAGAGGCAATAACACAGGCCCACTTCAATTTTCTCATTTCAGCTGGCATTGATGGGCCAGCAGCTGCAGGACAGAAGGCTAAATCTATCAACCTCCACTACAGAACGGCGGGGGTCAAAAGTCACCGTCCGTACGATTGCAGGAAACCCCTCCGTTCACGCAAACAAACGCCGGATTTATGCACTCTTATTTATTTGCCCTTTTCTCCTTAAAATCTGCATATTCATTTGGACGTTAGAAGGATGAGAGAATACCTGCTGATAGTAACAGTGTGAACTGTCCCGGAGAGCGGTATTCATAGCCTCTGTCTCACCTCCAACACATAAACAATCACACACACACACACACACACATTCTGCTGTAATATTTATCTCTGTGACTCATTCTCCGGCCGGTGGGGGATTTTGGCACCATGTCAGCTCTGACCAGGGGGCTGTATTGTAATTATAGCAGATTGAGAAAAAAACTGAATAACATATTGACTCTCGCAAGCCTGTGGTAAATTTTTGTGTGTGCGTGATTGCAGAAAACCTCAGTACAGTGGCAGACTTGAGGGAGAAAAAGAGAAAAAAAGAAAGAAGAAGAAAAAAACGCTTGACCTTATCATCCTGTAAAAGACCAACACGCACTGAAGCCAGCTCCACATTTGCCCTCCCAGCTGCCCATCTGCCACCCTCTCATACGATTGGCTGCTGGCCCAGAGGAGGCGGGCACTTAAAGAGGCAATGGTATCAGAATGAGAGTTTTGTGACTTTTAGTACTTTTAAATCTGTTAAAATTCACTTTCACCAGATCAGGATTTTTATCCAATCAAATCCTTCTATAAAGAGAATGGCTGCATCCAAAATCGCATACTTCCCTACCAAAACAGTTTATGAAAAATTGACAGTTGTCTGAATTGACAGTACTCACAAAACAGTAGGACAAAAGTACCGGATGACTTCCAGTGAGATTCCGAAGTGTGCATCTGATGGACACTTGACAATAACATGAAGCCGTGAGAGAGGATTTGTGAATGGCAGTGAAGCAATCCTGTAGGTCACATGACAGTGACAATAACAATATGGTGAATGTAACGTATCAGGATTGCATTCATACCACACACATTTATACAACATTGAACATGCTTCTCAACATTTTTTGAACATTTATGGGATATGTTCTGAATAGCATAACACCATACTACTCTTACTATCGCTAAAATATATAGTATGCATGTTATACATAGTATGCAAATGTTCTGTATGTTTAGAATATCGGTCTAAATTCCTGTATATCAATGCAGCACAGAAAACTACACAATTTTTATAAAGTTTAATGTTTAAAAAGCAATTCAGAGTCTGTGGGTCAGGAATGTTCTCAGCGATTCACCCGCAGGTCAGCTGAGGTTTCCTGTTTGTTGGAACATCAGGCATCAACTCTGTCAGTTTTTTACCCTCCATTTTCTCTCTCTCTCTCTCTCTCTGTTTTTTCCCCTCTCCTTCCATTTCTCTTTTTGTCTGTGCAGTGCTGCCCCAATGGACCGCTCCACTGACAGAGAGTGGACGCAGTGAGAGAGAAGCTAAAAATAACTTCAAAAAGCAGTTAGCTTCAACATCCTAGCCCAAGTGTGTATTTCCCGTAAAATGTGTGTGTTTGTACAGAGCCTTTTGTGATGGTGTTCTCACTCCGGTCTAAATTTGCTCATCGTGCTGCTGGCATGTTGGTAATCACGCCCCGTCTCGTCCTGTGGCGTAAAAATAGACAAACAAACACAATATAAATAAATTAAAAAAAATCTAACAAGGCACCAGCACGAGAACATTACACCTCCATGGAAAGTTGCAGTTTTTTTTAGCGGAATTCATTTGAATTTGATGAGCCATGAAATATGAATGGAAAACATGAACATATCTGATTAACCTGGGGTAGACCGCATGCCTGTGCGATGACAGAAAGGCGAGAGATCATGGTGAGAGGTCACAGCACAGGCCTCTCCATGGCTTTTAGATGGTGAAATTGCCCTTTGTGCTGATCTTCAACAAACACTTAAGGTTTAACCCAAATCTTCATATTAACCATCATAAGACAAACCACACAAATGGTCTCAGATGTGCAGCAAAAGGGCAACCCCTGCCAACAGCCATTTCTCTCGCCCAGCTCTTCTAAAGTCTAAGGTCACTCTCACAGGCTCACTACAGTCGATTGGATGGCAATTTGAATAACATTTGCATATCATTACAACATGTGACACATGCCTGTTTGGAGGAATTTACAACTGTTGGAAGCCTAGCCCAATTTACAACACTAGAAATATTTTATAAAAAGATTTAATTTAATCTGAATTGCAAAAGTTTGTGGTTGATATTTTTGAAATCTTATGGTCTCTTAAACTCACCAAAGCTGCATTTAAATAAAAAAATAAATAATAATAATAATAAAAATACAGTAAAAACTGGGATATTGTCAAATATTATTACAATTCAAAATAATTGTTTTCTATTTTAATATATTTTAAATATATTAATGGAATTTATTTTTGATGGCAACGCTGAATTTTCAGTAGCCATTACTCTATTCTTCAGTGTCACGTGATCATTCAGAAATGTATTTGAAATATAAATCTTTTAAAAAAAAATGTATTTATGTAAAATTATATATGTATTTAGTGTGTCCTTGATATCTGTCTATCTGTCTATCTATCTGTCTATCAACCTATAAACAGTAGGAGATCACTTAATATTATATATATATAAATTCATTACTGACCCCAAGAATAGAATCTGATTCATGAACAAATGAATCTCATGGTTTGATTCTTTTAATGAATCATTCCAAAAAGAATCAGTAACTTGAATCAGTCTAACTGAATGTCTGGCTTATTTATTTGTCTTGATGTTTATATGACACTTAGTAACTAATGAGTTTTATTCTATGATGTATTATTTTTGAAAATGATATAATCTTGGTTAGTGTGCCATTAGAGCCAGTAATGGGTGGCCGACCTTGCGGCAAGAGAAAACAGGAGTTTGGTTGTGCCAGTGGTTTGTATTGTTTATTTTTTATTGTTTGTTTTTATTGTAAGCATATTAATCTTTAAACTCTTCATTCTCCTTGCCTTTTCACCGTAGGGCCATGTAAATGTATCATGGAGTATATTTAAACAGGGTGCCCTCTGAAATCCCCCCAATTAGAGAGGTCTGGAACAATAATGCTAGCGCTTAATTGCATTAACATAATGCCTCCTAACGATCATTACACTCACCAAAATAGTTGTGATAATAAAGCCATTACTATTTTGAGAGCACAATTAGCCTACGGTGCCACCCTTTGTGATGTTATAATTGCGACATTTAGACGTGCGCGCATTCTGTTCCTCATCCTGTTGGGAGGAGAGGACGGGAGGCGGAACGCTTGTCATAGACCGCGGCAATTTACGTCCTCGTCTGAGACAGACGTGTCACCTGAATTCCGCCGTACTACCCGGCAGCGACGCGAGCTGATTGGTTGCATAGATGGACGGCGTTCTCCAAATCTGTCAGAGGTGAAAGAAATGGCTTAAGATAATAGAGTTAGATGGATAGATAGAAGGGAAAAGGAAGACATGGAGAGAGTGCTGGCGAGATATAGGGAAGGATAGAAATGGAGAAAGAGATTGGTTTTCATGCCTGGTAGTCAGCAGCTCTGTAAATCTCCCAGGACTGAAGAGGGGGAGAGCAGAAGGTTGATAGTCATCCATCACTTTTGACAATTCCACCTCTCTGTCGCCACTTACTTGACGGAAGACCCCGAGCGAACGGGAGAGAGAGCAACAGAGTGTCTTTTTATAGAGGAGGATGGCAACACTGTTCCATTTTGTTTATGTATTTGTCTGATCCTGAGTGAGAGATTGTGGCACTACAGTTCAGTTTTGTGCTTGGAAGCGGATGCCGAGTGGCCTGGCATCCGTAATATGTACAGTAGGGACATAATCTGGAGACAAACGTTCACGCAAAGTGAAAATTCTGTTATTT
Source organism: Onychostoma macrolepis (assembly GCF_012432095.1). Classification (NCBI taxonomy): domain Eukaryota; kingdom Metazoa; phylum Chordata; class Actinopteri; order Cypriniformes; family Cyprinidae; genus Onychostoma; species Onychostoma macrolepis. The sequence goes on from NC_081162.1 coordinate 20,726,673, forward strand.
ATTCACCTCTGTTGACTTTATTTCTTCATGGTAACTGCCGTTTCAAACTAAATTTCCAAGCTTTTTTCTATTCATTTAAAGTGAATGGTGACAACGGATGTCAAGTGTGATTTTCTTAACTTTCAGTCTATTCCTCAAACAAAGGTGTCGAATGACTTCAGAACACTTGATTTATATTGCACAAGTACTTCTGTGAAGCTTTTATGGTGTTTTGTCCTATTTTTTGATCTTGACAGACCCTGATCCCCATCTGCTTTCATGAGGGTGTAAAAGACACTTAATATTCAGTAATATATTCAGTTTGACTGCACTGGCACCATCGGATGAGAACAAAACTGAATTAAACTGGATGATGACACTTCAGAGAATCGAATTTGTTTCATTATTAATTAATTTTGCTAAATCAACACTGTTATTGAACAGAATTGAATCAGCATGGAACTGATTCGAGCTGAATAACAACACCATGGTCTTCTGTAGAGCTGGTTATAGCAGAATTTCATAATTGATGATTTTTACGCGTTTATTGAACTGAACTGACTTAAGATGATTAATGACACCATTGTCTTTGTAGAGCAGCTTTGCAGCAGATTTGGATTTGTCTCACATTTGAAGAAGTTTGCATAATTTATTTGATGTTCCTGTTCAGTACTATGAAGCTGCTTTGAAACGATCTGAATTGTATGAAGCTCTATAGAAATAAAGGTGACTTGACTTTTAATATGGTGTTCTACAGATGAAGCATCATCATACAGGTTTGAAAATGATCTAAGGGTGGGTAAATGATGGTAGAATTGTGATTTTGGGGTTAACTATCCCTTTTAAGTTATGTCAGAATGGACAGTGAGATCATGAACCATGAGACATCAAAATTAACTAATGCAATAAGAGAAGAAAGGATGTAAAAGTCCATTTAGTTTGACCGATCCATGCATTACAATACGTTTTGACTTCAATTCTGTTAATAATGGGTAATGTAAGTTGACGTAGACACACAAGAACATTGATTTATTGCATGCACAGTAGCGTGACTCGCACATATAAGCTACCGGCATAGGGTTAAGTATTACAAACACGTATACAAAGGTCTTTCCCTCATAGCTGCGCACGGAGCCATCAGTAGGTTAATGGAATGCTTTTAAAGCTCTCCGAGCACCATTGTGTGAGTGACTGTGACCTTTTGCATTGTGTCGTCTGTGTTTTGCTGGACCGTCAGTCAAAGGCGATGGAGAGACCTAATTAAACATGTTAGAATCACGTGTTGCTGCCACACAATGGAGCGGTAGATTGTGATTGCCTTTTCACTGAATACAGCAAAAGCGCCCACTTCCTGGTTTTCCAGTGGAATTAAATAATCCTGCACAAAAGGCTCTGAATGCCTGAACCAAACAAAAGGTCTACATGCCTGCTGCTTCAGAAATGCCTGCCGGAGTTTTCTGTTATCTGATATCACAGTTATTGAATACATCCCTTTTTAAGAAGGAAATTAAAAGCTGACGTTAAATTGCAGCTCGACACGCTCGCAGTTAGTCAATATGTGAAATTCCTTTCTTTTTCTCAAAAACGTGTTTGTGCTAAATCTGAGCTTTGAGGACAGGTACTGGCCTTGTCATCATCTTTCTGGAGCCCAGGTGTAACAAACCCTTTAAGAAAGTTAAGTCTGAGAATATCGCTATGGACCTGGTCATTTCAATTCATGGCATTCCTGTGATGGATTGTTTATAGTTTACAGGAAGAGTTCACCATGAAAATATGAATTCTGTCCTCCTCATTTATTCAGCTATGTTGTTCCAAACTCTTATGATTTCGTTTCTTTTGTGAAACACAGATATTTTGCGGATATTTTGTTTTGCAGAAAAGATGTCAAGCTCTTTTGATGTAATCTGTAATCTTTTGAAATGATCACACTAAAGAAGACTGCCACGTGGGGCAGGACAGTGGAAATGTCACCTTTTCAAAAATGCATCGGAAAATATGTTGTAAGATTTAATTTTAAACAATTTTCACTCAGAAATGGCTAGTAAATTTCAGTAACACATTGAATTAAACACAAAATTTTGAAGTAGAATGACTGAAATAGTATTTTCTTGTAAAACATGCTTCAGTATGCTTTGTTTTTACAATGTTGAATAATCAACGTGAATGTTGAATTTTACAGTGTAGAATTAAAGCCAAAACAGCTTTATTCTTCCTCTTTTTCTGCTGCTGCTGCTTCTTCTGTTTTTTCTTATTCTGCTTCTGAAATTCTTGACTTAGATCTCAGATTCAGTTGGTGTACCTGAAAAAAATGGGCTTCAAAATTTGTAGACATTTTATTTAAGGAAGGAGGATTTTGGGACCATTTAGAATGAAATACCTTTTTGTGTGTGTGAATTATTATATACTCTGTGAAATAATTCTGGACACTTATTTTTTTATTTTAAATAACTAGAATTATTCATTTAATATGATCATTTAATCTGACATGCATAGCAAGTTGATCATACTGGTTACATACAAAGCAAAGTTAAATTTTCATTTTCCGTTCCAATTTTGTTGAGTAAAAATGCATTTTAATCTTCAACTGAATTCCCAGTGAACTTATGTTTTAACTTTTATGATATTTTAATGAAGAGAGTTGAAATGTGATGCCATTTACAGTTAGTTAATATGGCTCAGTGTACTCTGTATTTAACCCCTGTCACTATACAGTATGCACTTTTATATGCCCCACTGCATTCTGCATTATTCAGTGTCATTAAGCTAATATATCTACATTGAACTTTCTTAGTAAGAACATGACTTACAGAGGACAAAGTACATTATTTATGTCTCCCTCCATTTAGACAAGTCTCTTAAATATTTCAGCAGTGTTTTCCCCAGAGCAGGACTCTGCAGATCGATCAGTATCAAAAGACACCGTTTGCCCCCAAACACTGTTTGACATCCAGCTATTTCTGTTCAGGAGCCCTGGGTAGGTCATTGCTTGTTGGCAGTCTTTTTCTCGTTCACTTTTCTGCTGGTTTCTAATTCTCTGTCTCTTAACAGAGTGTAAATCATTAGTTCACTTGTGCAGCTCAGAGCAGCTTGTTGTTGAGATGTTGGAGAACTTCGCCTTTGGAGCAGGTGTGTGTGACTCATGTAAATAAGAGGATTCTTCTTTAATCCCTGAATCAGGTTTTAATGAGATCTTTACTACAGCTATGCAGCCACTAACTATATAACAACAGCAGCTGTTAACATAAATTATATGATTGCTATTGTACTATGGTGCCACAAAAGTGCAGTATTATTTTAATTATTAATTGCAGTCTGCAAGGATGCATAGAATGTTTTCCTCTAACTTTTCTTTCTTCCTCTACATCTTTTTTGCATGCAAATTATAGATATGTTTTCTACATTCATTTAGTGCATTTCAATTTCAATTTAAAATAAGTGTTTTCTATTTGAATATATTTTAAAATTTAATTTATTCCTGTAATGGCAAAGCAAAATTTTCAGCAGCCATTACTGTAGTCTTCAGTGTCACATGATTCTTCGGAAGTCATGTTAATATGCCGATTTGGTGCTTAATTAATTAATTAATTAATTTATTTATTTTTAGAATTACCAATATTGAAAACCGTTATGCTGCTTAATGTTTTTGTGGAAACTTTGATAAATAGAAAGTTCAAAACAACATTTATTTGAAATAGAATGTCTTTACTGTCACTTTTAATCAATTTAATTCACGTGTGCTAAATAAAAGTATTAATTTCTTTCCAAAAAAAAAAAAAATCTTAATGACCCTAAACTTTGAGCGGTAGTATACTCTATGTAAATGTTTTATCATGTAAATAAATTAGTATTAGCATATGAATATATAATGCTGGTACTAATGTATATATGTCATAAATATATATTTGTAATATAAATATATAATAAAAATATTGTCTGTTACGTAGCTTCGTTGTAGTTTTTTGTTCATAGTGAACTACATTTAAATGTCGATCAGACGGTTTCTTCCAGCCTTAATGGGAGAAACTGCCAGAATAAACATCAAAGTGGACCATACTTTAAGTCAAAAATCAGGCTCCATGACATGAGACACCATGCGAGTGTGAATATGTGTCAGTGTAAAGAGCACTGAAAGAACTTGACATGCCTGATGGAAATGACATCTCAGGCAGGCTGGATGGTAATGTGTTCCTGTCTCTCTATCAGTAATTAAATGTACCGTTCTCACAGTTCCTCCATGACCAGCTCTGCACTGAGCTGTGCTGCTTTGGGAACCAACTCCAAATTACTCCTCAGTGTAGATACATTGGCTTAACTAGCGCAAGGGAGCCCACCAGTGACTTACAGTATGTATGTGTGCATTTTCTCTCTTTCTTTCTTACATAAAGCTCTTAATGAGCCTGAGATGAGATGTGCGTCCAATTTAACCCACAGCCCTCCCTTCTTCTGAGTAACTCCCCTGTTGACTGTGATGAAGACGCTGTAGCAAATGATGACAGAGAGAGAAGCTTCTCATAGTACTAAGAATATAAGTGGCGAAGAGATATGAACGATACAAATCAATTCTGACAACGTCAGCTAAAGGAGTCACCTTTAAACTTCACAGTAGCATACAGCTTTGTTCTCTTTGCATGAGCCTCATGGAAAAACACCCTCAAAAATGGTGTGAGTGAAGTGAAAAAGTGAGATAAAATGTTGAAAGATAAAGTGTTTGAATCTGGCTTGCAACATATCCCCAATCCTTTCTCTCTTGTTTTTTACTCCCCTTTAAACCTTTATTTTGTTGGCTGTATTTAGCATTGTTTTTTTCCTTGCTGTCACGTGACCCAGAACAGACCTGTGACCCATTTTTGGGTCATGACCCACCAGTTGAGAACCACTGGGCTGGAGAGAGAACTGACCCCACTGTGTCCCACCCTCAAACGCAGCAATACATTCCAGTCTAGACCCAGAAACCACCTGTCAATGCAGACAATCTGAATTTTGTGGTGGAAAAAAGAAGAAGAAAGAGTGGCGTGATGTAAAGGTAGTGGAATGAGGATGTATTTGCCTGTGGGGAAAAAAAGACTGAAAGTAGGCTGGCAACAGATGTGTAGGGCAGTAAAAGTGTAATTGAAATGCCAGCAGCAATGGTCTTATCTACCCGTTCCAGCAGCTACCTCGCGTCTGAACATCAGTTAAATGTCATTTTAGCCCTGGCTGATTCAGGCCGACCACAATCCCCCATCTTCTGTGACTGCAGCCGCTGATGGGAGGGGAACAGCGGGATGGATGGGGACGGGGGGGCATTTGGTGGAGAAAGCAGGCACTGAAAAAAGGAGAGAATGGTTGTAATTGGATTTCGTTTGCACGCTGTTGACTTCTACACCTGGGCTTAATTGGGAATTTGATATGGTTTATCACAAGGAGTCATTTACAGTTTGGACATATCATTATTAGCGTTGTCTGTACTATTTATACACTTCGTATTTCATAAACTTCATTCTTTCATGATATTAGAAAATGGGTTTGAAGACAAATCCACCTGCCCTCAAATTGCCCCAGTCATGCTGCAGCGACCCCCAGGTCTAGACTCATGACAGGTGGGTGAGAGGAGGGATGTGACAATAGAGAAACGCTAGCTGTTGGTAATGAGGCTTGAACCAGGCTGCATCCTAATTCGTATGCTTCTACTACTTCCACAACTTGGGACTGTTTTGAATTGGGCTATTGTTCATAATTATGCTTTAATTGTTATTGTTGATGGTACGATTTAAGTTCACAACTACATTTCCTATCATACTTAGTAATTGTATTAGAATTTCATTCTATAATGAATTTCATTCATTCAGTTGCATTTTTACTCTTCCTTCCTTCCTTCCTTTTTTTTTTTGCATTAGATCTCAAAATCTTTATCAGAAAGTGAAAATAATCACTCAATTTATAAATAAATAATAATTTAAAAAACTTTACCATATTACATTATGCCTTTGTTGTGTACTGGTTATACTTGAATGGTGCCATTATATCTAAAATAAATATTATTCCTTAATTTGTAGGTTTGTGTATTAAGAACCTGCTTTGGTCTCACATTCCTAACCATTGTCTATGCCCTAAAGAAGTTGAAGCAAACTGTCCAAACTCTTCCTCTCATGGTGCAAGGGGTTAAGGGTAATAGTAGCCCACATACCCACTGAAAATGTTATCTAGTCACCTTTGGAACCCTCATTTTTTAACACACTATGGTTTGGGACATGCTTGACTATGTATTTATGAAATAAATATATATATTTTAATGTAACGGATGGATGATTAATTTAAATGTTTGTACTAAAATAAAAATGAACAAAAGTTGGGGCGATGAGGGTTTTTTTATATATTAATTAGTAAAAACTATTTTATTTTATTTTTATTTTTTTTATTTTATTATTATTTTTTTGGAAAGTCGTTTATTCTTACCAAGGCTGCAATAATTTGATGAATAGCATTGTAAAAACATTAATATTATAAAATATAATTAAAATTTAAAATAAGTGTAATAATTCAGCAGCCATTACTCCAGTCTTAAGTGTCACATGAATAATATATATATATTAGGGATGCACGATATTTTCGGACCAATATCGGAATCGGCTGATAATGGCATTAAACATACATATCGGCATCGGCTGGATATGAAAAATTATGCCGATATGTCTCGCCGATAAGAGGAATATGTGAAAGTTAACAGGCATGTGCTCAGAGTGTGCTAGCGATTAGATCACTTCAGCAGTGTGACTGATTCACTGTTTTGGATCGCTGCATTTAAACTGAGAATGCAGGTTCCGTGTATGGTAAACAGTAATAGCACTTGCAGCAGCGGCAGCCTCCCCCAGGTCCTAATGCCCTCTCAGTAAGGGGTTTTAATTCCGTAGGGGGCGCTGTTAGCCTACTTCTAATAAAATGAAAGTAAAATACACAAATAACATTTAGACTGCGTTTCTGATTAAATAAAGCAGTAATTGATGTCATAAAATCATGAGTATGTTTTGATTTAAAGGTCAGAAGCTATAGCTTACATGAATAAAAAAAAAAAAAATCACAAACATGACACTTGTAAATTAAATCATTTTATATATAGTGATTTATTCATTAACATGTAATATGTTATATTTTTTAAACAAATTATGTGCTCTAAAAGATTTTCAGAATTTCTATAACTCTTTTACTTTAGACCATCTACAAATGTTAAATCTTAAAATAAAATGTTAAGGTTACTACTGCATCTTTTTGGGAAAACAAATCGGCATATCGGATATTGGCAAAAATCCAATATCGTGCATCCCTAAAATATATATATATAAAATTTTTTTTTTTTTTTTTTTTTTCATTTCAGATCTCAAAATATTTTTTGACTTCATCAATAAGTGAAAATAACATGAAATCACTCAATTCATTCTAAAAAAAAAAAAAAAAAAGATAAACCTTTGCCGCATTACATTATGCCTTTGTTGTGTACTGGTTATACTTGCATGGTGCCATTATATCTAAAATAAATATCATTACTTAATTTGTTGGTTCGTTTATTAAAAATCTGCTTTTGTAGCTTTGGTCTAACCATTGTCTATGGCCTAAAGAAGTTGAAGCAAACTGTCATAAACTCTTCCTTTTATGGTGCAAGGGGTTAAGGGTAATATTAGCCCAAATACCCACTGAAAATGTTATCTAGTCACCTTTGGAACCCTCATTTTTTAACACTCTATGCTTTGGGACATGCTTGCCTCTATATCAGTATACAGTATGGATTATGTACAAATTGGAAAATAGCCGAGGTTTTCTCAAGGTCCCGGTACAGTGCGATATGAGATGTCTTTTCACCTCAACCTAACCTGACCTTCACTTCCTGCAGTGTTGTGCTTCTCTTGCAAATCCAGTAGCAGACAGTGTTTTGTTATTTCTTCAGTTACATATGTTAGAGGAAACGAAGAGAAACTCTCACATCTTTCTACAGTTTTGTCTCTATTGTCTTGCATTTGTGTTGTAAGTTCACACAATCTTCGCATTACGTAGTCAGCGAGATCCTGCAAGATTCTTTTAACACGTTTGGTGTCTCGTACAGCACTTCCTATTTGCGCTGCTAATTTTGAAACTTACTGTGTGGTTCTGTGAAGAGCAGCCCGATTGAGAATTTCAGATCTTTGCTGAAAGTAGAGCTGTTTTAAAGTTTTTATTTTGTTTTTATATTCTGTATGGTATTGATTACATAGCACTACAAATTGTTCCATCTGCCTGACACACAACAAATGATCAGAAAATGCATTATACTCAGTACCATCAAGTTGAAGTTTTTTTCATCAAATTCATAACACAGTGTACTATAGTGTTTGCAGACAATTTAATGAGCTATAAATGTCTGACTGCTGCTGCGTTTAATACTAAATTGTAACTACCATCATTTTGGCATCTCTGGGGCCTTCATGATTCAGCAGAATGGGATCCCTTAAGCAGACAAGATAGATAACTCCATTTCATTATTTGCTGTAGCCTCTATCTATCTATCTATCTATCTATCTATCTATCTATCTATCTATCTATCTATCTATCTATCTATCTATCTATCTATCTATCTATCTATCTATCTATCTATCTATCTATCTATCTATCTATCTATCTATCTATCTATCTATCTAATTTATTTATTTAAACATATATTGTATGTCTGTTTTTTAATAAATGTAACATACAATGTTTGCAAATTCACATTTTTATGTTTTTTTCTTTACTGCTAGTGTTCATTTTCATACAATAAAATAACATTGGTTCCATTTATTTATTTAAACAATTATCTAAACATTTATTTATGTTTATACACTCACACACACACACACACATATATATATATCCCACCAATTTTTAAGATTTACCTGCCCCTTAATGTCACATACAAAAGAAGTTTTGTTTTTCAGTTTGTTTGCAAGCTCTTTTTTTTTTTTTGTTCTTTTTCTTCACTGCTAGTGTTCGTTTTCATATATAATAAAATTAAGTTGGTTCCATCTGACTACAAGTGTCGGTTTCTTGTTGTTTCAGAGGGTGATTTTCAACATTGTGAACTTCAGCAAGACCAAGAGCCTGTACAGAGATGGGATGTCCCCTGTGGTGAAGTCGACCAGCCGGCCTAAATGGTATTCATACCCTCTGCAAATATCACATCTCCACCTACACGCTGTTCGCCACTGCGCTTTCCACGCTTTAATTCCAAATAACAAATCCACGACTTATCTTCCATGTGTAGCTTGTGCCTCTTCCCATTTGTGTAACGCAGGCCCGAGCATGGCTTCCACACATGCCCTGCAGACACGGCCAATAAGACTTGACTGTGTACACTGTCATCATATCTGACTGTCTTATCTCTCTGCTGCAAACAACAGGATTTTTCGTTACCACCTCTTCGAGTTTTCACACTGCCGGTGTTCCTTAAAGGAAGCATTCAATGCTTTCTCACTTTCTCTTCCTTCTCCAAGTTGACAATGGTGTGTTTGATGTTCCAGATGAGAGGTTGTGTTGCTGGGGATGTTTGGTCTCCATGGTGATGCCGTCTGTGTAGAAAAAAGGGACAGTGATAGGGCTGTTGATAGAGGAATTATGAGAAATGCCAGAGAAGGAAGTGAGCTTCGGGCTGGACAAACTCCTTATACGTGACTGTTTAAGGCACGTCACACTGGCACCATTTTCCCTAAACATGGTTTTATGCGTCTTTTAATCAGCTCGACTCTTTGCGCTCTGTCAACGGTAGGAATGGTTTTATTAGAAACACATCTGCCTTCGTGGAGGAGGAGATGCGTGAAAGACAAATGCAGTCCCCTAGCTGTGTGTATTTTTGGATGTCTGTTAAATGGCTACATGTATTACATCAATGTGAAGATAAGATCAAATCCTTCCTGCTCAGTGTGGGTTCTGCTATTCTTCACGTATCTTCATGGTTTTTTTTATATATCTTTGTCTATACTTAAGCCAAACTCACAGTACAAATACATACAGTTTCTTATTTAGTGTCTTGTGTACTTTACTAATTACAGTCTACTTGTGTCAGTTACAAGATCATTCTAATCCTTGATTATTTATGATCCTGCAATTAGTTTTCACACAAATTTGCTTCTAAATAATTATTTTTTTAATGTAAAGTTTTAATGAATGATTAATATAAATGTTTATTCTGAATTAGTTTAAAATTCATAAAAACGATTATCTTTTTTTGTGTATTAATTAGTGAAAACATTTTCTTTTTTTGAAAGTCGCTTATTCATACCAAGGCTGCATCAATTTGATGAATAATACAGTAAAAACATTAATATTGTAAAATATCATTACAATTTAAAATGTGTTTTTAATTTTTTATATATTTTTAATGTAATTTATTTCTGTGATGGCAAATCTGAATTATCAGCAGCCATTACTCCAGTCTTCAGTGTTACATGATCTTTCAGAAATTATTGTTATATGCTGATTTGGTGCTATAGAAACATCTATTTTTATTATCAGTGATGAAAACGGCTTAATATTTTTGTGGAAACTTTCATACATTTTTTTCAGGATTCTCTGATGAATAGAAAGTTCATAAGAACCGCATTTATTTAAAATAGAAATCTTTTGTAACATTATAAATGTATTTACTGTCTCTTTTTTTAATCAGTTTAATGCATCTTTGTGGAATAAAAGTTTTATTAAAAAAAAAAAAAATAATAAAATCTGACCCCAGATTTTGACTGGTAGTGCATTTACAAACATATCTTATATACTGTACAAATTTTAACTATATACATACATGTTTCTGGGGGTTAATTTATTTATTTTTGTTATATTTTACAGTCTTTAAGCCATTTTTCACTAGTAGATTTAGATTAATTATTTTCCCAGATTCTGGACATCATGTCAGCCGACAACATGGAGGATTTGTTTTGTGATCGGTTTTGCACAGATTCTCACACAGTGGGGAAAAGAGCTATAAGAGCTTTAATAGTTGACTACGCCCTGGGGCTGTTTTCACAGACTTGTTCCAGCAACAAGTTTCAGTCCTGTAGTGTGCGAATGACTTGTGTTCCAGTGTACCTTGAGCACTTCCCGACAACTTTTGGAAAAGTTAAGTTTGGCAAATTCCACGGACCCGCACACGCACCGATACACACACACACGTCCATGCCTCCTATCAGTATCAATCAGAGTGGTGCATTACCATTCAAACACTCATCTGCCAGGTTGAATTTGCATGGGCCATGCAGTCTGGGCAGGTGAGGCCTGTCAGAGGTAATAGCAGGGAACTGATGGATGCCGAAGTGTGCGTGCATTCATACGGGTGCATGCGAGAGAGCCACTACGCCACGTTATCCTAACGCGCCGAACAGAGGTCATGTGACGGAGAGAACCCGCTCAACGGAAGCCTTGACATCTGTCACAAGTCGATCAAGGGCATTCAGACAAATGGCAGGCATCTGCCAAGGGAGCCTGTCTTCCTCTGCCAAGCCCTGGTCACGGCCTAATGGGACAAGACAATTAGATGGAGATGCTGCCGGAAAACAATGGACTGCAAAACATTTCACAGTCAAGTTGACGTCTCCTACGTGCCCGTGTTTAACATTTCCCTCAGGAGTATGCTGGGGCTATTTAGGAGTTTGTGGCGTGCCTTAGCTCACTCTTATTGCAAACCATTTTTTAGAAATTAATGGGGCTAAGTTTGCACAATTATGATACAATAATAATTAATAAATATGTGTGTTAGACTTAGTTCGATGGAGGACTGTGACTATACACATGTAGAGTTTGCACATCTATCTATCTATCTATCTATCTATCTATCTATCTATCTATCTATCTCTCTGTCTCTATCTGTCTCTCGCTCTCTCTTTTGCTCTCTAGCTATCTATCTATATTTGAAAAAAGTATAGGCAAAGGGAAATGACATAAATAACATAATAAAAATAACAAGAAGAATAAAGAATAAGAATAAAAATAGTTTGCCCACAAATTATAATTACCTTAATTTTCACTTTTTTTATTGTCATAGTTTTTAACATGTAGCAAAATTATATTTTTTATGGTGGATTTTCATCAGGTGAAAGGTTAAAACGATGAAAATCACTTAAAAAAATTGCAAGGATAAAGGCCTGGTAAAATTTGTGTCCTTCATATATTAGCATTATGTTTAATCTGTTAGTTTTGTCCATTTTTTCACTTAGTAAGTTCATTTAGTAAAATACGTCCCCTGGGACATTAATTATCATTAATAATTATGAACAACATAAAAACAGGAGTAGACCTAAATAAACGCTATAATCAATTTGACATGTCTTGTTTTCATAGTCTCAAACATTTATTTAAGTAAATAATAATTAATTTATTATTTTGCAATATAATATTATAATTGTACAGCCATAAATTGCAGCTCAATTACGACTTAAAAGAAACCTTTTTTTTTTTTTTTTTTTTTTTTGAAAAAGGAAGACTGGCACATATCCTGGGCTGAACTTGAACCCAGGACGCCATAAGCACAAAACCTCTCAATATACCCTCTGTGTCACAGCTCCAACCGTCAGTCTTATTTCTACTCTTTGTGACAGTTCTTTAACAGTAACACAAACTCAGCCTTCCATTCTCAAAAAATGGAAACTGGAAATGGAGCAATTTTTGCTAACTTTCTAACATTTTCATAGCAGGGAGGAGGCAGATTGACATTAGACGACATTTCTTTTATTTCCACCGGCATCAAAGTCATTGTCTGAATCATGCGTTTTTTTTTTTTTATACCAATCTGGAGCTCAAAGGACTGCTGTTTGTGTCAGGCTGTGGCATGCGGTGTGAAAATAAGCCTGTAGCATTTAGAGACTCTGAATACACAGGCGAAAGCGACGGAGAACCTCTGTGTACAAATGCCACAGTGATAGCCATCAGATGGCGGGATCATACCGCGTGCTGCTCGCCGCCGCTGCGGTGCAGACTCGGGAATTAGGACTTCAATAAGATGAGGAAAGACCACGTAATTCTCACACAAACGCAAGACGATCCTCTCCGTTTCGCATCCAATTATAGAGGTGTGAAAACAACATGCTGTGACACAAAGGGAGGCCTTACACACACACTTTTGCATAGAGGTATACACATGCTCCTTTCTCACGACACACACGTGATAATGGTTATATGTGCGGAGTGGCTATATGTGGTATTTAATAGATTGTGTGTGAAACCGAAGTAAAGGGGAAGGTTTATGTGATCATGTAGCACTCTGTTGTAAATGACGTTTTATGCTAGTTTGGTGCTAATATTAGTGCTGGTCAGTGTAGCCATGCTGTTGACCAGTAAAAAAAGTACCTGTTGAAATTTGTTAACTAAGGGCATGTAGCTAGCTAAGCTACTTAAAAGAATAGTTTACCCAAAAGTGAAAATTTTCTGAATATTTACTAACCGTCAGGCCATCCAAGATGTAGTTGAGTTTGTTTCTTCATTAGCATTGCATCACTTGCTCACCTATGGATCCTCTGCAGTGAATGGGTGCCATCAGAATGAGAGTCCAAACAACTGATAATAACATTACAATAATCCACAAGCAATCCATATGACTCTAAAAGCTGTGTGTATGAAAGAAACAAATCATTAAGGCATTTTAACTGTAAACTATTGCTTTTGGAGTCCATAATTCATAATAATGCTTTAAAGATTCCTTGGAATCAAAATCTTGTGGCTTTTAGTCCATGTCTGTGATCATATCATATCGTACAACCTTACCCCCATGTCAAAACTATCAAAATGAAGTGTAACCGTTTATTCTTTAGTTTCTTCAGTGCTTTCATATATTCACTTCCAGAAAGAAAAAAACTAAACAAAACTGAAGGCAGTAGCCTTTCAAAAGGTTCTAATACTGTATGTACACCTTAGATACTAATATGCACTTTTAAAGTATTAATATGTACCTTAAATGTACTAATATGTACCATTTAGGGGTAAATATGGTACAAAGATACCTTTTAGCTTTTGTTCCATAGAGTGTAGTAGAAGCTTAAACTAAAGACTGTCAGCCATTTAAAAAAAGAAAGGGGTTGATCCCTTCAATATGTCCCACCCAAATGTATGGTTTCAGCCAAATATGTGAGTATTCTTCTGTGATTCATAGTCACAATTTCAGAAGACATTTGAAATTTGCAGACAAATAGTGTCATCTCAATGTTTTGAGCTTTAAAAACCCCAAGCAGCCATCTTTCATTTCTCTTGAGCATTTGGTTTGTATTGTTGTTGCCCGTGAATTTCTCTTTCACATTCTCCTTTTCGCTCATTTTCCATCATGACAGCAAAGTGGAACAGCTCAAAAACTGCTAATCTCTTTTTGACAAGTAGATATGAAATAAAGCAAAGAGCAGCTTTAACTGTCTGATCCAGCCCTGTATGCAGCATTGGATAAAGTCAAGAAAAAAGATTGAGCGTGGGAGAGAGAGAAAGTGAGAAAAGGAGAGAGACAGTTTAAGAAAAAAAAAAAAAGAGAAGAGAACAGATTGCCATTGCTGCCTTTATCTGAAGAAAAAGTCACTTTTAACCTGAAAGTTGAAACCTTTATCTCTATCTGCAGAGACCGTTCTTCCTCAAGGCTGGCTGATGCTGGAGCTCTGTGTGTGTCTGTGTGTGTCTGTGTGTGTCTGTGTGTGTGTGTGTGTGTGTGTGTGTGTGTGTGTGTGTGTGTGCGCGCATGTGCGTGTGCGCCGCCTGGAGCTCATCTGTTCTTGGCCTCCATGATAGACAGACAGGCATCAGATTGGAACTTGGATGCGTGCATGTTTGTTTCTGGATATATGCGTGTTTATGCGCTTACAGTCCAGCAACAGGTGGAGTAATTATCGGGGTGAGGGAAGTTCCAGAAGCAGGTTATAACAGCTGACAAGCAACATCTTACAGCAGAAGATCTGACAGCACTGGAGCTACACCACACAAGACGGCACACAATCATTTCAGACAGTCCGTCTTTGTTCTTCGTCTTGACCTCCTGTCTGCTGCAGCTGTGAGAAGATCATGAGTCTCATTAATATGAAGTAGCCTAGTCTTGTGTAGCTAGACATTTGGTCTGGCATATTCAGGCCCACACTGTAGCAATCAATAAGCAACCATTGTTTTTTGTTTTCATACTACTGTTCACATACTGTTTTTCAAATAATTCCACACTCATAGTAAAATTGAAGTATCATTATCAATTTTTCAGGTCTTCCAAAGTTGTAGAAAGTTGTAACATTTTCTTTTCAGTTATGTATGTTGAGTTATACAATATTTATTCTGTTAGAAATTGCCATTGTGTAGAGTAAATCTTACTTATTTGTGAGTGAATTATTGGTCAAACTTATTCATAAATCAACCTGAATCATGCATTACTAAATTGGATTCAAAAATTGGATCTGAATCAAAATAATTGAAAGTTAATGTGATAATATAAAATATAAGTGTGTTTAAAGGAATAGTTCACCCAAAAATGAAAATTCTGTCATTAATTACTCACCCTCGTGTTATTTCAAACTTGACCCTTCATATTCTTAACACAAATTAAGATATTTTTCATTAAGTCAGAGAGCTTTCTGACCCTCTAATGCAACTGACACGTTCAAGGCCCAGATAGGTAGTAAAGACATTGTTAAAATAGTCCATGTGACATCAGTGGTTCAACCTTAATTTTATGAAGCTATGAGAATACTTTTTGTGCACAAAGAAAACAAAAATAATGACTTTATTCATCAATTTCTTATCTTCCGTGTGAGTCTTCGCTGTGTGTTCACGACAGTTCGACGACGCATGCGTGTGCATTCTTGCAAACAAGGAGCAGCGTATCCGAATGCACGTTGACTGACATGAAGAGAAGAAATTTCTGAATAAAGTCATTCTTTTTGTTTTCTTTGCACACAAAAAGTGTTCTCGTAGCTTCATAAAATTATGGTTGAACCACGGATGTCACATGGACTATTTTAATGATGTCCTTCCTACCTTTCTAGTCCTTGAACGTGGTAGTTGCGTTGCTGTCTATGCAGGGTCTTAATTTATGTTCCGAAGATGAATGAAGATCTTACGTGTTTGGAACAACATAAGGGTGAGTAATTAAAGAAATAATTTTTGTGTGAACTATCCTTTTAAGTGTCTCAAACCAGTCCATGTTCACTCACTCTGAACATTTTTCAAGTTTTTTGAAGTGTTTCATTGAGACAAACAGTTTAAAAGAAATGTATTGTGATATTTTTCTCAACAAAAAGATCAGATCTCTGTGTGGAGCACTGATTGTTGTCAGACTCAAAAATCTCACTGGATTATTACAATTAATGGCAAAATGAATGTTTGGAAATGTAAACTAATATTTCCTACTGACACATACAGCAAAAGATAGAAATAACTGACGTAAAACCATTTTTAGCTGGTAAAAACACTAGGGTTCTAATCATTTTGGCCACCACTGTGTGTGTGTGTGTGTATATATATATATATATATATATATATATATATATATATATATATATATATATATATATATATATATATATATATATATATATATATATATACAGTTTTTTGTTTTGTTTGTTTTTACTTTTAAACTCCCATTATATACATAGGCTACTGTCAGACTCTTAGCAGAATCGCCTGCATCCACCTACAACTCGTAGGTTTCGTCCCACGTCGCAACAAATTTAATCAGGTCTCGTGGGAATTCCGTGAGAATGCAGATCTATAGCGCAAACAAATCTTTTAAACATATTTCAAAGATTCTGTGCCGTGAACCCAAATTTTGGCAAATCTAGCAAACTTTTAAACACAGTTTTGTTTCTTTAGATAAATCTGTGTATCGTGACTCATGGCCAACCAATCCGAATAGAGCTTGCCGTATTTGTGTGCAGTAAGCATCAGACAGTCCGTGAGCGGTCTGGGTACGTGGCTGAGACCGTTGTTAGCCTAATGGGTGTTTTGGACTAGTTATAGGTATCACTCTCTTGCGCTGTGGACCATGTGGTAGTGTTTTTAGCAGGTTGGCACCGGTGAGGAGGACTGATGCATTGGGCTTATTGCATTTAAGTGGGAGGATGAAGTGGTTGTGAGCTCTTCACAGGACTGAGAGCTGTTTAGTATTCAGCAAGAGAGAGAGTGAGAGAGACCTTTGACTGCTGATCCTCCTGACACATTAGATCCATTCTGTGGCCATATTGAGATTCTGGGTGCTTATTGTAGGATAGACTGTACCTCTTTTTCTTCTGCATCATTGGTTCTCTCAGCTCTCTCTCTCTCTCTCTCTCTCTCTCTCAAGTGATTCTGCTGCTTGTTTCTTTTAAAAGAAGTCTGTCAGCCAGACCAATGCATTTCTTCCTAAGGGAGTTTTGTTAGTAAAAGGAAACTATAGAGCAGATACCGATGTTTATATAACCCTATTAGGATTGTCCCAATACCATAATTTCAGTGGTTGATAGAAAATTTCCAGAGAATTTTACCAGACAGTTTTCTCAATAACAATTTTGATGCATTTATTATTATTATTATTATTATTTTTAAAGTTCAATATTATATAGCTAACATAACATAACAGTGGCTATTTGAATTCTTTTTCAGGTACTAATTAAATAAGTCAAATAATTATTCAAGTAAACAATAAAAAAATATATATTGTCAAAGAAACAAATTACAAGCAAAAGAACAAATAAAATCATCAAAGATACAGATTTGCTTGCAAGTAAACATAGAAATTGGGGGGAAATCAGTGTAGAAGTGTTAACAGCCCTACATCTTTTTGTTGGTCTTAAATGCAGTTAAACTGTTGTTCTTAATTTCTGAATTCATTTTAGAACCGCTCAGTGCTGTGAAAGACAGTCCTGAGACCATATTTAATGCCCTAACATCGCTCAATGGATGGCTTAGCATGGTCACATATACCACACTACACTATAGCAACATCGTTCTGTTGACAGCCATTCAAAAGTAGTTGTGTATTCTTATGATATACATTTTCTTCTAAGCCACATATATTCTTCTCAATTGTGAATGCTTTCTCAATCATTATAGAATGATTTGAGTTTATCCACTTCTAGCGTGTTGTTAGCATACATACACTAAAGTGAGTATAGCTCCGAATAATATACAGCTGAAGTGCCTCTGTGTATCTTCCCCCTCTCTTATTTTCTCATCTCTTTTTATGGAAAGCTTTTCCCCCCCTTCATTCACACTCCAAGGTGACAACCTTCTCAACTCCGAAAAGGGGAGCCGGTGCCCCCCTCCCTTTCCAACCCCCCCACCGTGTGGGCTTATTTGTTAGCCTGATAGAGCGGAGAATTAGCAAGCAGCTTCTTTCTGCCGGCATAAACGGCAAGCGCAGCGAGTGGAGTGTCACTGAGCTTCTGGCGTTCTGAGTTCTGTGAATATGGAGAGCTCTGTGGCACTCTCAGCAGATGCTGCTGGGAACTCCCAGCATGCAGTGGAGGCAGAGAAGAGAGGGCGCCATCCGTACCGAAAAACAAGAAACTTTTGCAGCAATCAGTCCTGCGCTGGATGTCGTTTCAAAGAACGGTGAAAGATTGCAGCTGTGATTGCAACAGAGCTTTTCATCTCCTGGCACAAAGCTACAGAGCTGTCACTTGTGAATTAATGTGGATCCAAACGCCTGCAGGAGAACTGCAAGGCAAAATGACGGGTTTTCATAGGGGAGAGCGGGGTAAGATGTGTCACTGCCTTAATCTAGCAAACTGTGTTTAATGTACGTCACATGACTTTTTATTTAGAAAGGGCCCATCATGTACAGCTACATGTGACTGAGAGATGCACATGAGAAAAATGATACATTTTTTGTTTATGATAAAAACTTGCTTGGCACAATACATTTATAAGCTTATAACTTTTTCTATTTTAATACATTTTAAAATTTTCAGCAGTCATGTTCTTTAGTCTCTAGTGTGATCTCTAAAATGATCCTCAATAAATCATTCTGATGTGCTGATTTGGTGTTTAAGAAACATTTATTTTTATTATCAGTGTTAAAAAAATGGTTGGGCTGCTTAATATTTTTGTGAAAATCATGGTTCATTTTTTCAGGATATATATATATATATATATTTCTGCTTATATTTTTATTTGAATATGGGCATTCTTCTAAAGATCTTCTAATGCATTCTAAAATAAAATTAGGTTATTCATTATTGCTCATTTCTCCTTGCCTGGAGGACAACTTCACAAAAAAAAAGAAAAGAAAAAGTGGCACAGTTTACCCCACTCTCCTCTAGTGTACAGTGTAAAAAAGACTAACTTTAACCTTGTCTTAATGTATCACTGTAAAAAGCCATTCTTATTACCATAATAAGTAGCTCACCGCTGTCCTTACGTTTATGTATTTAAAGAGATACTTCTAATGGTGTCTCTCTTCTCTTACCAGCAGCAAAGACCTCTTCTATCACTCCTCAAAGAGAAAAAACTATTATTGAGAAAAATACTTTCAAAAATAGCACAGGGGTTAGTGGGAAATAACCTTGGCCAAGGGTATGTTTTTATGAAAAAAGCATGGAATGAAAACACGCACGCACACACACCGTATGGAAGTTTTCCACCAGCAGGACTGCTCCACCATGAGTCCGCCTGGCAATTTTGCTTTTGTACTAAATCCTTCCTGTGAACGTCTGATGTAACAAAATAGTGAAATTGTATTTGGAGATGTCTCCGGATCCACCAGAGAGGCTGCTAGCGGTAATTGCCCTGTCAATCACTGGGCTCCTGCTGTTGAGTCTGATTGGTTAAGCTGTGGGTAGGGGAAGCTCACCTTAGAGGAGAGGAAACTCTTTCCTCGCTCTCCGTCTTTCTCCATCTCTTTCACCCTCTTTCTCTGTAGACCCCATGGGCCTCTGGACGCTCAGGGAGTCTTCACTGCTTACAGGGCCTGTGTACTGTTGAAACAAACAACATAAGGTGGCATGTAGGATGTAGGGCAAAAGTTTCTTCCTTATTTTTTGGGGGGGATTTCTTAAACATTTTCCTCATAACAAATCAATCTTTTCTAGAGTTAGTAGGACTAAAGGAGCTGTTTGGGCTGTTAAGCTGTTTGTTTATTTATTCATTTTGTTATTTTAAGTATATGTAACTGTTTCTGTGTAAGATTATAAAAAGTAAATAATTATGGTAACATTTTATTTTAAGGAACTATTCTCGCTATTAACTAGTTGCTTATTAGCATGCATATTACTAGCATATTGACTGTTTATTAGCATTTATTAACCACATGACCATATTTTAGATCCCTTAATCCTACCCCACACTTAAACTTTAGGACTACCTTACTAACTATTAATAAGTCTAGAGGGAAAAGTCGTATTTAATAGTGAATATGTGTTCCCTATGCTAAAGTGTTACCATAATTATAATTAAAAAGTATCTAAATAATATGATGTATCATTTAAAAAAAAAAAGAAGTAATTTTTACATTACACACACACACATTATGAAGGGCCAAACAGGAAATAATTGTAATAATAGTTGTAAGTCTGAATGTAAATCTGAATATATATATATATATTTACAAATCAGAATATTTAAATGTAAATCAGAATATAAAGTTACAATATATATCATTATTATTTTGCAAATAGACTCTTCATATACATACATATATATATGCAGGTCTCCAAACTGCGACTAAAACGGTTGCATTTGCGAAGTTTTTGCTGAGGTCGCCAATGGCATCTTTTATGTCCACTTATTAAACTGAGACGATGCGCATCAAAGTTTTAATGGAAAAAAAGAGTTTCAAACAGTCCTCATCTCTGCCGAAATGCCTGCTAAACGCAGCTCAGTTGTGCAGCGCGAGAGATCAAAATGACGGAGACGTGCAAAGTGAAAGTGCAGAAAAGCAGTGTCTATTTCATGCACAACTTGAACAAACTTCAACAGGTAAAGCTGTCAGCTGTGTGGATATTGGCAATATCGTTAACAATTCTTGTTTATAATCATTACTAATATGGCTTCTTGTTATCAAGATCTTTAGTCTATATGCTGAGTTCTGTAAATGCGTGAACTTCATATTAGCCTGTTTGCAGCGCACTTGCCGTCCAGTAATCACAATAAGCTTTGTGCTTTGTTACTTTTTAATAAACAAAGTATCAGCTTTAACATTCTGCCAAATTCATAACAAAATTCATAAAATTAATACGGTTTTGGTGCTCTTTAATGCGGCAGGCGCAATCGCTTTAGCACCTCAGTTCAAGCGGCAAGTGAACCCATTATATCTTTCTCTATTATAGTATGAAATGAATGTGAATTAATATCAAAAGGTAGGCTATTTTATAAAAGAGCCTACACTTATTGAATTGTCTCATGTAATCGCTCATTCTGTGTCAAACTGGAAATCTTGTAAAGCTTGTAATCAATGCCACGTAACAATACCTAACCACTGGCCCATCCATAAGCTCATCAGTCAGCTAGAAAAATAATTATAAAGAGGAGTATTTTGCTGTATTTATTCGCTCTTGCATATTAATATTTTTACTTAACCTGTTGTCTACATGATAAAAAATGCAAAAACCGACTGGATGTGTGAGAGATTTGACAACATTTCTATAGGATGCATTGAGGAGGAGCCCAAAGTAACACTGTAAAAAGCGATCAGTTGACTTTTCTTTAAAAAATTGAGGAAACCCAGGGCTCGCAAAATCGCAAAATCGTTTTCCAGTTGGGCTACCAAAATGTATCACTGCCCTGCCCAACGGGCTAACTTAAATACCGTGGGTCCTTAAAATTTAAATTAAATAAAAAATACTGTGGGTCCTTACTCAATTTACTTATTTAAAACTTTTTATGGCTGTACATTTTATACATGTTAAATGGTATAAGAAAAGTCTTAATTATAATTTCAAGAGGTCTTACAGTTGGGGATGGAAAGACAAGAACCGCGATACAGCTGGATTAAACTTCAAAAGGCAATGGTGTCATTGAATAAATATGAGTTTGGTATAGGGAATATTAACAAGTCCCGCCCATTTGGAGCTGGCTCCAACCTCCGTTTATACCTATCTCGGAGAAGCTGCTATATTTGCTCCTAAAGCGCCAACTTAATGCATAATTAAAGAAATACATTAAGTGAACTTGACAATTCTGAGTTACACTGACAAATAACAGTTTGAAAATGTGTTATTCACTTTTTATTTTAAGTTGGACCAACTTAAATTTATTAAATTGCAATTAATTAAAAGTTCTTATGGTCCATGATATTGGTACAGATTCTGTGTAATAAATAATTCTTTGTGACTGTATATTTCAAGTTGGAAAAGACGTTTAGTTCCCACTTTAAGTGAACCTTAGTTCTCAGGTCATCTACAAGATGGATTAAAATGCTGATAAAGTCAAGAAAAGAGTAGACACAAACATGACTGTATGATTTAAATGTCAAAATGTTAAAAAAACAAATAAATAAATGTGTTTATTCTGTGGCACCTAAAAAATAATAATTTGGCGCCTAAGTTTTTTCTTATTGGAGCCAATGGCTCCTTACTCGATTTTTTTGTCTGGAGCCCTGTAATATATATAATATACTGTCATGGCCAAAAATATCGGCACCCTTGGTAATGATCAAAGAAGGCTGTGATAATCTGCATTATCATTGTTTCATTGGATAATTAGAATTTAAAATGGGGGGAAATATCATTATGAAATAAAAAAAATTCTCTAATACACATTGGCCACAATTAACGGCACCCTTTTATTCAATACTTTTTGAAACCTCCATTTGCCAGTTTAACAGCTCTAAATATTCTCCTATAATGCCTGATGAGGTTAGAGAACACCTGACAAGAGATCAGAGACCATTCCTTCATCCAGAATCACTCCAGACCCTTTAGATTCCCAGCTCCATGTTGGTGCTTCTTCTCCTCAGTTCACCCAACTCATTTTCTATAGGGTTCAGGTCAGAGGACTGGAATGGCCAGCAGAAGCTTGGTTTTGCGCTCAGTGACCCATTTTTGTGTTGTTTTTGAGGTTTGTGTTTGGATTATTGTACGGTTGGAAGATCCAAACATGGCCCATTATAAGATTTCTAACAGAGTCAGTCACTTATTGATTTTTTTATCTGTTGGTATTTGATCGAATCCATGGTGCCATGTGACTAAACAAGATATCCAGGACCTCCAGCAGAAATATACGCCCACAACATCAAAAATACAGCAGTATATTTCATTGTACACATGGGGTACTATTTCTCCCTGTGTGTACCAAACCCATCTTGAGTGTTTGCTTCTAAAAAGCTCTTTTTTTGTTTGTTTGTTTCATCTGACCATAGAAGCCAGTCCCATTTGAAGTTCCAGTCGTGTCTGATAACTGAATATGCTGGAGTTTGTTTTTGGATGAGCTAGGAGAATTTTTCTTGAAACCCTCCCAAACAACATGTGGTGATGTAGGTGCTGTTTGACATTTTTTTTTTTAAGGTTTTCTGACCCTGAGACTCAACTATTTTTTGCAATTCTTCAGCTGTGGTCCTTGGAGAGTCTTTAGCCACTCAAACTCTCCTTCTCACCGTGCATTAGGACGATATAGACACACGTCCTCTTCCAGGCAGTTTCCTAACATTTTATGTTGATTGGAAATTCTTAATTATTGCCCTGATGGTGGAAATGGGAATTTTCACTGCTCTAGCTCTTTTCTTAAAGCCACTACACTAATTTGTGAAGCTCAATTATCTTTTGCTGCTTATCAGAAATATATTCTTTGGTTTTTCTCATTGTGATGGATGATTTAAGGGAATTTGGCCTTTGTTTTCCCTCCTATTTATATTTCTGTGAAACAGGAAGCCATGGCTGGATAATTTCATGTTCATAATCACCCTGGAGTGCTCAAAATTGTGAATATGAATGGGAATATACTTCAGAGATATTTTACTCATAAGAATTTCTAGTGGTGCTAATAATTGTGTCCAACTTGTATTTGAGAAAAACATTTATTTCATAATGATATTTCCCCCCATTTTAAATTTGTATTATCCAATGAAAGGTTAGATTTTTGTGAATTTTTTAAATAAAAGATCAAAAGGATTAATGCAGATTAATTTTCACAGCCTTCTTTGATCATATTTACCAAGGGTGCCGATATTTTTGTATCGTATATATGAAGAGTTTATTTGCAAAAGCCAATAAACGCCGCTTAAAAAAAAAAAAAGGGTTTATTTCCATGTATTATTCTCCACATATAGCGTGATCTGTACCCTAAACACGTTTTGTCAAAAAAGCCGATATTGTCCACTTCCAAGGCATCACGAGTCAGGTGACAAGGTTACTTTCACTTTGAAAAGACATACTAGCTGAGAGGAGTTTCGTCAAAGTTGACTAAAAGTGATCGAGGATGGATAATTTCAACGAACTTGATGAACCTGTGATATCTTCTTCAGGGCGCAAAAGGAAAATAAAAGCTGAAACGTTTTCACGGAACCTTGCAAAAGTAGCACGTTACAGTGGTGAGGGAAAAGCTCTGTGTATTGCGTGTAATCAAATCCATACAGTCTATGATCACAACAACAACGTTTGTCAGGCATCTACATTGTCATCTGAGGAGATTACAAAGATTAAAGGAGTGTTTTTTTAAACTCTTAAACATGAAATGTGGAGTTATCTGCTTTTGCCAAAAAATGACTGTTGGAGTTATCTGTTTTTCTATAAAACAAACTTTTAATATGTAAAAAAAACACATACTTTCAATGAACTTTAATTTTGTAAAGTACAAGTATTTGTTTGAGTTATTGTTACTTAATCAAAACAACCCGACTGCAGTTTGATTGATATTACTTGGAATGCGCAATAAAAAAAAATTCTCTATATATATATATATATACATACACACACACACACGCAAATATATATATAAATGTAGATTGTGAATATCTAGAAGTAAATATGAATATATAGTTGTAAGTCTGAATATATACTGTAGATACAAACCTTAGTATATCAATGTAAATTGTGACTATATAGAATTAAATCTGCATATATTGTTATAAGTCTGAATATATAAATGTAAATTGTGAACATGTAGTTCTAATTTTGGATATATACATTTAAAATTTTAATGCATATGAATGTAAATCATGAATATATAGTTGTAATTCTGTAAATATTTTTTTGTAAATTGGAATATAAATTGTTATGCTGGTAATATAATTTGTAATGGAAAAAAAATGAAAACTGCAAAATAGAAGTTGATTCCGCTAGTGGACTTTTGGACCTCATTGTACATCACACACACACACACCAAAGACGAAAAACAAACAGTCTCCTCTGCCTTGTTACAAGAGCTCGCAATGAGCGATAGAAGGACAGTGTGGGGTTCGTTGAGTTTCTTTTTTATATTTTCCATCAGACTGAAAAGCCATTTTGTTTTGTGTCCCCATTCTGTCCCTTCCAAGTGGCTCTGACGCTGGATTTCTGTGTCGGCGTGGTTTATGGCTCAAAGTTTTGAGGGTCGCTCCAAACATCTGACACAGTGAATGCCAATGTGAGACGGAAGAGCTTGGCACGGAAACTATGATGGAAGTAATTTCGTAATGGCTTACATTGCTCTTTGATTATAGTGGCCAAGAGGGGGTCCGCTTCTAAATGGGAATGCATTTGCGCTGCAGTGCAGTGCATTAGACTGATTAATCTTATTTTTGCCATTGCTTAGCACTTAGATTTTTGAAAAGTATGTGTAGATCTTGATGCAGGAAAAATTGGTAATGTTTCTGCTGTATTATATGATCGTGAGTGGTCTCAGGTCTCGAACCTAAGAGCACTGTTTTTAAAGATACTAGATAAGTCTTGTGTATCTTTTGTCCTCTGGCCTTGTGCAAGATAGTGACATTTATGTCAGGTAAAAAAAAACTAAGACCTTATACCTTATTCTGTATGCTTTCTATACTTATGTTTTTCTTTAAAATTAAGCAAGCATAATCTGCGAGTTGTAGAAACAGAATATCTCCTCCACATACTGTAGATGTTGATGAAATCTTTAAGAAGCACTTACTTTTAACACTCCCCATCATTTTCCTCAGGCTAACATTAGGAAGTGATCAAAGTATAGCAAATTGGTAGCTGCAGATGTGTATGTGTGGGAATTTTGTTTCAGTGTTTCCTCAGTTGCCAAACGAAAGCTGCAGTGTTTACGGTTTTTGATTGGATTTGACTTTGCACATAGTCGGTAAGTGGTGTTAATATATTAGTGTATAGATTATAGTTTTTTTTTTTTTTTTTTCTCAATGTACAGTAAGCCAGTCATTACTGCAAAATATACTTTGACAGGATGATCAGTAATAATGATCATCTGACTGTACGTTATTCTTTACATAATTATTCACACAGTCTTCTCTGCAGCATCAGGAAGTATAGCAGAACTTTTATTTTTGAAACAAAAAAGCTCAAAGAAATCTTCCGCTCTGATTCTCTCAGGTCTCCAGCATCTTCACACTGATGTGGCTGCCCATCCCCTCGCACAATTAACTGTGTGGCATGCTTTTAATAATTGGCCTTTTAATTGTCGACAAATGAAGAGTGATGTAAAATAGCTAATAGCTTGTTCTAATTAATAGGGGAATTGAAGGCTTGTTAATTAAGGGCATACAGGACAAGGACCGGCTCAGCTAATTTGAGCAATAAAACCGAGCCTAAGGATTCGTATCCAAACAAATCGAGCCCCTGATTTAGTCTGGCCTAAACTCTCACTAAACTTAATCGGTGTCACACATGGATCCGAGAGCATCTCTGTCCATCATGCTGCTGTAAAAGGCATTCTCAATTTAATTCTAAACAGCTTACAACCCTGCTAGCAGCCACCCACATTACGTATCACTGTAGTATGTAGTTAAATGTCTAGATATACACTTCTCATGCATTGTTGTTACTGTTTGCATTGTATAAACACACACGCAAACACAAATTCTTTCTAACACTAAGTCACATACGCCAAGCTTGCATTGTGCGGTTTTCTCTTAGCCTTGATGGAATAAACAAATAGTCCCTTAGATACGCTCTTCTTGGAAACAGGCGTAGGAACAGAGCCTGTCGCGTCAGGTCCCTGGTGACCTGCATTTGAGGGCTGATGCTTCAGTTCTGCAGAGAGAAGCTCATTTATTTAGCATCTCACATTTGGACACTTGACCAACACTCTGTGTGTGGAAATCCACAAATATTTACACTGACACTTAAAGGGCTATTAGCAAACTAACACCTCTTTCTTTTGTTGCAGAATTTCCCCAGTCCCTGCCAAACATAACCAACATGTCTTTTCTCTGTTTCTGATGTTTGTGTTCCAGGATTAGATGCTTCCTTTCCCCCTGGCCCTTCCTGAATTTGTCTTCATGCTGCTTTGTAGAGTTTGGCTTTCCTAACACGAGCTGTAGAGGAATCAGACTGGGGCTTCTGCATGTAGCGTGATAAGACACGAAGGCCTAAGCCCTTATTCTGAGCAACAGAGCATCTGCTTTGCATTTTGTGTGTGTGTGTGTGTGTGTGTGTGTGTGTGTGTGTGTGTGTGTGTCGGAGTTGGAATAGAGTAACTATAAAATGAAAAAGGGAGTGTAAAGAATCTATTTGATGGCGCAGTATTGGAGTTCATTAGGTCTGGCTGAGATGTGAGCGGTGGTCTTGCACTCTGGGAGATTCTTTAGAGCCAGCGGGGTCTAAGCACTTCTTTCAGAATGTAATTACGGAATTATATTTATTAGATGAAATAGCACCTCACTCCATTTTCACCCACCAGCTTCATCTAGAAGGATTCATTCACATGTGTATTACAATCTCCGGGAAAAGAAAAAGGAGCAAGTCGCTCTCCGATCGGAAATAATCTACACTGCGATGTTGTTCCAAGAGAGCTATTAGCATTCATGAGCTGAGCCAGTAAAGGAAGATTATAAGAGAAATAATGGAAGGAAATGTAACAAATAGATGAATAGTCTTAGCGCAGCACGCGTACGAGACAAACAGATCTTTTTTGGGTGAAACGGTCCGTCTCCCTCTCCGTAAATGACTTACCTGGACAGTTTTATGTTTGCCTGGAGGAGAATTAAAACAGATTCCATTCCCCAGTTGAGCGTAGCGATTCGTGTCAGTGCTCTCCTGGTTGAAAAGCAGTCTAATCTAAATGCTTTTGTCAGGGGAGATTTTTGAGATTGCTGCCGCCCCTGCTACAAATTGGTTGTGTCATCTTATAATGAACTATTTGAGTGTTGCGTCTCTGCGGCCAACAGTCTGATGATTACTGTATGCTGCTTTCACCATTAGCTCCAGCCGTACCTGCCTCTTTACCTGCTTTATTCTTTCCTCCCACTCCAATCTAATAAACCACAGGGGGTGAGCAATGAGAAGAGGCTTCGCGTCCTGGAATCGTGGGTATCGTCTTCTCAAGGGTGATTGGCGTGGTTGCAAGTTTGAGAGGAGACGGAACGCTTGTGCTTGTGAGATGACCTCTGACCCCAGCTGGGGGATTGCGAGTATCGCAGCCGTTCCACAAAGCGCGGCTGTCAGAGGCGGACGAGATGGGGAAAAGCCGGGCAGAGAGTGGATAATTTCTCAGCAGAGACAGACAGAAAGCATAGCGAATTAAAAAAAGCAAAGAAAGACTGCTATGTCAACAGGCTGAGTGGTGGGACACAGAGTAAAGCTGCGGCCTGTATCTGCAGAATGCAGACCTCTCCATGCATTTCCGCACGCTTTTGAAGATGAATCCTAAAGAAATGCTACTCGCCCTTAATTGCATCCATCGGCTGACGCCCAATCCCTCCATTCTTCCTCATCCCTCTCATCTCCCGCCTTTTCTCGGCTCTTTTTTCCCCTTTCTCTTCCTGCTCTCCACCAAGAGTAGCCCTCTCTCAGACTGCAAGCCTTTGCGAGCTGGTTTTTCACGACTTGTTCCTCATTAGCTGCCAGTCCTGCTGCTTCAGGGGATTGAATCCTTTTGATTGGACCTCTGAAACTCGTGAATATGCAATCTATATCGGAACGTAACAGTTAATCAATGATAATTGATAATGCATTTCTTTGACGCTTGGCATGGAGAACCTCCCTGAAGCTATCTGTCTATAAAAGTAATTTTGGTATGTTTTCAGCAGCTATATTGCTTAAAACTGGAGTATTTTTATTTAGCCAGATAACTTGTACTAACAGCAAACAAGCAATTAAATGTCTGGCAGTGTTGAACTTCAAATACATTGTGCAAACTGCATCGCATGTTGTCAAAGGGAATGCAACACAATCATCTGAAACAAAACGTTTTTTGTTGTTAAACGTGCAATTTTAAGGTTTTAAATAAACCATAATTGAAACTTGAAATCACATACAGAGTGGAACACATCTAACTTACACATTTATCTTTCTGTGACTGTGCCTTTTTCAGTCAAATGTTGTTTACGGGTTTGTGTCTCAGCACATGATATGCGGTCATGCTCGGCTGCACGTGTTTGAGAGAGAAATGCATTAAATGCAGTCTGAAGTTGAGCGGGACTGAGTATCTTAAAAATCTCCAGCCTGACTGAATTAATGCGGGCAACCAATCAAATTACACGGAATCAGAATGTCTGAGGAAGCAATGGCTGCCATCCAGTTCACATTATCTGTTCAGTTTGTCTCTGTGCCTAATTCATCATGGAGAGCTGCTGATCAGGGGAATACATAAAGGCTGCATCCTTTTGCATGCAGTGCATCCTTAATAGTGTTCTAGATTAGGAATATAGAGTCCCAAAATTATACTACATTTTAAATAGTCGTGAAGAGTGGCATAAGCTGTCACATTTTACTAAATTTATTCAAAGCTTGAGCATGATGCACTTCACAAGTAAGCATTATTTATCCTAAAAGCATGATGAACTAATAAATGGCCATAATAATAATAAACAATACTACTGTTACTACTAATACTACTATTTATTATTAATATTATTGTTATTAAAAAGCACATTATTTATTTACAGTGCCCTCCACTAATATTGGCACCCTTGGTAAATATGAGCAAATATGTGAAAATAAATCTGCATTGTTTATCCTTTTGATCTTTCACTCAAAAAATGCACAAAATTCTAACCTATCATTGAAGTAAAACAGTTGAAAGTGGGGAGAAAATCTCATGATGAAATAAATGTTTTTCTCCAATGAATGTTGGCCACAATTATTAGCACCCCTAGAAATTCTTATGAGTAAAATATCTCTGAAGTATATTCCCTTAAATATTTACATTTTTTAGCACACCAGGGTGATTAGGAGCATGAAATTGTCCAGCCATGACTTCCTGTTCCACAGGATTATAAATATGAGGAACACAAAGGCCAAATTCCCTTAACCATCCATCACAAGGAGTAAAACCTAAGAATATATTTCTGATGTGCAGAACAAGATTGTTGAGCTTCACAAATTAGTGAAGTGGCTTTAAGAAAAGGGCAATTTCCACAATCAGGGTAATAATTAAGAATTTCCAATCAACAAAAAATGTTAGGAAACTGCCTGGAAGAGGACGTGTGTCTATATCGACCTAATGCACGGTGAGAAGGAGAGTTTGAGTGGCTAAAGACTCTCCAAGGATCACAGCTGGAGAATTGTAGAGATTAGTTGAGTCTCGGGGTCAGAAAACCTTAAAATAAATTGTCAAACAGCCCCTACATCACCAGATGTTGTTCGGGAGGATTTCAAGAAAAATTCTAGAAAAGAAAACAAACTCCAGCATATTCAGTTATCAGACACGACTGGAACTTCAAATGGGACTGGCTTCTATGGTCAGATGAAACAAAAAAAAATAGCTTTTTAGCAGCAAACACTCAAGATGGGTTTGGTGAACACAGGGATAAAAAGTAGCCCATGTGTACAATGAAACATACTGCTGTATTTTTGATGTTGTGGGCCTATATTTCTGCTGGAGGTCCTGGACATCTTGTTTAGACACATGGCATCATGGATTCTATCAAATACCAAAAGATAAAAAAATCAATAAGTGACTGACTCTGTTAGATTCTGTTAGACTCTGTTAGATGGCCCATAATCTTATAATGGGCCATGTTTGGATCTTCCAACCGTACAATATTCCAAACACAAACCTCAAAAACAACACAAAAATGGGTCACTGAACACAAAACAAGCTTCTGCTGGCCATTCCAGTCCTCTGACCTGAACCCTATAGAAAATGAGTGGGTTGAACTGAAGAGGAGAAACACCAATATGGAGCTGGGAATCTGAAGGATCTGGAGAGATTCTGTATGAAGGAATGGTCTCTGATCTCTTATCAGGTGTTCTCCAAACTTTTCAGGCATTATAGGAGAAAACTCAGAGCTGTTATCTTGGGGTAAGAACGTGGCAATAATTGGGTGCCAATAATTGTGACCAACATGAACTAGAGAAAGCATTTATTTCACAATGAGATTTTCCCCCCACTTTCAGTTGTTTTACTTCAATGATAGGTTGCAATTTTGTGAATTTTTTGAGTGAAAGATCAAAAGGATAAACAATGCAGATTTATTTTCACAGCCGTCTTTGCTCATATTTACCAAGGGTGCCAATATTAGTGGAGGGCACTGTATTTAATAATAATCAATACTACTACTTGGTAGTAAATATAACTATTGTTATTAGTATTATAAAGATAAATTAAGCTGAATTTATTTATTTATTTAGCTATGTATGCTTTTAGGATAAATAATGCTTCTTATTAAAATGTATATATATGTTAGTATATATTTGAAGTATGCAAATTAGATGTAGCCTCTAACCGCTGACCAATTGCATTTCAGATTTTGATGAAGCTCGGTGATATCTAAATATGATAGCCAAGATGAGTATGCATGATAATACACTTAAGTAATTTGTCCATTTTGTGATGTTGTGGCTGGACACAACGGTGAAGGGAATGTCAGGCGGTCGATGTGAGCCAACTGTCATGAACCGAAGGGTAACAGTGTGGATTATTATGAATGAAGAGAAATAGCTAATCTGAATATAGATTGGTCCCATCTGGTTTGGGTTGGCAACACTCGTCTGTAATTCGGTAAGCATCAGCACATCTGTGTGCTCTAATGAAACAAAAGGCCTGGGTGTGAAAAAGAGATAGAAAGACAAAGAGAAAGAGACAGATTGAGAGATTGTCAGTTCACGAGCAGCAGGTGGGTCATATGTGTTAGACTTGCTGTTTCGATGGAGGACTGTGACTTTACACATCTATCTATCTATCTATCTATCTATCTATCTATCTATCTATCTATCTATCTATCTATCTATCTATCATCGTTCTATCATTCTATCATTCTATCATTCTGTCTATCAAAAAAAAGTTACTCTGATAACTCTGTGAGGTGTTGTTTCACTCTGGACCTAGAGCTGATATGAGAGAGAAAGTAACTGTCTAGCCCAAAACAAACATTATTAGCACAGCACATCCTCTGCCTCTCCACTGAATGAGTATTACAGTGGCTTGACCCTCCGTCGGTGGCTGGATCACACAGCCAGCCCAAAGCTACAGACCCACTTAAACATATTACAGTACTGCACTTCTGTCTTTCACTACATTTCCCCTTGGAAATGAAAAAGGAGTGGGGGGGAAACAATTATTTTTGCTTTTTATTGCTGTCTCTTCACCTTTTCCTGGTGAAAAATGTAGCTGTGATTGGGAGGGACAGAATGTGCGTTTTTCCCTGGTTTTGAAATTACAAAACAATGGAAAAGAATGCAATAAGGTAGACTCAGTTTGGTTATACATTTTTTTTTTTTTTTTTATATATGAAATGTGTGTAGCACAGCCATATATATATATAACCTTAGTCTGACCTAGTCGGAGTTCTTATATTTTATATATTGTGTGTATATAGTTATAGTATAGTATTAAAATTATTTGGATAAATAAAATACTTAAATTTCCAATCATTAATTTGCCCTACAAGATGTGAATTTTTAATTTTTTTTTTTTCTGTATGTTGTAAATTTCATCCAAACATCTAGGCATCGCTGATAGATGGGTTACTTTTGAGTTTCAGTTGTTTTGACCGAGGCATTTATAATTTTCCAGAATAAAATGTCAAACCCGATGATAGCAGTCAGTTCAGGAGAAAGAGGAGGCTGTTTCTTGTGAACCTGTGTTTAAATAATTATATGGGTGTTTTGTAAGTAATTAAAGAGGCGGGAAAGATTGGTGACTCCCTCACAATACAGCCAAATTTTGCTCCGTTGAATCTTTGCTAAAATTACTAGATGAAATGTTCTTGTAATCACACAGTCTGCTTTCAGGAAAACCAGCCCTTCACACACAACAAATAACACAATACCTAAAAGCCAGTGTTTTTTTTTTTTAAAGACCTCTATTTGCTCAAAAAAAAATAATGCAAAATCTGAATGTCAATGCTGAATGTCTGGTCTTGTTTGCGAGCTGATAATATTTCATTATATTGTGCGATATTTAGCGCTGGCTCTGAAATAGCTCCACCGTTTGCTCTGGCAAAAGGTAGAGAGCCACACTGATTAAGATGGATTCACCAATCCAGCAAAGAGTATTAGACCGGGTTCAACACCTCCCAGAACCCCCCTCCTCATCTGAGCTGCGGTCACGTAGGCACAGTTTCTGAAACTCTGAGATATTACTTTGGAAGTGTTAGGGCTGTGATTAGGGGTGAAAAAATGAAGGGAAAAAAAGGGTGGAATTTTTCCTCTATTTCCGTCGCTGCTCCATGCTGCCGTATGAACAGATAGCTCTGTGTGATGTCTTTGCTAGAGGACACAGAGAGTGACTGGAGTCCATTAAAATGATCATTGGGCCATTGAGTGTGTGAGAGAGCACTCCATCAGAGGCCCGCAGATTAACCCATTACAGTGGTGGCATGCGGGGCCCCTGGTAGGTGTGGGTATGTGCTGTGTGTGAGTGTACATGAGCATCTCATGCTGCTCGCACCCTGGTTTCCTTAATGTCTCTCGCGATGATGTGTCTCTCACTGTATGTAGAAGCGCAGTATGCTGCATGCTCTAGCTATTGCACTTATATAATAATAAATGCACACATACACGCTTGTAAATATTCCCATACATAGTGACGTTAAGAGGATATTTACTAAAAATGAATCACACCTGTCGCACGCACCGGTTTCAAACCTCTATTTGTTCAGGTCTGATTTTTGAAAAAAATAGAGTAATTTATTATGAGCCTAATTTGCATTGAAACAGGCACGTTGCACTAAAATATCATTTAAAAATGATGACTTTGTGTGTGATTAGTGAATAAGACGCAGGTGTTTTTGCAAAACCAACACAACTGTGAATTTGCCCCAAGTGTGTTTTTGTAAATCCAGTCACTCCCATTAAATTCTACTGTCTCTCTCACTGTTTCTGTCAGTGGTTAATGATGGGTGATAAGTCGCTCTTTGCAGAGCGGTTGTAATATTTAAGCGAGTTGATAACTGGCTGAGAGAGTGATTAGTGATACACATTGCACAGCAATGTGCAATTTTGAAATTTGCCTTTGTTTCCCTTTGAAATTCACCGTGAAAGACACTTGTCTTTTATCTTTCCAAATGGCCTGTTATGTTATGGAGATGATGCCCTAAATGTATTAAAACTCTTGTTTTAAGTTTTGCAAAAATAATGTGCCTGTGGTAACAGCCCCATATTGTCTTGTATGCACTGTTAAGTTGTGAGTCAGCCTCAGTTTTAGTCATTTAAAATGAGTATTTTCCACACAATTCAATGGTCTTCATTATAAAAACAGATACTTCTGATTCTGATTGTATGCCCTGCATTAGAAGTCCTTTTAAAATTGAAGCTATATGCATCATTTCACATCAATTGAATTCTATATTAATGCACCAAGTTGCTGTGTTGCTTGGTAACCATAAACTGTCTACAGTTAGTCTAATGAACTATATTAGTTGACAGAATTGTTTATTTCCACTAAGTAATATAGTAAATGTCGACAAAATATCCTCTTTGCATGAAAAACATCTCTTTCCTGGAAGCTGAAAGTTTGCTGTTGACTCCACTGTGCTTTTATAATTCATATCTTATATTTAGTATATATTTATATATAATTTATTTACTGTATATAGATTTAATTTGTGCATGCATACTGTTCAAAGTCAGTAATAAATTGTGCAAGTGCTATGACAAGTCTCAGTTAGCATAATGCAGTACACGCAGCAAGGTTTTTTTTTTATAAATTCTATAATAAATAAAAAGAAAACAGATAGAATAGAAAAAGAATAGAATAGTGTTAGAGCTAGTGTTAGAGGCCTTTTTTTGCTTTTTGTTATAAAAACAAATATATGGAATACAAAAATAATAGAGAAGCTAGTATTAGTTTTTTTTTTTGTTTGTTTGTTTTTTTAAGAAAACAAGTAGTTTGTAAATAAATAGAGTGCAAGTCTAAAAGGGGCAAGTTTTTTTTTTTTTTTTTTTTAAGCCTATTTCCTACTATTCTTCCTACTATTCTATTTCTGTTGAACTCAAAAGATGATGTTTTGAAGAATATGGGTAACCAAACAGTTAATGGTCCCCATTGACTTCCATAGTATGGAAAAAAATACTATGGAGCAATGGGGACCCTCAACTTTCTTTCTTCTTCTTCTTTTTTTAATATCTTCTTTTGTGTTCAACACAAGAAATAAACTAATACCGGGTTGAAACAACTTGAGGATTTTCATTTCACTGGATTTTCATTTTTGGGTGAACCCTCCCTTTAAAGCTGTTCTATTGCATCTATTAATCAAAGACTCTTTTCTTTCAAAAACATTATAGAGACTGCAAATCACTCTTACTCAAAGACTGTTGCGTCTTCTGGCTTTGGCAGCACACGATCAAGCCTGCTGAAATAGTTTCTACAACTTCCAAACAACATAGCCATAGAACAGCACCATGGATGTATTTCAGGGACATTCCCATTGGAGCAACCTTGGGTTAAGTGCACAATGTTGTTGACTCACAGCCGTTGAACCAGCAACCTTTGGCTACAAGCCCTGAGCCGTAGCCACTACACCACAGCCTCTTAAGGTAGATTTTATTATGATAAAGTCCTCAAGGATATGCTGAATTTGTAATCCTTACTTCTAATGGCCACATGAGTCAGAGAATACTTCCCGTTGCTTTTGCAAACTCCATTTACCTGCAATCAACCATCCACACCGGAGTGGAGGACATTACACAGGCCATTTTCCTTCAGTTATTGGTCCTTGAGAGAGAGGGAAAGGCTAGGTGAGGATCAGTCTTTGGGAATTACTGTATTAGCAGCTCACATGAGCAGAGAGAAGAGCAGAAAGAGAGGGTAAAGTTCACAGAGGAGACTCCTCCCATGTCCTCCCATGGCTTGATGAGGTGACAAATCAAATCCCCCTCTAATCCCCCTCTTACATAGCATGAGTGCTGAATGAACATCTCTCCATCTGGATCTCTATCCTCTTGTGTTGAATGGATGAATGCATCTGTATGCATGGATATATGTGTCATCAAGGTGGGATAAAAAGCTTCAGACTTTTTAAATTGGTTCACAAACGCTGTGTGTCCTCTTGCTAATGTCAGTAATCAGAGTCAGCTTCTCAGATTTGCACCTGATTTAAAAGCCTGCAGTGGCCCAAAAAGTATTTGGAGACTTTTGGACATACTTTAAGTCTTGAAGTCACTTTTTTTTAAGTCACATTTAAAAATTCCTTGCATTAGTTAACAGAATATCAAACCAAGTGGCATCTGCAAACAAATTATACAGAGATTTTCTCAGACCTAACTTTTTTCAATTATTTTTAAACCAACAGGACTCATGGTCATTTTTCATGGATGTCTGAAGTCAATTACCATCAAATTTACACAGACATATAATAATTTGTGTAGTTCTTTATATATAATTGTTTGATAATCAGAGTGTTGTCTTCATAATATGATATATATTATAAAGTGTTGAAAAGCTTGTACTACATTTCTGTAGAAAAGATGCCAATTGTTTTGATATTTTGTTATACAATGCTTTCAAAATGCTTTTTGGGGCAGGTATATATACACTATTGTTCAAAAGGTTGAGGAACAGTAAAAACTGATTTTTTAGCAGCGATCAATTTGATGCATCCTTGCTAAATAAAAGTATTTATTTATTTTTAAAAATCCTATAGATCCTAAACTTTTCAACAGTACTGTATGTTAAAATTATTTTGCCATAATATACAGCTGCAGAGTCTTTTAAATGCCTGTCAATGAAGAAACTGTCTTTTTAGGCCACACAGTGCAGTTCCAGCCTCTACCAGCAGGTAAAAAGGTGCCATGCAACTCAGCCGAACCCTGACCCCTAGAGACCAGCTACTGTAGTGTTTCAAAAGCATTCCTCCTGACGTCACTTCCTGTTTTTGGCCGCTTAGTGCGATTCAGTGGCACTAAAGAGTGACAGTGACGCGACATCCGTGTGGCGTGTAGGGCTTATGCTACGTCATGTTTCTGGCGAGTGTGGAACTGCACTTTCACAAGTTCAAGGACAGCTCAGCGACAGACAGAGCCTACACTGTTCTGTTATGACAGCTTTTCTCACACCTTAGCCACCAACAAGAATGTGTAGAAATCAGTCCTTAGCACAGAGTTCCTCTCTCTCCCATCTCACTGTCTCTGATCGGTCATACGGATGGATGCTGCGTTGGGGTGTAGCCCCCTAGCTACCTCCACCACTGAATGTGTGAGATTGTTGCCGGAGGCCATCCAGTCTTCTAGCGTGCTTGACAGGTCTTCAGCCTGCCCGCGCACGCGTTTGTGTGTGTGTGTGTTGGGGTTCTTTCATTTGGGATGAGGGGTGCTGAGAGTGAGCTGTTTAGCTTTAACTGGATCTCATTTGTCAGAGGCTGTCAGGCCTGCAGATGTCTGTGTCTCAGAGAGGTGCCTCCATAGATCCAGCCTGCTGCTTCCTGAAGAGACTTCAGCTCTACCCTCCGGCATGCAGTTGAAGAGAGGGAGTCTTCAGTCAAACTGGCACTCTTTCTCTCTCCCTATCTGACTTTCTCTCCATTTCTCTCTCCCTCTATTTGCCAACCAGGTATCTCCTCGGCCAGCTCATTAAGACTCTTGATCATGCAGTAAAGTGTCTCGAGTGCATTGTCAAGCAGGTATTATTTGTCATGCTGTTGTTGTTTTTCTGTCCTCAGCTGCTGTTGTGGATTATTAACATGATAACACCGTGGTGTTCTACAGATTACGTGTCTCCATCCTTTGTTTGAGACGCATGGATCATAATGATGATGATAACACCCTTACAAAAAAAAAAGTATGTGGCAGTTGCATGATTCATTGATGGCATCAAATGGTAATGCTATAGGGCTTTGATTTATATCATGGTACTGCTAATTTGCATTTTCTTACAGTGAGGTTTAACATTTAACACTGAAAATCTGGGATTTAAAATCCAATGTAAACTTGATTTTTTACATTATTATTATTATTATTTATTTATTTTTTTAAATATATTAAAGCAATTCTGAAAATCTTTTTTTTTTTTTTTCAGTTGGATTTTTCACTGAAATTGCTATGCTGATTATATAACAATATTACTTATAGTGTTTTTAGAACCAGTATTTTCCAAAGCAGAAAAATGGTAATCATGGCTAATTTGTTTTTATTTATTTATGTTTGTTTGTTTGTTTATTTATATTTTATTACCACCATAGTAGTTCCCAAAAAATCTTGGAAAAACACTGGTATTACCATATTTTGTTATGTCAATATCATGGTACTATTTTATTTTATCTTATTATTTTATTTTATTTTTATAACACTATTTGTTCTGAACTATTTTTTGTTTTGAACCATTTTATTACCACCATGGTAATTCCCAAAAACATTGTTATGGCAATATTGTGGTATTTTTATGTAATAATTACATTTTAACAAAATAGTTTGAATAAAGCTCGATGCATGTAGCATCCAGTTTGCATAACCTAGTAAAAAAAAACATATGGCTATGCGGTGCTAGTTATGCTAATATTTCAATCTTTTTCAGAACCAGCATTTTAGAAAATAGATGTCAGATTTGTATTTATTTATTTTTACACCATTTATTATATTTTGTTTATTCTGAACAATTTTTACTATTTTTATTTAAAATCATGGAAAAACACTGGTAATACCATGGCATGTTATGGCAATATTGTGATATTTTTTTGTAATTTCGGTACATTTCGACTGAATAGTTTGAATAGAACAGCTCTATACGTGTAGCATCCAGTTTGAATAATCTAGTCAAATAACATGGCTATGCGGTGCTAGTTATGCTAATGTTTAGCTAGATCGTGTGACAGAATGCTAATTCTATTTAGTGGTAAAATCACACAGATGTTGTGTTGTCTCTGGGCGGCAATCCATTGGCAACGCAGTTACGGTAGAGCTGAGTTGTGTTAGGTGTGCTGCAGAAGATAACAGAGACAGAAGAGAACACACTAATGTGCTCGTAGTTTGAAATTAATTCACAGTAGTTTGCATCTTACCGTGTGGCTGAAATACTCTGCATTAGAATGCTTCTGTGGTCTTAAAGTCACACTCATTTGTATGTATATATATATATATTCAAATCGGTCTTCCCTTGTTGGATAATGTTTGCCCTTGTTATCGCCACATTAATAGAATACTATAGCTTGTGTCTTATCCAGTCAATCAGAATGTTTTTAAGTATTGTAATTGTTTCATTGAATCTTCACTCAGTGTGTCAATTCAAACCCACAACCGGGTGACATCCTTTTTTCTTGTAGAACTTATGGGGCTTATGTGGGGCTTATAATATTATATGCAATGTTTCTCAACTTCCACTCTCTTCTCATTTCATGTTTGATATTTAATATACTGGGATTAGCGTGGAAGTGATATTTCTTTTTGCTGTGTCGCGCACAATGTAAGACAAGTAATCAAGTCACGTGTTTTACGAATCAGTGCATGGAAGTGAAAGACGACAATTTGTTCACCACTAGTTCTTATTTTGCAAGGTCACACTGTGTTTGGCAGCATTTATGATTCATGACATTGTCAGAAACTTCAGGATCAGCGTGTGTTTGTGACATTACCAGTGTTTGGATATATCCCTATTGGAGCGTGCTTTAGTATGCTTGTTTCGCTTCTGGTTAAGAGAGTGATATATTGACCGAAAAACAGATTGAAAGATTTTATGTGTGGCCACGGACTTTATATAAACAGTGCATGAAAGATCTGACACGTTTAAAACTTGCCTTCACTGAGTCGCCAGCAGATTTCATAAATTCAGAGCCGTTTTTCACACTTTGCAGATCAGTCCAGCAGTGAAACTGTACGAGAAGAAAAACATAGCACATAAACAGCTTTTGTCTTTTTCTCCTAATCTGATGGTACAAGCATTCATAATCTTGGCTGTGTTAAGATGAGATCACCAGTCTTTCTGTGTGGCAAAAACTCAGTCCGGTCCAGATAACATTATCAGCATTCTTAACTATCACTGTGACAAATGAGCGCTTTGATCTTGTTAGATAAGCACCGAATTCATTTGTTTAATTAAAGCAGCCTGTCATGTGCTGGTGCGGAGGTCATTTTAAAAACTGTTGAAATTAGAGCAGGTAATTAAGTAGAGCTGTGATAAGGACCCCTGCGTGGAAGAACCGCATCTGCTGCTCGGAGAGAGAGGCTTCATCTCTCCCCTGGGCAATCCCTCAAGGTCACTGGCTTTATTAAAGTTAGCCAGCGCCAGAGTGATAAAATATTTTATGGACTTGTTGGACAGGAGAGGTTTTCAGGATAAATCTGCGCCCGTAGATGGCAGCGTCTTCGGGACAGAAGCAATTAGGATGCCCCCTGTTATCACGTCATTGAGGAGGACTTGTACGGCAACTAGCACCTTGACAAAGATATTTGTTTGGGCAATGGAGTGTGGCATTAATTATAACAGGGTTTGATTAAAAGCATAGTACGGGAACGAGTGTCATTTATCCTGACACGTTTAGCGCCGTACCCAGAGAGGGTCAAATTCGGGTTGGATCCGGCGTCGCTTGTCCCACAGGATGTTGAATATGAGCCCATTTTGTTTGGCTGCTCAGTGCGCTCTTCCATTTAAGATTAGAAGGGCTTTCGAGGTAAAACGCAGAGTTTTTCTGGGAAGCCGCAAGGCCTCTGTCAGAACCTGTGAGCGTGTCTCTGCCAATGCAGTTACAGCTTAAAACTCCATTTATATTTGCTCATGTGATCAATGGAAAAAATCCATTAGAATTCATCACAAGAACTATCAAAACCAGAATGCTTGTTTAATACTGAACTACCAATCAATATCAGCATCGTCGCAGCCGGGACTGGCCCTTCCAGTCTTGATGGAAGTCGTGTGCAAGGTTAAGAAAATGTATGGAGAAACTGGAGGCATGTAGTCTATTAAATGCTAACCTGGAGTCAAGTGGGATACTCTGTCACACGTTTGTCTGAGTTTAATGTATTTAAACAGCATTATTTGAAATTAATTTTGCAGTTTGTACATTTCATACTGAGAGCTTGTGTTTTGCTTCAGCCATTATGACATGCATTTTAAGCTAATCGTACAATTTAAGCTAATGTACAAATCAGCCAAATGGTTATTTTACTTTTTTTATTCTATTTTATGTTTATTATAATGATTTGTTAACTCCTATGAGGTGTCCAGGACTCTGAGCACCCCTCATTTGGAACCAAAACTGTGTTCAATTTTTTCTTTTATTATTCGGCTTGTTATTCTCCTTGTTGAGAACTACATGTTTATTTATGGAAGTTTATCTTGTATAAACAGTCTATAAACTGTGACCTTTCCCTTTGACATTTTTTTTATTTTTCTTTGTCAAAGGACCAATGTTTTCTTCATGAAAACATTAATAAAATGTATTTACTAGTATCACTTACCTATTTATGCTTTAAATAACAGCAGTAATTTAACGTATAGTGGCATTCTCAAGCTGACATACATATAAATTCAAACATTTCCTCAAAACATTCTTTGATTTCTTTCATTATTTAAGCACTAAGCTTTTAGATCTGTGGTATCAAAGTATGCATGCTTTGTATAATTGTAATAGTCACTTTTTTTTAGCTGTTGTGTTTGGTGCATTCATTGATCTGAGAGTCTCTGATGGCACACATCACACATCATCTTCAGGCTGAGCTCAAACGGG
This sequence comes from Onychostoma macrolepis, assembly GCF_012432095.1. NCBI lineage: Eukaryota > Metazoa > Chordata > Actinopteri > Cypriniformes > Cyprinidae > Onychostoma > Onychostoma macrolepis. Next base: position 20,768,704 of record NC_081162.1, read on the forward strand.
TTGTTAAATCAGGCTTTCAGGCCTGCAGGCTCACTCCAACAGTCTCTATGAAGTTAAGGATGCCTCGTGTCTGTGTTCCCTGGATCCCTACATAAGCTGCAGTTGATTCACTAAGATGAGACATAGTACGATTTTTTTTCTAACGATATAAAATGAATAAAACTTTTATTGGCAAAAAGAGCCTTTTTCCTTTATGTATGCTGGTATTTTTCAGATTTTTCTGTATGAATGTAGTCTTCTGTATTGGTATGAACAGTCGTTCTGTGATTAAATTTTTTGGACTTTCTATAATAGGCTCTGCATTAAGTCATGGAAGTGTTTGTAAAGGGGATTTTAGTTTTAAAAGTTTGAGAAACTGAAACAAATTTTGTGCTTTTGACCCGCTGACTAACTCGCATTGAGTTTGTTGACAGCAGGATGGCGTGTTGCCATCGTCTCCGAGAGCCCTTACGTGTGGGTCGCTCTCTGCCTCTCCCTTTTAGCACGCCTGCCATAGCGGGGTCTGCCAGAGATCCCCTGCTGCACTGTTGCAGCCCCATACTAATTAATTGCCTTACTACCTAATTACTAATACATCTCCCTCTTCACATCTCCTCACCACCTTCTCAGGCACCCGCCTGGAGGGCCGGCTCCACACGAGCATTGCCTGGCCCAACTGACACCCCAACCGACTGGACTAAGTGCCAGCCTGCTCCAGTCCTGAACTCTTTGAACTTGCATTTAAGGCATTTAGCAGATGCTCTTATCCAGAGCGACTCACAAAATATGCTTCAGCTTTAAATCTGAGACTGTCAACAGATGGTAAGCATGTAATTCTGAAAGTTGTCTGCTAATCGATGTCTTGCACATGGCCTAATACCACCATCTCCAGCCGTGAGGCTCTCAATAGGCGTAGATTTGGAAGGGGACAGAGGGGACATGACCCCAATATTTGAAAGGAAGCGATTTGTCTGCTCAGTCATGTCTTCTTTGTTTGTTGTTAATGTTGACTACTTTTTGAATGCCTGACAAAGGTCAGATGACCAAAACTGTTGTATGTTTTTGTAAGTTTTGGTAGTTGAGTGGGATTTTTTGGTAACACTTTAGTATAGGGACCAATTCTCACTATTAACTAGTTTTTTTCTTATCCTTTTTTTTTTTTTTTTTAGCATACCTATTATTAACATATCGGCTGTTTATTAGTACTTATAAAGCACATGTTCTGCATGACCATATTTAACATACCTAATCTTAGCCAATACCTAAATTTAACAACTACCTTACTAACTATTAATAAGCAGCAAATTGAAGTTCATTGAGGCAAAAGTCGTAGTTAATTGTGAGAATTGGTGTGACCAATTTTTTTCTTCTTTTGTTTACACTACCATTAAGAAGTTTGAGGTCATTTTGATAAAAAAATAAAAATAAAATCGTAATATTTGTAGAATATGTAGCTTAATATTTTTGTGGAAACTGTGGTACATTTAATTTTTCAGGCTTCTTTAGTGAATAGAATGTTTAACATAACAATTTATTTAAATATATATATATTATTTAAAAAACATTTTTTTTTATTATTATGATTTTTTTTAGATGTCTTTACTGTCCATTTTGATCAGTTTAATGCATGATTCCTGGGTATTAATTTCTTCTTTTTTTTTAAATAAATAAAAAAGAATCTTGCTGAACCCAAACATTTGAACAGCATATTGCTATTAGTGCTGAAAGTAATTTAAAAAGTAATAAATAAATATTTTGAAGAATAGTTTGTTTATATTATCAGCCATTTGGGAATGTTATAAATTCTTTAAAATAATATATTTTCTCATATTTCTTATAATTTCTTATCTGATTGTATAATACAATCATATTAAATTAGCCCATTCATTTATCTCCAGTTGTGTTTTATCCATACATTAAGCACAATTTTCTTCTGTAAGTTGCATTTCTCTACATTTTGTCTTTCTTTCTTCACTCTCTGTGTACTTTTGTGATCTCTTTCTCCTGCTCTCTGTTTTTCTCTGGTATCATATGGTGGTTCTGGTTAGAATTCGCTGCACTGCTCTTTGTTTAGGTACATAAATCATAAGACCTGCAGCTGCACCGCAAAGGTCACTTCAAATTTCAAGTAAAATGGAGTAGAGCCCAGAGGGAGAGGACCTCCTAGTGCCAGCACGCTGCTTCTTTGCTGTTGAGTGTGTGTGTGTGTGTGTGAGTGTGTGTGTAAGGTGAGGGGCCAAAACTCAAAGAGAAATGTGAATGGAGTGAATCCAGCAAATCTCACATGCTCCAGTGCCCGCAGGAAAAGAGAGAGAGAGAGAGAGAGAAAGACTCCTTTTCCATCAAAATAGTGCCGGTGTTCACGTCAGAGCCAGTGCTGAAACTCTCTCAGAACTGGACTGTCTCTCTATATATTATTATATATATGTGTGTGTGTGTGTGTGTGTATATACTGTAGTATCCAAATAGCAATAGAGTGCATTTGGAGCATTATTTTAGAGCTGGGTTGGTGCAGTGTAATCGCAGCGTCAGAGTTGAGTTGTTATGGGAGCTCGGGGTCAGCGCTGAATGTTCCTGCCACTCTGTGATTCAAAACTCCACTTTCAAGGCCACAGAAGCAAATCCTCCCGTTCACCTGCATGTCAAGAGGAGGAGAAAGAGTAGAGCAAGAGAGACAGGTGTGCATCCTCACGCGGTCCATCTCCTCTATCAGCCCGCCGACAGCTTTATGACGAGGGCTGTTTCAATCACGCTCACACGCGTCACTGCATCAGTGTTGCCCATACACAGATATACATGTACACAGTTCAATTTCTGAATTGTTTTAAAGACATCTCTCAAGACTGCATTTATTTGATCAAAAATACTGAAAAGTAATGTTGTGAAATACATTTATTACAATTTAAAATAACAGTTTTCTATTTTAAAATACTTTAAAATGTAATTTATTCCTGTTATGCAAAGCTGAATTTTCATCAGCCATTACTCCAGTCTTCAGTGTCACATGATCCTTCAGAGATCATTCTAATATGTTGGAAGCAGTTGTGCTGCTGAATATATTTTGGAACCTGTGACACTTTTTTCAGGAATCTTTGATGAATATAAAGTTAAAAAAGAACAGCATTTATTCAAAATAAATCTTTTCTAACAATTGACTTTTAGAAAATTAATACTTTTTTATTTATCAGTGATCTTAGATTAATAAAAAGTGATGATAAAGACACAAATACATAAGTGATCTCCTATATACAGTATATATTGACCATTGAGGAATATAAAAGAACACACACTTTCCCTGAATACTATGTATTTTCTAATTCTATATAGTTGGTTTATTCCAGTTGTGTAGTATTGTTTTATAAATATGAAAAACTCAATTTATATTTAAGAAAATTCTACTGTCTAATCATTTGAGGAAAATTCATTCTTCATATCAGAGGGGGGAAAGCCATAATGAATTGTTTTATCCCAAAAATGTTTTTCAAACTAATGAAATTTCTCTAATGAGTGATTCCCTTTTCTTGTCATTCTCATTTAAATTCTATTTAAAAATCCTATTTCAAAAGAGTCGCCAATTCAACTCAAATTCTAAGTCAGACAATTTTTACAAAATAAAATCATAATATTTGTGGACTGTTTAAAACAGTTGTGCTGCTAAATATTTTTGTGGAAACTGATACATTTCATTTTTCAGGCTTCTGTAGTGAATAGAAAGTTCAACAGAACAGAATTTATTTTAAATATTTTTTTAGATGTCTATTCTATGTCACAGTCCTGTAAAGAGTGGCAAATTCAATTGAATTTGAACGCAGCCAATTCTTAAGTTCAGAATGTTGTACACAAGTGAAGCATCCACACACACAACAGAGAGCTGCAACGGTAACACAGGGACACAGGCCCAGAGAGAGCTCTGACAAGCAGAGAATGAAGATTAAAACCACTGCAGGACACAAATTCTGCCATGTGATTGTGTGTATGTGTGCGTTATGAGAGTGGGGGAAAATGCTCCAAAGCTTTTTCCAGTTTGTGTGTATCTGGCTTCGACCGGCAAAGAAAAATTGTGGTCACGAACTCTCCGCTCTCCATTTTCCAGTTGTGAACTGTTATTTCTTACAGAGTAAGCACTAACTTGCCGTAACAATCCACCCATATCTCTGCGGTACCAATCCCAGCATTCAGTTCAATACGGAGCGAAGCCCCTCCCTCGCATGAATGAACAATAGGGCCCGAGCAGGGAGGGCGTGGAGCCATGCAGCCTCAGTGGGTTTAAATGAAAGTCATCCAGTGCATGCAGGAAGTCATAAGCAGACAGTGAAGAATGGCAGTGCTGTAATCTCTCTGCTGGGGAGCGGGACGGGATGGCGGCCAGCCGTAGTCAGCAAGCCGGGGGAAACGCGACTGCGGCAGCGCAGGCTCAGCTGTGATCATTGTGTGTGCTTACTCGTTTCGGCGTGTGTTTGTCAAGCTCAGGTGTGGGCTATTACAGATATGTGTGTTACACTGAGTGAATGTGGCAGAGGCACCTGCTCTGTTTGAATGTTCCGTCTGTTTGATCTTAGGCCTGGAGCCCCACACACATGCACACCTCCTCTCCTGGGGCTCTGTCTGCGTGGGTGAATCACACCAAAACATGCCCAGATTCACCCTAACATCAAAACATTATATTTTGTGTAACAAAAATGAAGCCTTTTTAAGCTTTTTGAATTGTGATGTTTTTGGGGGTTTTTAAGACATATTAGCACTTTTTCCCATTGATTTCTCCTTTTTGGAAATTCCCATTGTTCTTAAAAGAATAGTTCACACAAAAATGAAAATTCTTTCATAATTTACTCACCCTCATGTCATTCCAAACCCAAAAGACTCTGGCTAGATCTCTAAACACAAATCTGTCCAGGTAACAAAAACTTAGATGATACAAAAAAAAGGTCATAAAGGCATTGTCAAATTATTCCATATAAATTGAGCTCCAAGTATTACGAAAAGATATAGTCATTTAAGTAAATGATGGAAGAATTTTTATATTTTTGCGTAAACAAACCCTTCATGGTGATTCCTAAAAAAAAATCCATTATAGAGTGCTTCAAATTTACAAGTTTACTTGTAATTTTACAAATTTACTTACACAAAGTGTATTTATTTTATTTAATTTTATTTAAGTGGATCAACTGGCAAGGGGAGTGTGTGAGTACTTTTTTTCCTTTTTAATATCTTTTTTCTTTTTCTGTTATTTTGTTGTCATACCCCAATAAAGAGATCCAAATATAAAATAAAAATGCTCTAAAAATCAGCATTAATATATACTTTAGAGTTCAAATTACATATCTTTTTTCCACTTAACCTCAATGAAAATGTAGCATTTTTGCGTTGTAAATAAGACTTGAGCGTAAAATGTGTTTAACTGTCATGAATATATTGTCACAATGCAGAAAATCTTAATGGCTCGACAACAGACATTTTCTTTAAGCAAATAAAACTTTTTTTTTTTGACTTTGACTTTGAGGTGAATGGATGTTCTTGACTGGATTTATGATTCATTCATATAGTATGTGTGTGTGTGTAGGGTTGGGTCATTGCATTGCTTCTGATTTTTTATAAACCTCACAGGTTTCCCTAACACTCAAGTAAATCAGATTCTAGATCACATTTTAGAATCAGCAAGAATAATTCATTCGACCTGGGTCCTTTTTTTTTTTTTTTTTTTTTAATAAACTTGAGTTTCCCTCCCCCCGAAATAAATTCGTCTGGTTGACCTGAGGTTGATTTTTTTATGAAGCTTACCGGTGTCCATTAGGGTTCTGCGGTATGTGTGAAAGATCTCAGTGGGTTTGAGAGAGGAGCGTGTGGTCACCGTATAGCCTGAAGTCTTCCCCTGGATCCACTAATGCGGTTCCCCTCCTCTCTCTCTCTCTTTTCTCTCCTCTAGACACAAATAAATAAGTGATATTTTCATTAATCCTTGCCTTCCTTCAAAATAATATGGTGGCTACTTCATAAAACATTGATGCCAATCTTTCATTATTCATTTTGGGGGTCCTGTTCTTTCGTTCCTGAAAGGAAATGAGAAATGGGGGGGATAGGCACAGAGTGACAGACTGGAGGGAAGGAAAGGATAACATGGTGGATGACAAGGCCAGGCAGAGTGGCGTTTTTGCATTATGTTTTATCTCCGTTCTGGCTGAATGCCATTTCCTGCTGGTGTTGGAGCTTATAGCTCAGGCAGGGCTGAGTAGCGAAGTGTGGAAAGGGAACACATATACCAAACATATTTTCAGATTAACGAGAACCCCGATCGCTCTGGTCCATCAGGTGACTCACAAGTCCGAGACATGAACTGAACATTTTACCTTGTATGCAATAATAAACATAAATGCCAATATACTCAGTACAGTGGATCTTCAAACATCCATATATGTTTTATATGGAGGCGTCATTGAATGCATGATATTGATACATGCATCCCATATCTCGTTTGCATCTAATTTGTGGTTAGCCTAATGGATGCATGTATAGAGTACATAAAAGGTCACTTTCTCCCCTTTCCCATGGCCCTTTGCCTTCATTAAAGCCCATCATGAAAGCCTTCGCTATTGATTTGTGAGTTTCTCAAGGATGCACTTTGAACTCTCCACCATTATGTAGAGATAATGGTTGTTTGCATGTAGTTTAGACCAGCTACGTGTGATTTGCGACCCCTGAGGTAACCATTCTGATGGTCATGTGGCAGAAAACGCTGATGGAGCGAGAATAGGTGTATGTGCTTTTGATAATGAGCATCTAATTTCCTAATGATGCTAAATGACAAGGATGGCAAACAATCCGTCAAGCTGTTCAGCGGGAAGAATGGACGAATAGGTCCTGTAAAAATGAGGGATATTAGAACTATGAAGTCTATGTTATCAAGCCCAACCAGAGCTTAGTGCCATTGCTGGAGATGAAGGACCTTATATGCTTAATTAGCCTGTGGTTTGGGGAACAACAGGTCAGAAATGATTTATACTATTTGTGATTTCAAAAATGTGTTCTTCCTTTCTGAATTAGAGAGAAAAGTTTTCGGGAATCAACCTGCGAGGTGACGAAAATATTTCTGCAAATTTTTCTGTAATAATAGTAAAGGTTAATTACTCTTTTTTTTTTTTTTTTCCTCCTGTGTAATTACTTTAAGTACAGTTTCACAGCACAAAGGGAAAAGCTTATTAGCACAGGCTAATTAGCACAACACCGTCACATTTTCATGGAATCGCACATATCATAAACAAAAGATTCTATAGCTACACCAGCAGCGTATGCAATTATTCTCTGATTTGTATGTTTTCCAACAACAAACCAACATTATTGACTTTATAAGCGGTTTCGATCCCCCGCCGCATCAGCTTCATCAATTGCACAGACTCTTAGCAGATGCTTGGCTGTACTTACATCCGGAAGACAGAGCGAGGGAGAGAAGGAGAGGTTATACTCAGTCAAACCCGTTCAACCCTGCACGTACCTGCCCAGCGTGTGGCGGGCCGTTATGAATTTGCATGCAGAGGTGCTATATGTGTAAATGGCTTTGTAGAGCTCCATCGCGCTGAGTGATTTACCTTTACTGCATAATGCCGCAGTTCCAGCTTCTCCTTCGCCGTTTGCAGCCAAAGATCTCTCTCTCTCTCCTCAGTAAGTAGTAATCTGTCACTCGTCTAATACAAGAATGAGAGACAGAAAGCAGGGAAGTCGCCATTTTAATCTCTCAAGCAGAAATTAAAGCCCATGCGACGTCCTCTGGCGAGCTCATAGAGGAAGAATTACTATCGGCTTTACTAATCTACTTTACTAATCGTTTTCCATCAGTTAACTGTTTGAATTGTTCTCCCTCCATGAGGGTTTTACTATTTTCTGCTGAATTATAATGCACTTTGTTAATAGTTGGTTTGACTTTTACCAAGTCAGTTTCATAAATGCAGAGACGTTTGGCTTTGACCATGTGTGCGTGTAGCCAGTCCCGTGGCTCGTGCAGGCGGTCTTGGGCCTGTACACAGCTGCCCCTGCTTTCACACTTGCATCCACTCACACACCTGTCAATCAAACACACTTGCTGAGGTGCCACTAGACATCTGAGTCTCTCTGTTTCCATGTTTGTCTTGTTTTATCCTGATGTTGTTCTCTCCTCTGGAGTGCAAATCCACTAAACTATATCTTCAGACATCAGATTTGAAATTTGAGGGATCTCTTCACAGCTGTTGAATTTCAGTTTCTATTCTAATCTAATCTATCAACATATATTTACTGGCATATTGCTCGAGGCTTACTGATATGAAAATTATAATTAAACTTTATTTGGAGTACTGCTTAATATTAAGCTTAAAATGTGTTTTAATGTCACTGTTGATGCAGTTTGTATGATCTTTGAATAATATCAGTCTTTAAATGCAATATTTTTAAAGTGTACCTAAATTATAGTTGCAATAGTTCGACTTTAGCACATTCAAATATATTTCTGTATAGCTTTAGTTGGACTTCAGCACTACTTCCTTACAATCAAAGTGCTTTAAGTACAAAATTATTGTTGTTCCAATTTAGCAGACTTTAAGTACACCAGTTTAGTATACTAAAAGTACAATTGCAGGGTATTTTTATTAAGTATATTAATATGTAAATGTATTTGTAGTATACTTAGCATGAAATAAATGTATTTCAAATACATTTTAGTGTGCACCAAAAACAGTAAAGCAATTTCATTTTACATGACCATTTTACCATCTCTCATGCCCTTAGAAACAGGTTGTTTTTGCTATATGTAAATGACCTTTGTTCTGATTGGTTAACCTATTTGTACCCTATTTGCATCAATGTCCATTTGCAGCAGGTAGTCAGGGTGGACTGGGAATGGTCTGTGTGGACAGTTCTAATGGACAGTTTGTCTATATAGTACATTTAACTTATATTTAACATATAACTCTATTTCCAACAATAAAAATAATTTTGCATAAGTGCCACTTTGTTTTGTAATGAGTGGTAAAACTAAACTGCAAGGCTGGGCAGAATCCTGTGTCTCCTGCCCTCACAGGGACATGGCTGGTTGGCTGGTATGTTGTTCTGTCGTTGTAATTGAGATGTTTCAGAGGCTCCAGTGTGGCATGTGGCACTGAGGGACAGGCCAAGAGCTCATGGGGAAAAGAGAGCATAGTGCTGTCTGTCTGCCTGAGACAAGATGACTTGGGTCAATTCAATAAATACCATGACCAATATACCCCCAAACATACATACCTCCCCACAACTTCCCCTCTGCCCCTGCACCCACACTCACTCCCTCAGAGAGCCTGTGGCGGGGAAGTTAATTGGCAGCATCTGCTGTCTAGGAGGCAGCATACCCTCCCAAACCCCCTGCACCCCCCCGGGCATCTGGAGACACCAGCCTGGCTGTGGGCACCAAAAGTGATGGGGGGTGGATGGGGTAGAGAGCGAGAGAGAGGCAGAGATACAGAGAGCAAACTTGCAGCTGGCACTCTTGCCAGCGGGGATGTGGTCAGACAGGCTGGCAAGCTGTGCCAGGCAGGGACGCCCCCAAGGGACAGATGGTTTACAGATCTGGACAGGATGCAAGGAGAGAGAGATGAGATCCTGACAAATGCAAAAAATGACTTGCTTTAAAGATTAAAATGCAGCACTTAGAATTTGGCAGTATAATTAATTTTACACAAATAGGGCGAACCATCTAAATTCTCGTTTTTTGATAGTTCTAGGCCTTAGACTTTCAGGAGTAATAGAAGCATTACTGAGATGAATGATGCTGCTATAGATTTGTGTGCAGTAGAAGAATTGATTAATATGCTGTGAAATTGTTTAGTGTAGTGTAGGATAGGATAGTGAAAGTCGCACGGCACAAGATTCTGAGAAACTGGAAATTGAAAGTGGTCATCATATTTGATGTTTAAAATATAGCTTTCTAGACTTTGAACATGGTGGAAAATATATGTTTAAATGAAAAAATAGCTACAATATAGTTGTTCCTATAGAAACCTATTTCTGCCACTGAATAAAAAATAAAGTAATTAAACCCTTTTATCTAATAATTCTTTATTTCCCCAGAATTTAATTCTGACATTATAACACAATTGCGAGTTTATATCTTGCAATTCTGAGAATTAAAATTTTTTTTATTTTATTTCATTCATTCATTCATTCCGTGGCGGAAACCAGCTTCCATATCTTCCACTCATTTTAAAGGGAAAATAATGCATATGCAATAATGCAATGTCGCATAGCTGTAATTGCATGTTTTATCCTCAGAAATTCTAATTGTACTTTTCGCATTCCATTTGATTAGGTCATTTAGCTGGATTTGTACAGCCACCATATTGAGCCTCACAGTTTCTCCCATTGAGATTTCTACGAGTGGTCCATCTCTTCCTCCTCTACTGTGTCTGCTTTGACTCACCAGCCCTCTGACCTTCATCCGGCTTTTACCTCTGTCTTGCGCTGATATCACTTCCTTTGAGACCTTATTTAGCCGAGTGTGTCATTGTTTTGATCTTGCAAGAGTCACCTTGTGTGGTATTGGACAAAAAAACACAGCTGACATCATCGCCGTCCCTGCTTACATTACAATAGCAAACATCACCGATTTACCGGCATGCCTTGACATCACTCAGGTCAAATCCAGCTGCCCATTCGTCTGATGAAAAACAGATCCACTTATTAATATGAAACCCTGAGTGTCCAGCTAATGTAAAACTGTGGGGTTTTTTCCAAGAAGGCATTATTAGATTACGCAGTTGAAAACTGCTCTTGCACGCCAGCGTATGTGAACACTTTTCCTGTTGACTGTGAGAAAGACAAATCAGAAGTGATATTGTGGTGGGTTTATGAGGAGAGTAAACCCTATCACTGTCTGCTCTCAGCATCCTAACACCAGCACTGCCTGGGGCTACATTAGCCGGCGGGCCGTACCCTACAATACTACTTCCTGCTGTACGATCTCAACCTGGACCTGATGCTCACATCTAATGGAACTAATGTGGATGGATTTCAGCTTGTATCTCTGCCATCTCACTTGCATCTCCCTCATCCCTCTGTTTTTCCATCTCTCAGTCTATCTCAGTGCCATCTCTATCAGTGTCTCTGTGTGTGTATGTACATGTGTGTGTGAGTGGAGTAGAGATGGAGTGCAGACTGGCGCCAGGCTGTCTTCTTGGGTCCACTCCACCTACTCTGCTGATGCAGTCAGCCAACACATCTCAGTCGTCCCCTGGGAAAGAGGAATAGAGGAAGAGAGGGAGGGAAAAGAGACGGCACACCTGCATCAGAGCATCCCTTCTTCTCCCCCCAACTCGTTTCATTTTACAAACACTTTCGTACTGTGTTTTTGTCATGTGAAGTGTTAGATCTCACTAAGAACATGAGTCACCATTCCAATAATCAGGCTTTGATGTTCTGTTTTTTTATTTTTATTTGCACAAATATTTATATAAATATCATATTTATATTTATAAATAAATTGTATTTATATTTATATAGCGCTATATTTATATTATATTTATTTAACATGTATTTAATTGTAATATAATTAATACAATATTTGATATATTTTAATCTTTATATATATATATATATATATATATATTAGTGGTGGGCCGTTATCGGCGTTAACGTGAGACTCTTATCGGGCGATAAAAAATATCGCCGTTAATCTATTCTCAAAGTCTTCGAACCTGTGTGTATGCGTGCTAACATGGATGCAGCTATGAAGCCGCCGGGTTTGCTTCAGGGAAAATTTATTTTTAAGAAGCTTCCCAATGGAAATCGGCAAGTCATTTCTGTCTCTACGTTACATGGTCTGTATCTCGCACACAGCGGAGTTCCGCCCCGGTTCGCACACACACACACACATACACACGTAAGCGCACACACAAGTGAGCACACTCCCACTCCTATTTGTAAATATTAAGCCGCAAAACGTCCATTTAAATATGACTTCTGTGTGTCTCTGTGTTAATGTATGGCGCAGACGCACGGGTTTGTTCACTACTCATACAGAAGCCAGCGTGACGCTTGCGGCGATATTAACGTCTGTCGTCTCACTAAATGAGGACATAAATACATGAACAACATCTCCAGAACTGCTCTGAGTCACTTAATTAGCATTCGAGCGTTTAATTTGAGAAAAACTATCCTCACGGCAACCCGTCAAAATAAAAGTTCGGTTTCACTTGAAGACATTGGGCAGAACGTAATAGGCTACTACTACTAAAACTATTAAAACCTTATCTTTAAGGAATAATCATACAATGTCTTCAATGTTATTATCAATATTAAATTCTTGATGACTGCTAGTTGTTTACTACTAGTAGTGAACTTATTCTGATCTACTTGGCAGAATTCAAATGAGCCATTTTAATCTAGATTAATCTAGATTAATTCCAATATTACAGTGAGATTAATCTAGATTAAAAAAATTAATCTATGCCCACCACTAATATATATATATCTTTATAATTATATATAATATGAATTAAAAACATAAATATTAATATTACCAATTATTACCCATACTGACTGTAGCCCCTTTCACACAATAATACCTGTAAATTGTCATAAATTAACCAGAATGACTTTACCGGTAAATACAAAAATGTGCTGTTCACACAGGCAGCGATGTTCTGTTTTTTTACCGGTAAAGCACCATTCATACATCCGTTTCAACATCATTAACCAGAAATTACCTCCTGACGGCTGCACCTCCCAGTGTTGTGTTTGTAAACATGGAGGGGTATACACGGTCAGTGTTTTTGTTGATGTTTTAATTTTTGTGTCAAGTGTTCACATTCATGCAGCGCTTTTGGCCCAGAGACATCGTATAGACGTCTTCAAACAGAACTACACAGCGCAGAGTAAATGTGTCATGTGCGTCAAAATGTTATGATTGGCACAGAGTAGACGTCTTACGTGAGCGTGTTCTGAAATCGTAAGTGCACATATCGGTAATCTTCATTCTGCGTTCACACACAGCATCATACAGATGGGATGACTAATTTTCATATGCATAAATATTCATGTTAAATGTTAAATTAATAATATTATAATATAATGTATTTTTTCATTATTTAAAAAATAGATATAAAATAAATAATACAAATAATTGAATTGATTGCTAAGCAGTTGTTATGGTGTTTGACAATATTTAGCACATTGCTATGGGGTTGCTATGGTTTTCTGATTGGTTGTTTGGTGTTTGTTAGGTGACACCCAAGTCTCTGTGTGTCTGTTCTGTTTTCTAGATATGACTTGAGTCCCGCCTTCAATGTAAAGCTGGGCATATGAGCGATTTCTGAGTCGTGCGATTCTTTTTTTGGGGTCAGGATGACTTTCTGCTTTGCTGTGCGTCATTTGGCGTGCAGAGTACAGGGGGCAATGAGAGGCAAGTAACTTCTTCCAACCGGCAATGAGAATTTCGATGGAGGTTACACAGTTGTGGGTTTGGGGGTCCCATTTGATTATTTCACAAATATAGTGAATATACTTTACATCACATGTGATTCACTTGTACAGTGCCTAGTAAAAAAGTAATACATTTAAAATACATTTATTTTATTCTAAGTATAGTTCACTTATTTACTGACATTTTACAAGAGACTTACTGATATACAAATTATAATTAAACTTTATTTCGACTACTACTACTTGTGCACAATGCACGTTTCTTAATTTTACACCTAAAATGTCTCTATTGATGAGGATTGTATGATCTTTGAATAAATGCAAGATATTTAAAGTGTACCTGAAGTATACTTGCAATAGTTCCACTTTAGCACAATTAAATGTACTTCAGTATATCTTTAGTTGGACCTCAGCACTACTTCCACACAATAAAAGTGCACTAAGTACAAAATTAGTTGTTCCAGTTTAGCAGACTTTGGGACAGCGCAAACCGCCTTTTGGTGTTAAAATAGTACTGTCAGGTTTTACTAAAGACATGCAGTCAAGAATTAGCGCTGAAAAGGTGTGGACACAGTTATTTTTGCACCTGACCTTATTGAATATGCATTTATAGGAGTTTCCCTTTCAGATGCAGAATTTATGGGAGGAAAGTATTTAAATGAATCACGCAACATGATTTACTAACGTTTGCGCTCGTCAAATTACTGGTATTTGCGCCATTATTTAACGCCCAAATCTTAAGCTATTTTGCGCTATAAGTGACTGCAATTATGGTTGCTAGGAGGAGACACCGCAGAGAACAGAGAGCGCGTGGTAGAAGGGAGGGTATTTTTCTACACGTATTAATTTATTTAGAAAGCCAGAAGAACATATTGTCCAAACGTATCATTTGCCAAACCGTGTTATTTTTAATTTGCTTCAGGAAATAAAAGACGACTTGGAACCCCCAACTAGGAGTCACATATGCAATACCAGGTCTATCAAAACTTCTAGCAAACCTAATTTTTAGCCTTCAGTTCTTTTCAACGTACTGTGGCTTCTTTATTTCTAACTACGCTAATTTGCTCTGCACTTGGTATATTGCGTTGGTCGATATGTAAATGAGATGTTACATCTGTGTTGCTTAATTTGCGTGTTGTTAATAAATCACCCGCAGAAATTTCCATGCCCATCGGCACTCTTTTGGAATTGTGCTCTCGCGCTAATTTGCCCTGTTTAGTAAAACTGGCCCTTAAAATTGTAGTCCAACAGTACAATTGCAGGGTATTTTTATTAAGTACATAAATATGCAAATGTATTTGTAGTATATTTAGCATGAAATAGATGTATTTCAAATAAATTTCAGTATATTTATTTTTCACTAGGTGTGAGAGTTAGTATGTAAAAAAAAAACATTGCTGAAATTGCACAGTGTATGCCCTGCTTAACTGTGGGATTTTTCAGCAGTTTTATTGTCCTCCAAACTCCAATCAATTAGAAAAGCAGTAGTACACCAATTCTCAACAAGCCTCATGATCTGAGGTACCATTCATGTCCACAGCACAAATGCTAGCACCACTAATGATGACTTCCAAACAGGTTATCCAAATCCCGTCTGTTATTGTTAAGACAAACAGGTAGTCCCGACCCAAAATTGCGCCAGAAGTTGACGCATCGAACCGCTCAAACGAGCTAAATATTTTGCAAGCGCCATAAGGATGAAATGTTTACACTCTTTGGGGAAATTATCCTATGAATAGCTTTCTTATTGCACGGTATAGCATAAGGCATTTCAAAATTACATTCACCTTCACATAAACAGCAGAGTAGCTTTTTACTCAAATAACTAAATGTGTGTAATGGGAATTCTGACGACACCGTCTGTGCCCTCATAATCTCAGACATCCCAGTAGGCCAGAGGGTACTCAGGTGGGGAAAGTCGGCAAAACCATGGAAAACCGACACGTAAACACATACACAGACATTCACACCAGGGCACCTCTTAGACGTCACCCTGTCTGGCTGTTATTACCCTCTTTTCTCTAATGCACACCTGCCTCCACCTCCTACAGTCTGTGTATGGATGTGTGTACGTGCCCCGTGTGATTTCTGCCCCTGTGCCCCATGAGGGGGCATGGCGCCATGTTGGCTGGTTCATAGGGCTCATCTGCTCTATGATAATTACCCCAGACATCCCTCAGCGCAGCAGGGCAGCTACTTACCACTGTGGGGTCACACTTATGCAAACACACACACATACACACGCAAACATTATATTACCACTGTTAGCCACTGCTGGATGAGGCTCGCTATAGCTTGATCACTATACACACACCCTCACACACACACCGTTACGCCGCTGCTACAGATGGGATGAGCCACCTGGGACATGCAGCCCCGCGTTGGGGTGATGTGGACTATTTTACTGATGACGCATTAGAGAGTGAGAGAAGGAGATCACATGAGCCTCATTGTGTGCAGGCAGACAGGGTGTGGCCCATGTTTCCCCCCCCCCCTTTTTATAAGTGTGATGTAAGATGAGTCATTTTGGATTAAAGGGTGGGTCAGTTCTTTGAGGCCCGAAACACAAGATCTATGGCCATCTACTGGCCAAGGAAAGAGTTTTCTGTCAGTGCATTCATTCACCTTTGTGAAGTGTAAAGGTTGAGATGTTAGCAAAAGATCTCCGATCCTAAATGTGGAGTTTTATATTTTTATTGTTTTGGAATAAGTTATGCTCACCAAGGCTGCATTTATTTGATCAAAAATACAGTAATATCTGTAATATTGCAAAATATTATTACTATTTAAAATAACTTGTTTTTCTGTTTTAATATATTTTAAGTTATTCCTGTGATGGCAAAGCTGAATTTTCAGCAGCCGTTAACTCCAGTCTTCAGTGTCACATAATCCCTTCAGAAATCAATCTAATATGCTGATATGGTGCACGAGAAACATTTCAAATATTTTTTGTGGAACCCGTTATACATTTTTTAAAGAATGAATAGATAGAAGATGAATAGAAGGTTCGAAAGAATTTTCATTTTTGTTACTATATGAACAGTATATATCTGGTGTGATTAGCTAAATTTGCAGGCATTTACAGCTCAGGTGATTGACTCAAAAGTTAATTGAGGTAAGAAACACATTTTACATCACAACGGTTCTGCACCAATTGAGCAACTGCCATTGAGATGAATGAGACTTCTAATGGTTAGCTTTCTCCATGCATAATAGACCTCTTTGAATGTAAGTGTTATTAGGTAATAGTAGGGATTTTGAATTCAAGCACTTTTTATTTTTTCAATTTCAGTGCATTTATGTGCCTGCGATTGCATGGTTAGAAGCGCTTCAGTCTCCTGAAGTTGATTTGTAATGAGAATCTGTGATGTTGACCCTCTGCCTGTTCTCTCTGTCTGTGGATGTTGCTTCTTATAGCATCAGTATAGACACTATAGGGAAATCTCATCTCTTCCCACACACAGCCAATGACAGGGGCCGCACTAGCCACCTGCACACTGCTGGAGCCATCCGGTAACCAATTATCTGAAGATTACTGTTTTCATGTTTGTTTGAATTTCCTTGCGCCTGTTTGTTTGTTTTTCATTTATTTAGTGCCCATTCATTTCCATGCATTTGCATATATGGCCTCAGTTGTTAAATGTCCATAAACCTTAGTGAACACTACAAGATAGAAGCTTGTCACCTTTTCATGTCTGTAACAGCCCCAGATGATAATGTGTTCCATGTACACTTGTGAGTCACGCTCGTAACTATGTTTCCAAAGTTGTTTGAAATCTGACCGACCTGCCAGGTGTGTGCTCCGTCTCCGGAAAGCAAGAGAAATGAGCAATATGCATAGAAGAGAGACAGATGATATGTATGCCTGAATAATAGGGCAAGATGGCGGAAGATGCTGCTGTTTTAAAAACTCTGTGCTTTTACTGTTTATTTAACTTTAAAAAAATTTTTTTTATTAATGTTAAATACTAAATCAAATATTCTACGTACATTTATTTTAACAGTTTAGTTGAAGAACTAAATGATAGACAAATCAAATAACAGAATCCCTTAAAGCTGAAGATATTAATTATTTATAGGCCTACTGTTTTAATTGAAACCATGTTGTAGTGTCAGTAGACTAATTATACAGATTGAATGATTCCACAATTTGGCCTATAGGTGATGTTGAATAATGAACATGTTTTAAATGTGCATCTAATTCATGGAATTCTTCAATAATTACTTCATGAATTATAATAATGATTAAATTAAATAATACGAATGCCAGCAATAAATGGGGGTGTCATACCTCAAAGGTATCTTTTTAAATTTTCACTTAATACAATCGATATTTTTTAGATCATTTAACCTCAGACCGTTCAGATAAATCGTATTTGTTGATGTTCAGATCAGGGCTATTATAGTTAACTAAAACTAAAAAAATAAATCAATAAAAACATATTTCATTTCAGCTTTGCCACGTAACAGTAGTACTAAAAAGTACTAAAATAAGTAAAACAAGTAAATACAAATTAATAAACACTATATAGACACATTTAAAAAACTTCAAAATGAAAATATAAAATCTAATTCAAAATATTAAATAATAAAAAACTATATTCAGATGTAATCCTAAGGCTCCTTTAAAGTAATTTTCGATGCAAAAACGACCACATGCTTTCTCCATGTTGTTTGTTGACTTGACATGTTGTCTAGAATCAACTCTTGCATTGCTGTGTGAATGAGTTTGTGTGAAATCAAGCAGCCAAGGATGAGATGATCTCGTAAACGACACAGTCTGTGATTAGTTTTGTAAAGTGCCCCATAATGCCGGCAACGCGACAGTAAGTGGAACTGTGAGTGTCTGAAAGTGGGCAGAGCAGCAAATTCCTGTTTTGCAGTGTGTACTAAGCTTAAAGTAAAATAAAAGGGCCTGTCCTTTATGTCAGGATGTGTTTGTACCAGCCAGCACAGCATTAACGTGCCCTATGCAGAGCTGCTGTATTGATTAACCACTTACCGTTTAGCCTTTATAGCTCCTATAGCTTTTGGTGCAACTTTCTGTATTTTGTTCAATAGTAATGAGTGCCAAATCTCTCCAGCGTTCCTCTACGCAGGCCGCTTAATCTCACAGCTAATCTGAACACAGACACACCCGGGATATCCGTATCCTCTCTCCGTTTAGATTTTAAGACAGGCCAACGTGTGGTAGTGCATCTGAATGTGCTGTTTGCCATTCCAATGTTTTAGTATTATCCGCCCAATATCACCCCAGAGGTGCCCGGACGCTCTTTTTGGCGGGCAGCAGTCGTAAAGAGCATTAGGTTGGAATATATTAGCCTGAGAGTTTGTCTCTTTCTCTCTCTCAGGGGTGTACGTTTATGATCTGAGCTGTAATGAGTGGATGATTTACGAGCTGTGAAGGCAGTATGATGGCCACGGATCTTAGCGCTAATATTACACGTGTCCCCCTGCGCTTGTGAAGAGCACTGCATCTCAGACTCCAACACACACGTGTGTGTGTGCTTCTGTGTGTGTGTGCGTGTAAGTGTGCTTAATGCACACACTTGGAATGTTCAGCCATGATACCACTTGATAGACAAGCTCATGCTATTCTGCAGAATTCATAAACACTTGAGCTCAAATTCGGCTATGCATTTCAATCTAGTGAGGGTAATAGATCACGATAGACTCCGATTTAATCTGTCACTGCTTATTAAAGACAGTAAACCCCTATAGGCTCACTTAGCATCAGTAAAATAAAATGCTGTGCTGTAATCAATATTAGGAGCCTCTTGTAATTCATTTTCGTGCCTTGCCTTCTTAGAATGAGACTAATGTAAAAAAATCTAGTAGATGTTAAACACTGAAAGTTTGAAACAATTTTCACTGAGAACTGATCCGGTAAACTTCACAAATTATTATGAAATGGCGAACAATACATTGAATTAAACATGAAATTTTAAGTAGAAAGACTGAAATAGGTTTTCTTGTAAAATGTACTTCAATCATTTTTGTTTTATTTACAACTTCGAAAAACAAATTTTGACAGTGTAGGTTAGCAAATCTAGTTTGTCAGTGATGTTTGGATCACTTAAACAATTTTTTTAATGACATTGGAATGTTAAATCAAATAACCATTTTACATTATTGTGGGCTATATTAGACCACAGACTTGTTACTGAAAATGTTTTGTATTCTGCATTGTTATTGCAAATTCTACTGATTTGTGGCCAAGAATGTATTTTTTAATCTTGCTAAAATTACTTTTGATAGTCTTCAGCATAGGGGTGTGCAATATATATCGTCTGCGATTAATATTGCAATTGTTGTTTAAACGATGTGCGATTTGACATTATCGAGTATTTTGCAAAAACCATTCAAAACACACCTACAGAGTGCACGCATTCATTACGTGAAGTCTAGACTAGTGCACGTGTGTAGAGTGTTCTTTCACTGCACTTTCACTATAATGAACACAAAATTAAAGACATAGGTGCAGAAAATGTATATAGGCTATTTTGTACCACTTCATATAGCCTAGTTAATCAATTTCACACAAAGAATAACGAAAGATAACGCTCCAAAAATAACCATGATTACAAATGTGATTATTGATTTTTTACAACAGTTCAATAAACAAGAGGTTAATTGAGAGACTTACGTTTTAGACACTATATTTCCTGTTTTTGCTTTATCTCGACAACAAAAATCACTCCAAACAGCCACAGCACTGTTTTGCGTCTCTGAGCACCATGAGGGCGTTTCATTCCTGCACGAATCAACCGTTTAAATGATTCAGTTCAATCACGATGACTCACTTATTAACAGTAACTTGCTGCCACCTGCTGGCGATTTTAATTTCACATTCAAAGTATCTTTTATTATTTAAATCATTGCAAATACCGGTTTTAACATTTTGTGTTTAATATATCAAAACATGATTTATGCATTTGTAATTGCAGGTTAAATGCATTCATGTCTTGCATTAAACAGTGTGTAAATGCATCTAAATGCCACTTCAGATTCAGCTTCTGTATTTTCTCTGCATTGCAAAGATGAATTTTGTTGATACTGATTTCATTTGCTTGGTAACAGCCCAAAAGTCTTATTATTCTAATTCACTGATTAAATGTAAGAATTTGACTCAAAAGATAATGGACACTTTTAGAAAAAATGGCTTTTATAAAGCTAAAAATGCCCATAAAATGTAAAAATCAGTTTAATCTTATTGGATTTCTATCAGTGTGAACTGACCACCACACAGAATATGAAGAATATCAAAAACTTTAGGAGTCAGCTGTCCACGACAGTCCTTAAGGTACCAGCACGAAAACACACAGCAAAATATCGTCTAATTATCGTTATCGATAAAATCCCAGAAAATATTGAGATATTATTTTTTGTCAATATCGCACACCCCTACTTCAGCATCAATAAAAGTAGAAAACTAAACCAATCAATAATGTTTTGCATCATGCTTTTTTAAAAAGATTTTTTTAGCAAAAGTCCTTTTTGAGAATTTACATTATAACTGTATATTTTCCAGCTTGTATATCTTACCTTTTGAAGATATAAAGAAAAAAACATTACATTTATTGGATGAAAAAACTAAATAAAAGTTAATGAAATCCAATTTCTATCAATTCTAAAAATATTTTAATAAAATAACAATTTGTCAACTCCGGGCAGATGGGTAAAAAAATCCATAGACTCAAGTCATATCTAGAGTCCAGAATATCTTGGAGACCTGGCAACCGCCATCATGACTTGTATATACTATGATTAACCAACACAAAATACAATGTCTACCCTCCTCCCTAAATTGGCTAATTTGGACCCCAGCTCCTAGATTCATTCTGCTATCTCTGATCCTCCACATGCATTCAACGCTCTTCACCATTTAGAGAATCACACAGTGAATTCGCACGCCAAAAACCCCTCGTTTCAAACATACCATCGCACATGGACAGCTCGACCACAAAGCAAGTGAGGTTGCTTAGTAACTGTGCCATCCAGTGCTATTCTCCAGTCTGATTCATGTCCCAAATGATAGATCAATCACAGGAGGGCCACTCCACTCCCTCTACCGCTCACATTACGGCGGAGAAATCCAGAGAAAAGAAACGGTATCAAATGTAAAACAATAAATGCATTAGAAGAGGAATCGCTTGTTTGAGCGATAATTACACAATACGGGCCTACGTCCAAAGTCAAAAGAGCCTGCACAGATCTGAGAGTATCATTGTCGTGATGAAATGTAATATCCGTACGTGTAATAGATCCCTTTTTTTCTTCAACTGTTTTTGTCAGGAGGATGAGAGAAGAATCGTGGCACTTGACAGCTTCGTGCTCATATTTGAAACCATTTAACCTTCACAACATTAAGCAGATGACAGCCAGTGCTCTTAGAAGAATAGGGGAGGGCGACAAACGCCAAGCAAGAGAGACGGAAAGAGTCGGAGAGACAGGAGCCACTGAGATGACCTCTATGCTTGATTGATTTGAGAATATAGACAAGATGTCCCGCTCCGTATGAAAGCTAGCAATTTTCCCCCTCGTCTAGTTCCCTTCAGAGGGAAGCCGACAGCCGCCACGGCATCAAAGGCCCCGTCGTGTTCCTGCTAACGGAGTTGAAAGGCGCCGCGATGGGGAATGACACCTCGGTATGGGCCGGCCCGTTTAGCTAACAGCACACGTGCACACACACACACGCACATACACATGAAAACAGAGATACAAGCGCTAGTCGGGCGATAGCCATGTCCGCTCGAGTTCAGGAAACTTTGGTTTTCTTTAACAAGTTATGAAAACTCTTTCGTTTTTAAAGTCCATGACCTTGAGCTTCAGGCGCTGACCTTTTCTCTATATGGAAAGAGAGCCGGAGAGCAACAGCTTTCTGTGTGTGTGTGTTCCTCAGGGTGGGGAGTGTGTATAAAAGGCCGAGGCGTTTGGTGGGCAGCTCAATTGTTAAGCTGTGTGTGTGTAGGTTATTGTCCGCCGGCCTGTTTTTTTTTTTCTCCCCTCAGACACACAGCGAGATAAATGTGTTTTGGAACGGGGGGCATTGTACCACATCCACCAGCACAGGGAGGCATGGGGCACTATCATTTAGATAAAACAAATTACCAACAGCCACAACGAGAGAGAGAGGGAGAGAGAGAATGATAGAGGGGAGAACATACATTGCAGCGAAGATAGAAAAACGCCCATCAGGTTCGAGATTCACCAGGCTCTCTCTCTCGCTCTCTCTATCACATAGAGGGGCAACACACAAAGCTATTTTCTCTGGCCAATAGCGGCGCAGCGGCGCGGGAAAGGCGAGCAGTAAATTCCCGCTGGGTAATTAAAATCAATAGCCACGACTCGCTCAGTAGCCAACAAGGTCAAATGCTGGAGAGGAACCGGGATAATGCCCAAACAGATAAATAAAAAAATAAAGTGAGGTGTCACGCTGTTTCATTAACCCTGCGTGGGGAGAGGTGTGTGAGCGTGTGTGTGTGTGTGAGTGTGTGAGGGCTAATGTCTGCTTGGCAGGGTAGTCGGGGTGCACGGCAAACAGCCGCGGGTCTTGAACCTAACCCCACTCAAAAGCAGGCCAAATACTGCAGCGAGCACAGCTGACCCTGAGCATGAGACTCACACATACAGGATACACATATACATACTCTATATACACAAATGTGCATGTGTATAAATGAAATATATTTGAAATTAGAAAATATGGATGTTGAAGATTTAGCTGTTTTAGGACCATTTTATCTTTTCTAATGATTTAGAAACATTTCTAATGATTATCGAGGTGAAATATTTTTGAGGAGACTGATTTAATTCTTCAGGGTTCTTTGATGAATAGAAAATTTAAAACAGCATTCATTTAATATAGAAATGTTTTTGTAACATTATAAATCTCTCAACGGTCAGCTTCCTTCAGGTTCCTTTTAATGTCCCTGCGGAATAAAAGTATTAATTTGCTTTTTACATTTTATATATTTATTTATATATATATATATATATATATATATATATATATATATATATATATATATATAAATTTACTTAATTTATTTTTGATTCAGTATATAGTCTCAGGCTTTCGCATATTTTTCTAATACAATGTTATATGTTTATTTTATTTTTAAATGCAAATCATAACATCATCTTAAAAATGAATTAATTGCATAATGTTTTAGTAAAGTTTTGAACAGTAGTGTATATCATGGTGTTGAGGTGATTAAAAACAAATACTGATTTTCAAAATGACAGGAATAGTAACAGTAGATGCATTACGGTAATTAGAATACGGGGATAAAATATGCCTAATTGCCTTAAAAAAAAAAAAAAAAATCATGAAAAATTGTAATGTGCACAAAATGTATTTATTTATTTTCACTTTGGGGATGCAGACTGCCTTTGTGAGATTTACACAAAAAAATTAGGTTTAGCTGTGTCTATTCAAACGAGTCAATTATTGTATATCTAATAATTGTTTCTAAAAATTAATAATGGTTTCGGTTTGTGTTTTAAAGTGACATTTGAGCTTAACATCGTGTCTGTGAGTGGGATGGGTGTGTGTTAAGATGCAAGTAACAGACAGCGAAGGGTCTTGAGTTTGTGTGATGTAGTATATTTGTCGCCAAGCCTGTCATGCATTAGAGATCATGTAATGTGTCAGTGAGTGTGTGTGTTAGCTCTAGAATGTAGTTTGGACCAAGCAGGCACCTGTCCTGTGTGTTAACTCTCTTTTGAGACCCGTAGAGATACCAGTCCCCCAGAGGATTTCTCAGCTTGATCGTTCATTTGCTGTCTTTTCCTCCACAGAGAAAAGCTAATTCACTTTCATTTCGGCTCAGCGGTTCACTTTGTTCAGGTAGCAGAGGAGTCTGGGAATGAGTGTGTGTACATTCTGCACTGTGTGTGTGGATGATGCTCTATTATGTTGCCTTGCACTGTGTGTGGCTGTTTCATATCTGCATAGTTTTACATACAGTAGCTTTATTTCATGCGGGGTTCCTAATGAACATCAGGGTGGAGCATGCTCTTTTAAACGGCCAATCACAATGCTGCACCCGAGGGGCTGGCTAATACAGGAAACAAGCTAAGCAATGCAGATGTTGTATGTTGGTTGCTGTAAACCGCCTACCTTGACAGCATTTGGAACAGGCCTATGATTCTTTAAAACGATACTTATGTAGCTAGCACACTTTTACTGACATATACTGTACCTGTAACATTTAGTTCCATTTTGCATGTTTCTAATATAATGCAGTGCTATTTTATTTTATTTAAATGAATAAATGAATTAAATGAGTATGTTTTGTGGTTTGATACTGATGGTGATCAATGTCATTAATATATTAAAATATTGACATAGATTAATGCAGAATCAGAAATATTTCTTATTTATTTTATATCATAACTTTTCTTAATATTAAAATGTTTAAAGTGGGGATTTTGAATCTCATATTTTCAATATAATCTCAGGCTTTTGCAAGTTTTGCATTTTTTAATGCAATGTTTTGTTTTATTTTATTTTATTTTTCATAATCATATATTATCATGTATTATATTTTCATATTTTTCATAATCATAATATCAGTTAATAATGAATGAATTTCAGAGTGTTTTAGTATTTTTAGCCTGATGGTAGTCAATGTCATAAATTTTTTTATTTTAATTTTAAAATAGTGACATAGATTAGTGCAGAATCAGGGTGAAAAAAAAATCTTAATTTTCAAATGTTAGATATCCTAAAAAGTATATTTTCAGGTTTAAATATGATTTAGAATCTCATATTTTCTCATATTGTGAGGATTTTGGATCCTGCTGTAAATGTCTGTGCGTTTGTATGCATTTATGCGTATGGGTCACTGAAGATAAGGGAACGGGTGTGTGTTTAGAACTTTTCAAGCGTTCAAACAAAGACACTAACCCAGTTCCATCAGTGTACAGTGTGTATGTGAGTTGTTTAGTAGAAAAGAAGGAGATGGAAGGACTGGAGGCTGATTTTAGAGAGCTGTTTCCTCTCTCTTATCAGTATGGCCGTGTGGAAGCTTCTGTGCTGTTCACATAGATAGCATCTCCATCTGATCTCTCTCTCTCTCTCTCTCTCTCTCTCTCTCTCTTCCCTGTCCCACAGTCAGCCCAGCCCAGCTCTGATCTGTCCTCTCTTTCTCATCTTCTCACTATCTCCCTCCCCCTGTTATTCCCTCCAATGCCTTCCATCGTATGTTCTTTGCCTGTCCTTCACTGCTATTTGCTCACTCTCTCTCTCTCTTTCTCTGCAGATGTGCAGATTTACTTTCAGCAGTGCCACATAAAACTGATTAACAGCACAGTATATCATTTTATATGCAAATAACATTGCTTTCATTGTTCAGGCTCCTCATTGTGCACTGCAGAACTTTTCATTGTTTACAGTTTGCTGGTAGTGTTTGCCTTCATCTAGATGGGTTTTTAAAGGCAGAGAGAGAGAAGGAAAGACACAGAGAGAGCTGACTGAACAACGGTACTGTGAATGACTGTAGGGGATGTAGAGGATTGATCGGCCTGCAAGTTTCCAGACTTTTTTTTTTTTAATTTCATTTTAATTTATTTATTTATACCATTTTCTTCACTTCATGTCATATAGTCTTGTCTTCTCACCTATCTCTTTATTTTATTTATTTCCTGTTTATTTTATTATTCTTTTTTATTTACTTTTTTTTTACTTTTATTACTTTATTATATATATATATATATATATATATATTTATTTATTTTTTTTTTTTTTATTTATTTTTTTTTTATTTTATTTATACTCCTTTGTCGCTTCATCTCATTTCACCAAATCTTCTCTTCTCCCTTTTTTTAAATTTTATTTTGTTTTATTCACTTCTCATGTCATTTCATCTAATCTTCTCTTCCCTTTTCACCTCTTTTTCTTTCCTATTATTTTTCTTTAGATTTGTTGTTGTTTTATTTCATTTATACCCTTCTTCACTTAATCTCACTTCATCTAGTCTTCTCTTCTCACCTTTTCTCTTCTTTTTTATTTTATTCTCTTTGTCATTTTATCTCATCCTCTCTTCTCTTGTCACGTCTTTTTATTGTTTTATTATTTTTTATTATATTGTAAGTAAATAGTCTTATCAGACAGCAATTGTCTGTCACACCCAAAGAATCGTATTTACTACCACTGACGACATGAAAAGCTATTTGAAACACATTAAACTTCAGTAATGTAAGATATTTCCCAGTGACAAGAACATTAGGAAATAATGTAGGTTGAGATTTTATTTTATCAATCAAGACTTGATTGAGTTGTGATCGTGACGATATGGCTGATTAAAAATAATATTTTCTCATCTACGCAGCCTTAGTTACATCAGCTGAAAAGTATCATTACAGAGAATGTTTTTACATTATAATTATTAAATATTAAGAACACAAACTTTTTATTTCTTCAGAACAAGCTCTCATTAACCCATCAATGTTCACTGAGAAAGCAAACAAGGTGCATTTCATTGTCATATTGTCTTTGTTTCTTTGTCACAGGCAAAGACTGCCAGCCAAGAATGTGTATTACTACCGCTGCCCCGACCATCGGAGGAACTACGTGATGTCTTTCGCCTTCTGTTTCGACCGCGAGGATGACGTTTATCAGTTTGCGTACTGCTACCCTTACACCTACTCCCGTCTGCAGCATTACCTGGCCAGCCTGGAGCGCAGAAATCTCGATTACCTGCAGCGAGAGCAGCTGGGCCTCAGTGTGGTTAGTCACTGCATGTTTATACACTGCGTTACTGCACGTCTTTGTTGCGTTTCAGGTGTTTCTGTCAGTGTGTATTATGTTAGCATCTTCCTGTATCTGCTGTGCACTGCACACTTATTTTCTTTAAGGGGGCGGACACATGTAAGTGTCTTTGAGGATGCATGACTGTGTGTGTGTGCATGATCTGCACAGGTACTGGATCATTCACATTGCCTACAGTCCCGTCTCGCTCTTATCAAATAATTGTAGAGGAAAACTCATTAGGAATGCTCGAGAGATTAAAGCCCTCTTTTAGGGCCTTCATCACTTTCACGTTCGTCAAGGAGAGCCAGGCACGGGAAGCCACTGATGAAAGGACATATATTGATAAGAAATATGGTGTCAATGGAAAAAAAGAAATCAGTTTCACATGAAATGGGATTTGAAAGGGCAAATATATCAGGGGGGAAATAAATGGCAAAACTATATGTTAAAGCCATGCAAGAACAGAAACAGAAACTGTATGTCATTGCATTAGATACCAAGATATCAAACCCAGGATTGTGTGTAATAAGATTTTTTAAAATGTATTTATTATGTATTTTATGTATTTGATCAAAAATACAGTAAAAACAGTAATATTATTACAGTTTAGAATAACTGTTTTCAAATTTAATATATTTTAAAATATAATGTATTATTGTGACGCAGCCATTACTCCAATTCTTCAGTTTCTCATGGTCCTAAAACGAGATACAAAACATACTTGGTACTGCTGCTGCTACATGATATAAGCAACTGGTGGCACTATTGTTTTTAATTGAAGTTTTACATAAAAATCTGGATTTTTTTATATATTGGAGGCCTCTGAATTCAGAAAACAATTCAATTTGAGTAAGGGTCAGTTGTTAACTAAAACTAAAACTTTAAAAAAATTATTGTTATTAATTGAAACAAAGCTGAAATAAAATTAAATCTGAATACTAGATGAAAAACTTTTTAAAAAACCTAAATGAAAATTTGAAATGTTGTCTTGGCAGTTAAACAAAATAAAATAAGTTTAGTATTAAAATGACTAAAAATAAAACAGAAATAAAAATTTTAAGCTAAATAGAAATGACCAAATTAAATACAATTCAAAATATTATTAAATACTATATTATAAATGTAGTAAAATACTAAAATAACAGGTAGAGGTTCTGAGTTTTGGTAAAGACAAAAAAAATCCCTCATCTAATGCAGGGAAAAGTTATTTTAAATGTCTGAATACCTTTTGGACCACTGTGCCTCCCTTGCCATTTCATTAGTATGTACAATCAGCCTTTTTATAATTCATATAGAAGATATAATGTCAGAAATAAAGCAAGAACGAAAGAATAGATATTGAATGAGGGAGGGACATTGTGATAGAACAAGAGAGAGTGAGAGTGAATGTATTTGTATGCACAGGCATAGGGACTTTTTATGGCCTTATTTGTCTTTTTATGTCCTCTGTTCTTGGGTATGTGGCAGTACAACACTCTTAATGACCTGCAGAGATGGAGGAGAGAGGGAGGGAATGAAGAAAAAGAGAGCAGGATGAGGCTACAACAGCTTGGACTGCAGTAGTAAAACACTCTCTGGTGTAACACACAGACGTGATGTACTTAAACAGAGGCCCTGTGAGGAGGGAGTTAGTGTGCACACACACCCACACACGTGCTATAGGTAAAGCACCAGAGAACAAGCCTGGATTCAGTGTAATACTGGGATTACTTCTCTCATATCTTTCACTTTCAATGAGGCAACTAAATGCGAAGAGCGTTCCACAAAAAGAGTCCTCTAGTACATCTCAATTACCTCTTTTGCTCTGTTAATGCTTCGCCTCTCAGGGTCAAACTCGTTTGCTTTCTGGTGAGGTATATATGAGCAGAAAGGTTTTACATTGGCATTTGTAACACAACAACCAATTAGATGCCTCTCTATCCAGAGGTCTATGAAGATGAATCAAGCAATACAAGCAATCACTGTCCAAACGCCCCAAATACGCTCATACGAACCGTTTTCACGACTTTAAAATGCAGACTCGCAACAACTGTCATGTTCAACAGCAATCGTCACATCTGTTTATTGTATCTTTAGTCATCAAAGTCCTCTAACAGTGTTATAAAGACAGAGAAGCATAGCGGGTTTTGACAGTTGCTTTGATGGATGATTATGCGTAGAAGCTTCTTCTACCGTCAGCTCGTCTGTTCGCCGCTGCCCATTTCGAACGTTGAGTTCGCATCAGCAAATGGAGAATGAAGTTGTTTTGAAGGCTGCGCATCCAGATCCATTATCCATATCCGAGTGTGAAACGCTCGAGCCATCTGAATATTTAAAAGAGATCAAACTCAGATCTGCATTTATAGATGTGAATTATCTAGACGTGCGGTGGAACATATAGCACAAGCAGCATGGTCTTTGTAGATTAAAATATGCGTGTCGGAATAAATATTTAAGCATGTATAAATGTTTATTTTGCATAAAAGCAGAAGGCCCCGGGGTCTTTGTTGATGCTCAGTTATTATGACTCAGATGACCTGCCTGTCTAGACACAGCTCCCCGGTTTCATCCTCTCCTCTCATGCAACCTTCAGTCATTTTCCGTTGGCACAGAGCCCGTCAATCTCAGCAGAGGCCCGTCACGTGACTCGAGCCCAGCTCCCTCTCACAGGTGCCTTGTTGTGTTGAATTCTGAGTGCCTGCTCCTCTCCAGATGTGGAGACAGAGCAACAGTTGTGGATCTGACAGGCTAGCAAGAGCACTTACTGCAACAAAGAGCAGAGACTCAAAGACAAGCAGACAGACAGAATCCAGCCTGAGGGCCTGACCGGCACTCTCTGCTTCACTTCACGTCTCTCTCTGTCTCTCCCTATTGCCATTTACAACTATATATATATTCAGGCTTTAAAAAAATATAGATTTTTTTTTATTTATTATGATTTCCTCATTTTGCTCTACTGAAATTGAAATGCTATATTGCAATTTAGTATGTTCTGATGTTTTTTGTTGTTGTTGTTTATTTTACTTTGAAATGTTGTAGCTCAAAATAGAATTTTGTAGGAAGTACAAGGAGAAAATGAAAGTCCTGTAGCACCCAGAAAATGAGGCTGTTATTTGAATGATTCACAGATAGAGACCAATTGTAAGGTTCCCTCATTAGTGTACTTGTTTTTCATCTGTGTAAATTTAGAGCTTCTATAAGGCCAAATATTCTGAATACAGTCCAGACAGTAAACAAGTCATTTATGTACTTATTTCATTTTTTTTAATTTTGGAGATTCCTTGAATCAGTTTTATTAAATATTGCAACTAAATAGTTATTTGTATTTCT
The DNA here is from genome assembly GCF_012432095.1 of Onychostoma macrolepis. Lineage (NCBI taxonomy): Eukaryota > Metazoa > Chordata > Actinopteri > Cypriniformes > Cyprinidae > Onychostoma > Onychostoma macrolepis. The sequence goes on from NC_081162.1 coordinate 20,799,164, forward strand.
TTTAGCTATAAAAATGAGTTCTTATAGACCAATTCGGACGTTGTTTTTGTGGGCAGAGCCTATCTGGTGGCAGAAAATTAGTTTTCAAGAGTTTATATTTCAGAATTCTGACTTTATTCTCGCAATTCTTTTTTTCCCCTCAGAATTGACAAACTCACTATTGTTGAGTTAAATCGAAGTCCGAACTAGGAGATATAAACTTGCATTTGCGAGAAAAAAGTCAGAATTGTGAGATTAAATATATAAATGTTATGTAAAATGTTAATAGTAATAGGTTTAAATAATATTTCATACTGTAACTGTAGGGCTAATACAATACGTCACCTATGAACTGGATATGTGAATATTATGTAGACCTATTGTTTAAAACAAATTTATGCTTTAAAAGTAGAGTAATCATAGCAGTTTTCATCCATAGTATGTCCGATTAAACATCTGCGTTTAGCTTCAAATGGCTTCTTTGACGACAGTATTCTATAAAAATGATTTGCATTCTGATTCTAACATAAAAAGGCAAAAAAATATTTTTTTCTCTTCTTCCATGAATTTTACCTGTTTCTCTCCACTTGTTACCAGTTTTTCTGCCACCACTATGCGCGAGCGCAGCTGCAAGTGATATAACTGTGACGTCTACTCCAAATTTAGCACCAACATTTAGGGAGAATCGTGTTAATCATTGCTGACCCATTTCTAATGGTGCATGCTATAATGTTTAAAAGCTTTAGATAGGCCACAAGTTTGTACTTGATTCATTTATCATGTCTAGAGAGTAGCCAGATCCTTCAAAAACTTGCTTTTAATTTGTTTTGCGGTCAGGTTGAACGGTATTTTTTTCTTCATGTCCATTGCTTTAAGTGATGTACATTTAAAACAGGCTTTCAGAACTATTCTGTGAGTTTATGCTCACTCTCTGTCTGTCTGTTTTACGGCACATAAAGTTTCAATAGGGAAGAGCCTTGAGTCAGGTTGGTGCAGAGTGACTGCGGTTACTGGTTGTTTAGCCGTAGTGTTTCATCCAATACGGTCAGTTCACTGCACCTTTCATGTCTCAAGAGAGAACATCGATGAGATCGGTGGTGTCATTCTAAATGGTGTCATATTCACTTTGATAAGGTGACTTTTGATTAAATTTTAAACATTCTATTAACAGAATGTGTATATGAACTGTGTTGTGCAATGTCTAGCGGTAGTATTCAATTTTAACAAAACTAACAGTAAAGCAATAAAAAGGAGAGGCTTTAATTTGTCCTTGAGGAGTTGCTTCTTGAAAGGATGTTGATGCTGTTGTTTTGATTTACAGGTTGATTTGAAAAGTCTGATTTGTAGATTGATTGTATAGTTTATGGCAGGCATCCTCAAATCTGGCCCACTCCTGCAGAGTTTAGCTCTAACCCTAATCAAACACACCTGAGCATGCTAATCAGAGTCTTCAAGATCATTAGAAAATCACAGGTAGGTGAGTTTGATCAGGGTTGGAGCCCTCCAGGGAAAGATTTGAGGAACCCTGGTTTATGGTGTTCAAGAAGTATACATATATTTCTGTAATTTTTCATATGTAGGCAGTATTGCTCAAAGGTTTGGGTCGGAAAGATTTTAAAAATGCTTTTAAAATAAGTCTCATTTCTGACCATGGCTGCATTTATTTAATCAAAAATATAGTAAAAACAGTAATGTTGTGAAATTTAAAATAACTGCTTTCTATTTTAGAATGTAATTTACTCCTGTGATGGTAAAGTTGAATTTTCAGCAGACGTTACTTCAGTCCTTTTTGTAACAATGTAAAAGTTTTTTCTGTCACTTTTGATCAATTTAATGCATCCTTGCTGCAAAAGAGTGTTGTTTTCTTGTTTATTCTATAGTGTGTGTGTGTGTGTGTGTGTGTGTGTGTAAGTCTCCTCATGATTAATTTAGATTTAAATTTTTATTTTGCAAATTAAGTAATACAGTATTAAACTTATAAGTTTAATATTAAATACATTCTAATTAAGCAAATATTGGCATCAGAAACTCATTGTCAAAGTTCAGTTTTATGCATATGGGGATCCTAAATGTTGAAAAATCCCTTGTCAATCTCTATATACATCAGCCTATGCTCACATTCCCAGAGTAAATATTAACTTTCTTGTATGCGTTATATGGGTTACACTGCCTCACACCTCTCTGTGATGTGAGACGGTTGTTTCCACAGAGATGACTCTGAGCAGCTGACGGCTACTTTGCTGTTTTCCTTCATCTCGCTCTTTGAGATTTCCTGTTCTTCTAATACAAGAAGCCGATGCATCTCCCAGTAGGGACGGCAGTCTTCTGAGGCGCTGTGCAAAACTCCAGGCAACCGGCGTTAGCACAATTCTGGCTGTCCTTAACCCCTCTCTTGACATCCTAAAGTCCTCTGACGTAAAATCCTGAGTCTCATAGCCAGGGACGATCATCTAGTTCTGGAATTGACTGAGCATTTTAAAATGTGAGTTGAGTTGACCGGCTGCCTGTGAAGGATGAACGTTAAGCAGGCAAATGGGGTCCCGTCTCTGGTTTGATGGAGTACAGGTTTATGGATGTAGTCAGAGGGTGCGGGGTAAGCACTTTTACCTCAAGTCCTTTTTTTTTTTTATCCTCTGTCACCAGTGGCTAGTACTTATAGGAGTGAGTTTAATAACAGCTCCTCAATTGGAAGGTGGACTGAAATGTGTGTGTGTGATTACTGGCTCTTTAATGGCCATCTCAGAGTTACACCCTTGAGCTGCATGCTGGGCACTGCTAGATTTCTCATGTTTCATCAGTAAGAGCCAAAAGTACAAGAACAACCTTGAGGCAAAATGAAATTCTCTTAATAAATCCGTAAAACACACGTTTAGTTGACAGAGATGAATTACTTCTTCTGTCAGACATAATTTCAAAGTTTGATATTTGATAAAGGATGCGGTTGATGTTGGAGAGCTGCAATCAAAGGTGTAGATTACAAACATTAACGCTTTTTCTAGTTTTATTACCAAACAGTTATTCATTTGAACCCGTTCCTTGTTTGCTTGTTTGTGTATTAAATATTTTTATACAGTACATCTGCATAAAAGAGTGTGCTACTCCATTTAACACATTTTATCATCTTTAAACTTGGGAATGCACAATATATCAGTACCTTATCTGTTATACCATATTGGCCAATATTAGAATTTTTGTTTATATATATATATATAACTTTTGTCATCATCTCTACAACTTAATTTAAAGGGCATAAATCCAGATTATGGGATTTGTGCACCATTTCTTGAAGAGCACTTTCCCGTAATAGAGGTCCCATCTCTATAAATAGTCTTCCATATAATAGAGGTCTCACCTCTATTATATTAAGTACTTTTCATTATTTATACAGTCCTTTTTCTTTAGCAGATCTAAAAAAAAAGTAGACATTAAAATGTTGTGATGCCTAAATTCACTTGAGCAGCACAAAAGTGACAAAAAAATATAGTTTAAAGTACTGTATGCATTATATTTTATTTTTACCACTCATACAATGTATTTCAATGTAAAAAATAATAATAATTATAATAACAATAATAATAATAATTTTATACAGTTATAATACACAAACAATCTAATATCTGCTATAGATGTGTTTGGTCAAAAATGTTAAATTGGTGCATCCGCTGCATCCCTATTTAAATCCCTTCTACGTATTTTTGTAATTCACGCTGAACCTGGATAACTTTAGAACCCTCAAAAATAATTGGATCTCAGAGTGTCAGTGGAACATGTGGCCGTCACATTCATACACATTCATTGCTCTCTGTGTGAACGAAACAGCTCTGTAGGCCCTTTTAGTCTGAAAAATGGGGAAAGGGATTGCTGGCTGTGAGAAGGACAGAACAAGGGAGGAGGAGGAGAGGAAAGGAGCATGGAATCTACAGAAAAACATTCGAGAGGGGAGGAAGGTCATTTTTTGTTGTTCTAATGGTCACTGGAGCCCCTGCAGACAGACGAACAGTGGGGGATCTTGTTCGGGAGCCTGTTAGCTGGAATAAAGGATGGCAAGCTCCTTGGACGGACACGTCTCTGGCCTTCGCACGCTTCTCTCTATCTCTCACTTTACACCCAGGTTTATCTCCGTGTTTGTACACCCCGTGCCAAGATTTAATCAATAGCAGTTCTGCCTTGCGTGAAGAGAGAAGGTCAAAGTCGGACTGGAGAGATGGAGGGAGGGCGGAGAAGGAAGAGACAGAAGGAAAGAAAAGAGGGAGGAGGAATGGAGGAGGATGAGAAGGAGACGAGGCAGAATCCGTGAGCTGTGAAACAGTGATGGATAATCGCATGAAATCTGGTTGTTTATGGACTGCAAAGCAGAAGTGGAGTCCTGCTCCATCACGTGGCGAATCTCTCTCTCTCTCTCTCTCTCTCATTTGTGCTGCTGTTTACTTGTCAAATCTTTTGTGAATGCTCGTCCAAAAGGTTTAGTAATTTGAAGAGCTCTCCACCAGCTGCCTGGTATTGTCCTCTCAATAGCTGACCAGTCTTTCTCTATTTGTCACTGACTCTATTATCTGAGGACTCACAAACAGTGGGTGTAAATCCTATCATCAATCTCTCACAATCGAGAGTGGTTTTTTTGTAATTTTTGTGAAATTTTATATCTCTTTGTCAGTGAAAAGCTCGTTTAGAGTCCACATCTGATTTCTCCTCAGGAGTTCTGGAATACTAGAAGTGCAGTTGTAGGAAAAAGAAGTGAAGGGAGCTTTTTTCCCTTGCCAACAGTTTTAGGTTTTTTATATTTACTGTATGTTTTACTGTCCACATAATTTGTTGGAGCCGTGGTCTAGCTTTTATTACACGTGCATCAACACATTTATCTGTGATGCAAGGAAACATCCCCTTCTGACTTATTCAGTTGGATAGTGTTCTTTCATCTGTTTTGGACTCATTGGTTTCTTATATAAAATATTAAAATGGGTGATGACAGTCATATTGGGAGAGAGAGAAAAAAAATCATTATTTAAATATTTATTATTATAATTATTATTATTACTCTTTAATATTGTTACATATTGCAAGCTTTTTGACTTGCCAAAAAAATTATTCACTTAAATGTTGCATCATGTAATTCATGTGTTAAAATAAATAGTAATAATTTATTAGTAGTAGTAGTTGTAGTATTAACAGTATTACTATCCACATATGCTTGTTGTTTTATTTATTGTTTATCTATATTAAACATTATTATTATTGTTAAACATTAAATATTGTTACTTTTTATTTGACTTGTGGACAAAAACCCAGCAAATCTTTTTGCATTATGCTGACAATCAAACAAATTCATGTAATTCATGCATTTCATGCAACAAACAAATAAGTAATTTCTTATTATTCGTAGCAGGAGTAGTAGTAGTAGTACAATAAAAAAAAAAAACATTATTTGAGAAAATCTTTATTTTAAGTAAATTTTACTGTTACTGCTCTGTACAATTTACCTGTTATTGTCGAGTAAAATCTACTTACTATTGAACTTAACGTTTGGCAATGGTTTGACTTTATTCAATACAGCACAGCAAAATGAACTCCAGATGTAACAAAATTACTAAACCTAACAACAAAATCAATGATAAAGCAGTGTAAATACAGCTAGAAAAAAAAAAAAAAAATCCATTAATTATTCATGTGTCAGTGCATGATGGGAACACCAGTGTCAGAAAAATTGAGCAGGTTTTACTTAATTTTATAACATTGATATTTATACTTTAATTCTTGACTTATTTAGGAAGAACCCTGCACATACTTGTTGCATTATGTTGGCAATCAAACATTTATATCATTCATGCATTAACATATTGCCACAACTTCACAGAAAGAATTGTGTCATTCAAACATGTGATAATGTCTAAAGAAAACCAAGGCTTTACGTAATCCTCTAAACCGAGTTTTAAATGTTTCCAGGCCGATGTTGTTGTGGATAATAATAAATGCTGCTACAGAAATGTTTCCCTTGCGAGGCTATGCCGTCTCTCGTCATTTTACAATATCATTCCCCCCAACATTTCCTGTCCTCTCTGTGCTATCACTGCCAATGAGAGTGGCAAAAGGCCAAAAATAAAATAACATTTCAAGAAGTGTAAAAGCATAAAATACAACAAACGTTTCACGTCTGTCGATACAACTGCGACGTGTTTGACCACTGTGAAATGCCTCCCAACAACCGTTCCGTGTGATGTAAACATCCTCTGCTGTAAGCCTAATAACATTTCACCGTCGGGGTGTGACCTTTGGCGGAGGGTCTCTCAGAGCACCAGGGGTCAGCGTTATTTCTGCCGGTGTCAAATGGAACCTGTCTTTTCCATTCGCACCTAACAGTGTGAATGCTCACGCTTAACAAATCTGACTCTGGATTGAGCCACGGATAAGTCGTGACCCGTGCTTGACTGCAGGGCAGTTATTTTACATTAGATTGAAGATAAAGAGTTTGATGTGACCCCGTTTTATCGAGCCGCCCTTTTATCGAAACCAATGGGCCCTTCGGTAGGCGATCCCGCTGCTTTATTGCATATTGAGACTCCCATATCAGCAGCAGAGGAATCATCTAGCTGATATGGAGGACCGTAATAAAGAGAGGATGGAGTGAGAAGAAATAGAGAGAGCGGGAAATGGAAAAAGACAGAAAGAGGGGCGACTGCAATAGTACAGCGGAATATTGTTTTCTTGAGGCCGTAATAAGATAAAAGAAAGCGGGGGGCCTATCAAGCCAGCGTGGACGGAGAGGGCAGAAATATGACCGGTAGCTACGGCGACTTCTCCTCATCTGCAGAGAGGTATCCTTCATCTTCCTGAAACAGTAAAATGATCCTCATTGTAATGCAAGGTTTGCTTAGTCAGAGATAATATTTATTTTTTGAAATTGAAATGGCTCACACCTTGAGGGCTTAACTCTGTTTCAATATTTTGGAAGTGCTTTGCGAGCTATTTGTTATGCAGAGGTCGGCAGATGGATCTGGTTAGGAGAGGGGGATTTATTGACATGGGGTTATCTCCCAGCGTGGGTTCATATCTGTCACTTAACTCTGTCCGGTTTAAGCAGAGCAGAGCAGCTCTGCCCTTCCCTTCCCTGGTGCCGTCATTCTTCAAAGCGCATATCTTGAAATCTCACAAGGCCCCCAACTTCCAGCTTTAGGTCAAAGGGGCTGATGGGCTAGAGTCATGAGATGGATACACAAAACACTTATGGTGGTGAAAGAGAAAACGAAAGAGAATCTGAAGAGCAAGTATCAAAAGTTTAAATTGTATTTACGACCATGCAAAGCCATATCTATATGTGTGTGTTACACTATATATATATATATATAAGTAAATACATTTCAATAGTTAATTACTTGATTATTTAATTTAGTTAATTATTTAAACAAATACTAGTTACAAATATGAAATAATTCTGAAGAAAATATGAAAGAATAACACTGACAGAAACATTGTCAACCAAAACATCATTATTGTTGATTAATATTATGCCATTTTTAGAAAAATATCAAATGAATTAAAAATCATAAAATGTTGACTACATTTGATTGCATCTTTCTTTTCCCTGAAAGAACTAAAAAAAACTTTTTTCTTTGTGAATACTGATTTTATTATTATATTCCACAGCTCACAGCTTTCTAGCAAGTAAAAAACAGAATGAAAAAATAAGCATGTTTCTAAGAGCTTTTAGGGCTTTTTAATAAGTAAAAAATACACCCTTCTGAGAATGTAATTGCTTTCCATTGCAAGAACCAAATTTAGGGCCCAGGTTGGTTGGAGAGAGGAAAAACGAGCGGGGAATGGAGAAATACGAGTGATACAGTACATCATTTTTGGGTAGAAAAGAAAAAGAATTAATGAAAAGTGAGTTACTCACCCTACTAAAGCAGCCAAGCTTGAAATTCAGTTTGAGGGGAAACTTAATTTGTTGTAGATGGGTTGAGAAACATATTTAGCCGGGGTAGAGAGAGAAAGAGGAAGAGACAAAAATAGAGGGAGTGTGGGAAAGAGAAGGGAGCACATTTAAATGAGTAAAAGAAATAGAGAAAAGGTGTTCGGTAAATAAGAGAGGAAAAAAAATACTGTATTTTCTAAGTTTTCATATACCAGATAGCAACAGGTCTCCTTCTGCCTTTAGGTCATTACAAAATAATGATGAGCTTACATGAATGCCACCATTAAGACTTGATTATCAATTGAAATTTAAATGTTACAATTTACTTTACAATCTACCAGTTTAAATCTGCATTGTTTGCACTAGCAATACAAAGCTTCCTGTTTTTCACCTAACATTTTTTTTTCTTTTTTTGAAATAACACATTTCATGTAGTTATAATGATTTCCAAACTCGTAAGCAGGAGGTTCCCAGGAGGACTTGAAGGCAACTTCAGTTAGCTACTGAAATGTGAGTTACATCATTAGCTCTCATCCTCGCTTCCTCCACCTTCCACAAACCTCAGACCTGCACAACCAACAGCAAAACAAATGGGAATTGAGAAGAGTGTTTTTCAGCACGTTTCTTCTCTATAACTATGGTTAAGGAGATTATAGTACGGTGGTTTGGTGTCTTGGATCAATATGGACTCAGTTCTTACTGTCTGAGCTGAAAGCCAAGGTGCAAGATTTCTGTCAGCACACATTTTACAGGGAAGCGGTGGCGTTTCTCTGCTGCTAGTTAAAGCGGGCAGCTGTTAGTGGCAGCTAATGATCACTCTCATGTGGGCTTGCTGTCTTCAAGTTGATTTGATAAGGCTGTTGCCACTAAGGATTTTTGGTGAGGTCTGATAACTGTAATTGGCCATGGTTTAAGGTAGAACTAGTCTTACACTGTACATAGTCAGACTTTTGACTTTTGGAATCAGTGTTATTTTAGTATTATTTATATAATAATGTATTAATTATTCATTTTAATGACCTTTTTATTAATAGAATTAATTGGCTTTTAGTTTTAATTACTGTACTTCAACTTAATTCAGTTGTCGTGGAAAAGTTCATTTATTTCAGTAATTCAATTCAAATTGTGAAACTCGTGTATTAAATAAATTCTGTTCACAGAGTGCTGTATCCTAGCATCTTAACAGAAAGTTGAGTGGAAGGGAAAAGTGTGGAAGAAAAAGATGCACAACCAACCGAGAGAACCGCAGCCTTATGAGGATTGTCAAGAAAAATCGATTCAAGAATTTGGGTGAACTTCACCATGAATGGACTGAGGCTGGGGTCAAGGCATCAAGAGCCACCACACACAGACGTGTCAAGGAATTTGGCTACAGTTGTCGTATTCCTCTTGTTAAGCCACTCCTGAACCACAGACAACGTCAGAGGCGTCTTACCTGGGCTAAGGAGAAGAAGAACTGGACTGTTGCCCAGTGGTCCAAAGTCCTCTTTTCAGATGAGAGCAAGTTTTGTATTTCATTTGGAAACCAAAGCCCTAGAGTCTGGAGGAAGGGTGGAGAAGCTCATAGCCCAAGTTGCTTGAAGTCCAGTGTTAAGTTTCCACAGTCTGTGATGATTTGGGGTGCAATGTCATCTGCTGGTGTTGGTCCATTGTGTTTTTTGAAAACCAAAGTCACTGCACCCATTTACCAATAAATTTTAGAGCACTTCATGCTTCCTTCTGCTGACCAGCTTTTTAAAGATGCTGATTTCATTTTCCAGCAGGATTTGGCACCTGCCCACACTGCCAAAAGCACCAAAAGTTGGTTAAATGGCCATGGTGTTGGTGTGCTTGACTGGCCAGCAAACTCATCAGACCTGAATCCCATAGAGAATATATGGGGTATTGTCAAGAGGAAAATGAGAAACAAGAGACCAAAAAATGCAGATTAGCTGAAGGCCACTGTCAAAGAAACCTGGGCTTCCATACCACCTCAGCAGTGCCACAAACTGATCACCTCCATGCCACGCCGAATTGAGGCAGTAATTAAAGCAAAAGTAGCCCCTACCAAGTATTGAGTACATATACAGTAAATTAACATACTTTCCAGAAGGCCAGCAATTCACTATTTTTTTTATTGGTCTTATGAAGTATTCTAATTTGTTGAGATAGTGAGTTGGTGGGTTTTTGTTAAATGTGAGCCAAAATCATCACAAATAAAAGAACCAAAGACTTAAACTACTTCAGTCTGTGTGCACTGAATTTATTTAATACATGAGTTTCACAATTTGAGTTGAATTACTGAAATAAATGAACTTTTCCACGACATTCTAATTTATTGAGATGCACCTTTATATTCAGTTTTCATTAAATGTTATTTTATCTTTATAGTTATTTTATGTTTTAGTTAATAATCACTGATTGGCATAAAGTCAAATGTATTCATTTTATTAGTCATTATTTATTCAGTTATTCATTTGTTTATTTGTTTATAATATTAATTGTTTTAACATGTTTTACATTTGTAGGCTATTTACATGTTGTCAATTTTTTTACATAAGTAAAATGCAAAAAAATTACGGTTGACATTTTAATATTTAGAATAACTAGTCTAGTTTTGTTTTATCTGTTTGACACCTGTCAGTCACCTGAGCTGTCCATCAGCATCATTCAGCCTGCAGATTGGCTGAACTATTGACATTACCAGTGATAACGTGTGACCCCGACCACAAAGAACTGTGGCATTTAGCTCTGCAGGATAGCAGGAGGTCCTACTGTATGTATTAAGCTTTTGCTTTCGAGTGTGTGTGTGTGTGTGTGTGTGTGTGTGTGTGTGTGTTATAACACATACCTGGAGAATGGCAGTTGATCATCTGGTACAGAACTCAAAATAAGAATCACTGGCAAAACATCTACTGACACATAATGTTTGCAATTAATTAATTGCAATAGATATGCTTGCAATTATTTTGGCCCTCAGATGTTACAGCACCTTCCAGCAGGGGTTTACAGAACTAACTAGCAAGCAAAACCCTGTCGTTCCAACCACATATTGTTTTCTTCCCAGTCATGTGAAATGAGGCATCAAAAGTGTGGAGTTCAAAGATGCCATATTTATTGAACCTACGCTTAAATGAAATTTGAGAGCTTCAGTGAAAAAGATTTTCAGCTGTAAATGATTTGTATTTTGTTTTTCTCAAACACAGCTATTGTGTGACTTTAGAAGTCTTGGCGCCAGTCTACTTTTATGTGCTTTTTGGCACAGTGTAAATCACCATACACTTTCTTTGGATGGAAAACTGAAGCTCAGACATTTTGCTTAACGTCTCTTTTTATGTTTTGCAGAATGAATACTGAGTTGGAACAACATAAGAGTGAATAAATAATGAAAAATGTTCATTTTTCAAATCTCTTTAAAGGCCAATGATGCGTGATGCACTTGTGCTGATTTGTAGTATGCTAATGATAGTTTTGTAGAGTTGCTATTATGTGTACCTCATGTAAAACCAGTGGACAGCGAAAGGCTTTGTAACATCATGAAACCACTCATGACCGTGAGTAAAGATCATCGCCTTTTCTTTGTGAGTGAATTCAGCTCATTCAGCTCATACTCAGCTGTATGTGTGTGTGTGTGTGTGTGTGTCAGGGCTCTAGAGGTTAGTAGCAGGAGCGAGTGTGTGTACTGAAGTGAAGTATCCCTGGATCTGGAGCCGCCCACCCTGGACACACTCCACCAGTCCTGCCCTTCCAGTTCCTGCCCTCGTCCCAGCCCTGCCCGCCTCACACGGCGACTGCAGAGTGCTGATAACACACACCTCCAGCTACGCGCTTCAGCCGCTCACACACAGATACTCACAGATACACACACGCCGCTAACCATGCGCAACAGTTCCTCCCACGAACGCACGAGAGCGGACACAAATCCGCACGCAGGAACTCGAACACATCTTTCTGTGCCCACACACCTCCTTTTGTCCATACGTTCCTTTTTTTCTCCTTCCATCCTTCTCTTTTCATCCCCCAAAGCAACCTTCTAGTCTTCTCCTTTTTAGTGCGCCGGACAAAAGACACATGTGAGGCAGCCCACAGTCTCACGGCTTCATTCTTTCCTCTTGTCGTCTCCCACCCCCATCAACAATCTTCACCGTTAAACTCTTGAGAGAGAAAGAGAGATGAATGCGGACACGGCGCTCTGTCCCGGAGGACGCAGTGTCTCTGGCATGCCGTAAGGTGCATATTGTGATATAGTGACTCCATTCAATCAGTCGATTGCTTTTAGTGGCTGTCTGGCTGGGCCGGAGGAATTGAAAAGGACGGTGGTCTGCTTTTCATTAGGCCTCAGCCCAGACCGGAGAGTCTGGAGGGACTCACGGGAGAGGACGCCAGCCGAGATGGCCTGACAAGACTCTCGCGCAATGGGTTCTGGGAGGACGGTGGGGAGGGGGGGCGGTAAGGTTATTCACATGGATGTCGAGAGCAGGCACCTGGTCTGGCAGACAGGTGGGCTTTCATACCTCTTTTGTTCTTGCTTGTTTTCACATGGTCACTCGCTATTTATCACACTCGCCTGTGAAAGAATTGGAATATTGTTTTCTCGCTGCATTAATCTAGCAGTGTTTGTTTTATAGATGGCGCTACATAAGGAAGGCAGGTTCTGTAGAACAGACAGATAAACTACAACACAGCCTTCTGTTTGGCTTGTTTGCTTCATGACCATTTAATCTCTTTGTTTTGTTAGCATTTGGATTTATATTAAAAAAAACGATGGGTAGAAATGTCCAGCACCTTGGATTACATATTTTCTTCCAAAGAATTTGTACCACTCTTGATGTTATATATTATTATTTATATTATACCACACGTTACCATCATTATATTGTACCCCCCCCCCCCACACACACACACACACGCACACACATGCATACATAGATACATACTAATGAATAATTGCAAATAAGGTATAATTGATGTGCCATTGAAACACTGAAAATTATTGCACATCCAGAGGTGGTACTGTGGCCATGAAGCCACATTTTCTTTGTCAAGACATTTTATAATTGTATAGATATATTTTATGTCTATAAGCTCTAAAAGGTCTAAAACATTTTTAACTTCTGAACTATTGAACTAAAGAAACGAGTTCTTTTTAGTGAATCAAACAAATACAGTGCAAATAGCCTTTACAATTACTTATAGAATTTTTATGTTAATATTTGGTGTAGTTGTTTTCAAATATACCTCTACATGAACATGGATTCTGTACTATAAAGTGTTGCCTCAACATTTATAACTGCAGTCATGTGTCCAGCACTTTTAAGACCGAAAGAGTTCATATTACTTTTAGTGCGGTAGTAATGTACTGACAAATTGTCAAGGAAATGATTCTAGTATTAACATTTCATAATTAATTTGAAATGAGATGTTTTCTTAGCTGCCTCCCCTCTGTGTGTGTGAGAGGGAGTTGTCAAGAATGAGCTCTTCCATCCAAACTGTCCCTTCAACACTGGAACACTCAGCTAATGGGCATTTTAGACATCATAATAAACCGTAAGCATGTTAAGCTCGTCTCTGTTTAACTGGATTAGGTTTAGATAAATGACTCAAGTCACTTTCACGCTGGCCTGCGTTTTGACGTGAGGGCCTGTCACACACAATAAAGTTTAGGCCGGTTCAGAGAGCCGGGGTTAAATATTAGGGATTATCTGACAGGCAACAATGACATCCCGCCAAAAGTCGCCTGCCGGTTCCCATGGCAACCCTGCCGAGAGCAGCGGGTTTTAGCTCGCTGTCACTTATTATTTTGACTATGAATTGGAGACATTAAACTTTCGTCCCGTTGAACAGCACTAGAAGAAATTTCCCCAGTGGCCGGAGAGGAGCGCATGCATGTGTGTGTGTGTGCGGGATCATTTGGAGTGTATTGGAGAGGCCACTTGAAAAGGCAGTAACCTTTGCTAAGGGCACGGGTGTCAGATCCTGCCTTCCCATGGCTCCCCATTGTGAGATTGTCAAGCTGCCACCCTCTGATTTGAAACCTTCCTCTCTGTTGCACAAAGGACATCTCTACTGCTATCCATCCGCCATCCCTCTCTTTTCAAGCACAATCTTGCTTTTTACACAAGACTCTCTGCTTTTCAGGGACAGGATCAATAGCTGGTTTTGTCTCCTTCGGTTCTATGTCAGAGCTTGCCTTTAAATGAGATTCGAAGCAGCGCTTCTGTCAAGATATCTCTTCCTGTATCGCCCGTTTGCTGACAAATATCACACGTTTCCTATGACAAACTGTAAACATGATTGTATCCTGTGGTTGAATCTGACAGGATCCCCAATCACAGTTTCTGTTTTTCCAGCGATCCGCATTAGAGTAAAACCCTCAGGCCGTGCGTGTGAGCTGAAAATGGCTTTTGGAAGTGGAGTCTTATTCCACTGGAACTTTCATCGTGCTCTAAAGATGCTTTTGAAAGCAAAGGGCTTTAGTTCTGCAACATAGCAACGTTAATGCTGCCGATCGCTTAACCAGAGAGGTGTTTAAATGTGCATTTGGCCTGTGTGTATTGAAAACAGGAGACCTGTGGGTCTTATAATGGACATTGTGATTTAATTACAGGGTCTCAGTCCTGTTCATGCTATTAGAGGCTGTGCAAATGTATGCAGGATGGCCGCAGGATTGATCAGCCTTTGTTGTAGCAGTCTTTGTAAAAAACAATGCTTCAGTTCATACAAATAGTAAAATGCAACTAACTGTGTAATCATGTATATTAAGGTAACACAATAAATACGCATGTTGGCTATATCTGTTGTTGTTGACATTCAATCGAACTACTAGACTGCAATAAATACAGGTTCACTTGCAAGAAGAATAAACTGTGTGGTGAATCTCTACGGTTCACTATTTTTCAGGTTAATACAAACCAGATTTTTGCAAATTCAGGTCAACAGCAAGACTGAGAGTGAGATATTGCTTTAATACAACAGAATAATAAACAATTTCATTGCCTATTTGGAAAGGTATAACAAGAAAGAAAACAACTTTTCCATTTTTTGTGTAATTTAACAAACAAAAAACAAGAGCAGAGGTAATTATGTGCCCAGCAACATATTCCGCTTCATTCGGCATGCATAGTGAACAGTGAAAGGTGATTTGTAATAATATGATATTTAAGTGTAAACACGTTCAGTGCTGTACTGACTCTTATTTGACTGACCGAATTAATGCCATACAGAAAGCTTTCAAATAAAAGGGGCGTTTTAGTGCCCCTCACATGCAAATGAAATATTGAAGCCTTAAAGCAATTTGTACATAATAAAGAAAAAGAAAAACAAGCCCAATTTTCATACGCCGTTTGTGAATAAATAAATAATCAGCCTACTTTTCCTTTTCATTATGCTTTTCCAAATAGGAAATTGAAGTAATAAAATGTGAACAGATCTGAATGAATCAGTTGAGTAACTCATTGACTCACTAATAACGTCACTAACTGCTTGCATAACTTTGTAACCTGCAGAAAGAGCTGCTTAAAAAATTGTGAAATAAAAATGGATTATTGGCCATCACAAAAACTGTAATTCAACATTGATGCATCTGAATTGGTAGGACTTTAAATCGATTACACCTCTAAAGTTCATATTAACATTATTACACAACAAATTTGTTGACATTTTTATTTACTTTGTTGAACTATTTTTATACCATGCTTTTTTTCCGCTCCTGTTGAGTCGCCAAAGTAAAATCTGTATCGTGATGCAAAAGTCGGAACATGAGTTAAACTAATAATACCTTTCGTTAAAACTCTTCCTGCTGACCCAACTGAAGATCCACCATCAAAACATTTAATATTCTAATGAGTGATTTAAGCACCTGACAAACGCAAGCAGAATGATGGATGAACAGACGGACAGATAACAGCGAACAGAGGAACCATTAGAGATGTGACGGAGTGGTCAGTCCGTGGCGGGGGGCTGAGGGATTACTTTGTCTGCGTCACAAATCAAGATGAGATAGCCCACAGCACTAATTAAAAAGCCCATCCTCCTCCCCAGCTACTCCCTCTGATCAGAACAAGTCAAGGAAGTTTGATTCTTAGTGGTCTGACAGAACCCTTCCAGTCTTTGTCTTTGTCTCTCTCTCTCTCTCTCTCTGAATTGATCTTAATCAATGCTATCTGGAATGGCTGATAGCACTTCCCTGCCCTTCTCCTGCCTGAAAGTCAAAATGTTGTGTAATTCAATTTACTAGAAAAAAGCCTCGTTCTCTCCCTCCCTCCCGGACTCACTCACCCCACACAAAAAAAAGAGAAGAAAAAGAAAGAAGGAGGTGTTGGAAAGAAAATTGAAAGAAAGATTGAGTTATTTTTCACCACGGATTGATATTAAAGTAGCCGGTCTGAGCACATTCTGCCCCTCATGGCCTTATATATGCAGCGCTTGTGTGTGTTTGTGTCTGTCATGGTGAGTTCTTATAGTCATTAATGCAACCTCTGTGATCCCTGACCAATGTGTTTACTGTCAGAGGAACTGGAAAGAACACAATTCCTTCTTTAAGTATTCTAGATAAGTGAAACGTTGACAGTGAAGCGCTGTTTTAAGTCTTAACTGTGTGTGTGCGTTCATGCATGTGTCAATCTTATACCGCCTGATTTGCATCTGCATTAAGAAATTAACAATTAAACTAATGGAACGGCGAAGGAGAGGATGATGACCCGCGTTTCCACGGCACCGACCCTTTCTCTGTCGCTACGTTCATCCCAATTATAGTACCTAATTATCCCGCAGGAGAAGCCCTTGTTTGTTTTGACGAGCCGCTGTTTACCTTGTCGCTTTCAAAACTTTTTCTCTCATTCCTTCCTAATAGTCCCAGGTTTGGTCTTTCCTCCTTTCTCTCCCAGCTCATTAAACCCGAACAATTACATTCCTACAGAAAACCTCGCAGCACTCCGCCTTTAATGAAAGCAGTCAGGAGAGAAGGGAGAAAAAAGAGATACGGCGAGAGAGAGAGAGAGAGAGAAGAGAGATGAAGCCAGAGTTAAAAGTTATTATCACATCTGCTGATTTCTCCACTCTGCTTCATATAGTTCTTTGTCAGGAAGCTTCACGACGTTGGTTGCTTGAGTGTGAAAACAAGTTTAGACGTGTGTGAGGGGGTTTCTCAATCGTCCTTAAATTAAACTGTCAATTTCCTCAGCTAATAGTATGGTGTCAAATTTGCTCAAACACTCTGGTAACAACAACAGGCAGAAACAATTCCGCCAAATTGCACCAGGGTGCTTTTATTTTCATGGTTTTACACTGAGCGATGAAATGCCATTTTATTACGTCTAAGAGTTGCGGCTCTTGTGTGGAAAAGAAGTGCTACAAAAAGTGTAAAGTGAAAACGGAAGGCATTGCTTTTGTCCCAAATTGCCTTATTGACAATTTGTGTAGTTGTTTTTTTTTTCTCTTGTGCTGCTTGATGATGTCTATCAGGAGCACAAATAGATTGCGTTGCACATTAGAGCTTCTTTTTACCTGAAAGAACTGTCAGGTGGTTATTAATAAGATGAGCTGATTGCATTTCTGGAAACACACACACACACACACACACACACACGTTGGGTTTCAATGTTTTATGGGGATGTGTCAAAACGTAATGGTTTTTATGCTGTACAAACTGTATTTTCTATCTCCTTAGCCTAATCCTACTCCTCACACAAATTAATTTTTTTTTTTTAATATTTTCGAGAAAAAAAATTCAAATAAGATCACTTAGTATGATTTAAAAGCTTGTTTCCTTGTGGGGACCTAAAAAATGTCAAAAATTTACTGGTACTACTTTCCTTGTTGGGACATCTAAACTTGATTCTGCAACTGAAGACACACCTCTTCCGCAAGAACTTAACCACTTCACTGGCCCTTACACACACACATACACACACAACATTTCTTCTGTACATTCCATTTCTGCCCAAGCTTCTATAGTCTAGCGTTCTCATAAGCCTGGCATTATACTCTGTGAATATTGTTTGGCTCTGTGATGAATTACCTATGTTCCTCGTACTGGCCATTTGTCATGTCTTATTTTCATTAACCATTGCAACCTGCTGAACACTGAACAGACACATGTCTGTCACTGACAACCTCACAATCTTTTCAGTCACGTAGAATTAAATATGCCGTCTACTCTGAGATCTCAAGTTAGCTGCATTTGTCTGTTGTCTTATGTAACAGTGACATGATCAAATCAATTTCTGATGGAGATGAGGCATCAGGTCTAATCTCACCAAACCTACTTTTTCATCACAAAAACATGCTTGACAAAATGTGAAAATGAAACAGTGTGTCTCAGTGAACTCTGAACATAATGATTTTGAATGTTTATTTTCCCCCCAAGAGTAGGTTGGTCATTTTGTTTGTTAGAATTTTTTTTGCATACAGTCATCCAAACTTCTAGGGAAATTGTTAATAAAATACAGCATCAGACAGATTGATCTGAATGGTTTATTTGTTTTTTGATGATTATTTTAGATATCTATGTTGGTAAAGCTCATTTGAATAAATTTTCCAAAGATAAAATTTCTGTGTGTAGATCAGTAGCTCTGTTGGTCTAGTTTGGTTAGTTGTTAGTAGTTTGTATTTGTCACTTTCCATGGAGATCATATTAATGCAATAAGTAAATTATCCATTATGTTCAATGGACAGTCATCAGTGTTGTACTATTTTGTAATGGAGTAGATTTGTACCCACACACAAAAACTCACTGGACTGCATGTATACTGCTTGTCTAAAGAGTGTGGTTGGCATTCAAATGATCACCTTTTTACATTCTGACTGACAAGACATGTTTTATTCACGTTTAGAATCCCCTATAACAGCCCATGCTATGTATTTATGTATACATTATACTTTTGGTGTGCACAGTACTTTTCTCGGTGTGCTCCTGTCTCCCGTAAGTGTGCTATTTCTGTCTTTGACTGAGACAAGGTGACAAATCACAGTCGAGCCTGAGATCTCTGTGAAAGCTCAGCCAGTAAAAGAGCCATAAACGAGCACTGTCCATAATACTCCAACACTTAATGCTTTATGTCCACTTGTACACTTTTATTATCACCTCTGTTCATCATTCTTAATGTCTCGTCTCCTTTCTTTCTCTTTCCTTCTTTCTTTCCTGTTTCTTGCTGTTCTGGTCGAGAGATTCTGCAGTAAAGACTGGGGATGTTGTGGTGGGAGCTGCATAGTCAATTGCAGGTTGAATGGGAGTGGAAGTGCAGTATAGTGCAGGACTGTCAGTAATTAGCTTCATAATCACCCGGGTCATTTAAGAGCTGCGGACGGTTATGCACGACTCTGTCTCTGCAAGGACACACACAGACACACGCGCTGCAATGCCATTAACACTCCTCCACTCCTTTCTTTGTAACCTTGCTCTCTAAACCCCCTGTGACTGAGGGGATTCCTCTTGTTAGTAACAGTGCCTGGTTAAGGGGCTCTATCTTACGAAGAAAATGAGCTGTTTAAGGATTTATGCATATCACCACTAGACTTATGCAAAATAAAGCAGTAGGACGGATAATCATGCAAGTCAATAATCATAAAGCCAATGACCCTTTCTTTAGAGTGTGGTGATGGGACTGACCAGGAAAGATAATATCACTCATAGACTTTGCTTACACACCTCATATCCGTTGTCACAAGAGAGGACTTCTCAGATGTGTGTGTGTGTGTGTGTATGTATATATATATATATATCTATCATTGTGTGATGAGGGTACAGCAAGCCAGTGTTGCCAGGGTAACGGCACAAGTGGACTATTTTGAAAATACAGTCGCGGGAAAAATTACAGAGCCATGGGTTGTGGTTTTTTGGGCTACTTTTTTAATGTACCGCGGCCGCCCAAAGTGTATATAGACAAATAAAAATAAAAATAGATCATTACTAATGTGTATTATACTTGGAATGTATCCCTGGCAACTTAAGAACGGAGAGGCGGTTGTAACATCAAACAACGTGAGTTTCAGCCAGATACATGTTAAGACTTTACACAGCAGAAATAAACATGACAACAGCCACTATAGATTATATAAGATAATAAACACACGATTACGATAGGATATGGTTTGTATGTGATTTTCTTGAGAGAATGTGTACATCTGAAATGCTAATTTGTGCAGCTATAAATAGCATATTTTAACAACAGCAAACGACCAAATTCCACATGTGATCGTAAAAGGAAGTTATTACAAACACTCGATGGTGGTTTGAAGTGAGTTCTGAGTAAAAGTGTACTATTAATATCATAAATTGTCTTATGTAGCATGATGCTAATATTAGCTCTAATGCAGCTGCAGAACAGGTCCAATTCTTCTTCATAATGCATTTTGTCATAATACTTCACGTAAGGTCGCAAGAAATGTTTTGTTGTATTTATTTAGAATTACTTCTGATAATAGTTGGGTAAATGTATACTGGGATTGAAGCGATGTGGCTTGGTAAACGTTTTATTGCCAGTTTAAAGGCTGATAATGGCTGAATAAAAACAAAATAATAATGATAAAAGAATAATAAGGATTATGTCTCATACCTGGCAGAAGTGTGAAAGGTTCTGTTTCCTTAAACTAGTTTGTCATGCATTTCTTTTTCAACACATTTACAGGTAAATCCTAGTATTTTAAATGTGTGATTAATCATGATGTGTGATTCAGTTCATCAAACTAATTATAATATTACACAAAGATAATACAAAATGCAGTTTTGAAATAAAGATTTCATTTATTAAAGGAAAAAAGCTGTCCAAACCTGCCTAGCCCTACGTGAAAAAGTAATTGCCCCCTAAATCTAATAACTGGTTGTGCCAGCCTTTACAGCAATCAAGCATTTGCGATAACTGGCAATGAGTCTTTCTTTCACATCGCTGTGGAGGAATTTTGGGCCACTCTTCTTTGCAGAATTGTTTTAATTCAGCCACATTGGAGGGTTTTCAAGCACGAAAGGACTGTTTAAGGTCATGCCACAGCATCTCAATAGGATTTTTCTTGAGCCATTCAGAGGTGGACTTGCTGGTGAGTTTCGGATCATTGTCCTGCTGCTTAACCCAAGTGCGCTTGAGCTTGAGGTCATAAACTGACAGCCGGTCATTCTCTATTTTCTGATAGAGTGCAGAATTCATGGTTCCATCAATTATGGCAAGTCGTCCAGGTCCTGAAGCTGCAAAGCAGCCACAGACCATCACACTACCACCACCATGTTTGACTGTTGGTATGATGTTCTTTTTATGAAATGCTGTGTTGGATTTATGCCAGATGTAACGGGACACGCACCTTCCAAAAAGTTCAACTTTTGTCTCAGCAGTCCACAGAATATTTGCCCAAAAGTCTTGGGGATAATCAAGATATTTTTTGGCAAATGTGAGACGAGCCTTTGTGTTCTTTTTGGTAAGCAGTGGCTTTTTGCCTTGGAACTCTCCCATGGATGCCGTTTTTGCCCAGTCTCTTTCTTATTGTTGAATCATGAACACTAACCTTAATTGAGGCAAGTGAGGCCTGCAGTTCTTTAGATGTTGTTCTGGGTTCTTTTATGACCTCCTGGATGAGTCCTCATTGCGCTCTTGGAGTAATTTTGGTAGGCCAGCCACTCCTGGGAAGGTTCACCACTGTTACAAGTTTTCTCCATTTGTGGATAATGGCTCTGACCATGGTTTGCTGGAGTCCCAAAGCCTTAGAAATGGCTTTATAACCCTTTCCAGACTGATACATGTCAACTATTTTGTTTTTCATCTGTTCTTGGATTTCTTTAGATCGCGGCATGATGTGTTGCTCTTTAAGCGTTCTTTCTTTTTGTCAGACAGGTTCTATTTAAGTGATTTCTTGATTCAACAGGTCTGGCAGTAATCAGGCCTGGGTTTGGCTAGTGGAATTTAACCCAGTTTTCTAAAATAATGTGTTTAATCACAGTTCTTTCACGATTTAACAGGAGGGGACAATAATTTTTTCACATAGGGCCAGGCAGGTTTGGACAGCTTTTTTCCCTTAATAAACACACATAACACACACATTCTGTATATTTTTGTGTGTATGTATGTGTGTGTTTTATTAGATGACTTTTTAGATGCTGTGCTATTTCAATTTAGATAATTTATTATATATGTTTTCATTATTTTAAATTTTATATATACATACATTTATTTGGCATTGTCTTCATTTCATAAATGTAGCTAGATTTAGATGATTATACATTTTATATTATATACAAGTATATATGTGCATTTATTTAATATAGATATTATTTGAAATCATTTTTAAATGTAATGTTTTGTAAAAAATAAAAAATAAATTAAAATAAATAAATAATTAATTAGTGTATTCATTATATTTTTCAATTTATTTTCAATTTTATACATTTTTTTTAAGTGTTTTTTGCTTTATTTGTGTATTATAATGTGTCTTTTGCTGCCATTTATGCCACATCACTCTTGAAACATTTTATCTCAATGAGTTTTATCCTGGTTAAAGTTTACTATGTAACTTGCTCTTTCAACCAATTGTTTGGGGCTGGAGTCACTCATATAGGCATGTATGTATGTATGTATGTATGTATGTGCTGATGACCTGCCAGTTGTGATCATCAGATGTCCTCCTCTAATATGATTTGTACAGCTATTGATACTCCTGAGCCCTTAGCACCCCCATATCCCCCCCACCCACCCCTTTCCCAATCTCCACACTAACACAATTAGCATCTCTTCAATAATGTTCAGCATTTCATTTTTCGGCTTTAATTAACAAATTTAATTTGCTCAAACCGCTGTGAAAACAAATTAAAAAGCATGCAGAATTAAGGCGCACAGCTCTCTGGATGCAGCTAAGGTGATTACAGATGCGTCAAATTACGGCTTTCTGGTAGGTTTTGTGGGGGGGAGGAGGAGGCGAGCGTGTGGAGCGTCTGTATGTTGTGCGTCTGCATACATGTAATGTGAGATCACTAGGGCCGGTGCACGGGGAATTCAAGCAGTGTCTTTTACTGCTGATCTTTATATTACTGTATTCTCAGTAGTACCTCTTTTTAGACACTCTAAAAACTCATTTTCACTCTTTTCAGGCTTCTTTAGAAATCTCCATTGGTGTGAATCTGTCTCTTCCAAGGTTGCCGAACATCCATTACATTCTATGCCTCTTGCTCTCTTTCTCTCACTCTCTGGTTACACTTTCACATTCATAACATATTGTTAAAGCATTTAAATTAGGAAAATACTGTGCGCAGTGCTGTACTTTGTTATTGATGTGGGTGGATATGGTGTGAGTTTTGTTTTTTAAAGCATCTTCCTTAAAGCTGTATTTAAATCACAGTTGCACATAATAATAAAAGAAGCTGTTTTCGGTTTCAAGTATCATCAAAAAAAGCAGTTTCATGATCTATTGTTGTCATGCTGTAACACATTTGATCAGAGTGACGGGAGGTTTCCCTCGACGCTAGGCCTTAAATGTGTGAAGGATCTAATGAAGTACTACTGAAAGAAGCTTCATGAAGTTTCTCAAGAGCATGAATGAGTTTTTTTTAGTACATGGCCTTGCATTATAGAACAAGGAGTTTTTTTCTGACTCGCCTGAGAGGTAGGCCACCTTTTAAAGATATTAACTAATATCATGTAAATGTAAACGGAAAGCTCTTTTTTTGAACAAAGAGCATAATTTCACCTCTAAGTCGGTCTGTATCCTCAGAGTCCACTTGCTATCCACAGAAATGGCACAAAAAATACTTTGCTCAGTATTGCAGTGTGCTCACTGACCTAAGAATGGATATGTTTCCACTCCAAATGCAGTGTGTGTCTTCAACGTTTGTGACTGCCGGTCAATTATTTTATGGAAAACAATACACAGGCAGTTGTCTGAGCCATTTGATACTTGCTATGTTTTATATAACGGTTTGATAAAGTTAGACTACCTCTGTGGTTAAAAGTGAATTTGGCATATGTTTGTTGGGTCATAATGTTATCTTTTGTTACTAGTGCTCCTATTCAGATAAATTATGATTCCCAATGGCATGTTATGGAATGGAATACATTTTTTGTATTGACTTTGAAGATTTTCTTGTGTTAGGGAAAAATTAGAATGCGATATATAGTAATATAAAAGGTGATATATGCTGTTTTAATATGGTTATATTATAAAAAAAAAATAATAATGTTGAAAATTTGTCTTTTGTTGTTGGTATACAACATGTAAGGCAGGTATTATTGCAACTTTAAAACATAATAAAGTATTTGTTTTAACTTTTTTATGAAAACCCTATTTAATATATATTATGTATTAAATATATATATATATATATATGAAAACAATATAAAATATTGCTAAAAACTACTTTTTTTGTGGTGAGACAAATAAAAATATCAGCAGGCCAATCGAATCTTAGAGGAACATCTTTAATATTGAGCCCTGGGTTGTTAACTGATCTTTCTTTCAATAATAACTGTATACTGAATGGATTTTTAGTTGTGAAATGAAACTTTTTTTTTATTATTCTTGATGAAACAACAGTTTTGTTTCGATAGGACAAACCAAAGACATCTCGGTGTTGTCAGAATGAAATATCACTTCATTTTATCCTTCTATTTATGCAATCAGTACACATATAAATCATAAGATTGTGGCCGCTAAAATTTTACTCTGTTTTTATGACTTTATTATTATCTTGTTAATCTACACTATTACTTTTGTGTGTGTGAGTGTGTATGTGTGTGTGTGTGTGTGTGTGTACGCACATTATAATCCAGGTATTAAAAAGTCTGTATCAGTCTAACAGCATCTGTTGCTCTGTCACGTCGCCTTATCAGTTTTTACCGCATTACGTTTACATGGAACATATAGGCTGTCATTTTCCGTCTTATCTCTCGTAGCAGAGGACACAAAATTCAACTTTTCAGATTCCTTTCTTTTCCGTCTCAATGCATGTTGAAGCCCCGTGGTTTTGCATTATCCAGAGATACAGCAGATGTCATTCATATTGGTATTAAACATGAAATAGGTCATCCTTTTCTACTTCATTTAAAAGAAAACCTTATCTAATGAATGACTGACATGCCTTTAGGTTGTGAAAATCTTTTATGAAACCAAATCGGCTTCGTAGATGTCCAAAAATCTGTGATTTCGCCCTTACGGTGTCATTAGCTGCAGTTAGCATTCCTCTAGCGCACAGCAGCACCATGTTTAACTTGCTTTACTCGGTGAGATGTTCTGAATGCCAGCGGGACAGATTGATAACTCAGACAAATCCTGTCACCATAAATCCAAAACATTTTCCGCCTTTAGTCACAGTTGTCAGGGATAATGATGTCCTACAATGCTTTCTCCTTTTCTGTGGCTTTAAAATGGCATTTAGAGAGAAAAATAGTCATTCAGACGCCCATGAGCTCTGGCCAGAGCGGCTCCTTTAATCTCTGCAACAGACAAACACACATGGATATGTATGATTGCTATTCAAATATTACATTACTCCTTCAGCTTGATTTTATTGCTGTCATTTTTAATGAATTAGCTGAAAATGATGCATTTTAATTAGTGTATTTGTTACTTTGAGGTTCTTGAACAAGGTGTCTAATGTTAAACTAATTATGATCCTTAATGTCTTTATTGAATCTGTGGAACACAAAAGAAGATATTTTGAATAATGTTTTTTGGTCCATGCACTGAAAGCCAATGGGGTCTGGTGTGTGTGTGTGTGTGTGTGTGTGTGTGTGTGTGTGTGTGTTCTGCAAAAGAAATTAAGTCATATAGTGGTGGAGAATTGATGACAGAATTTATATTTTTGAGTAAACTACCAAATTTGCTTTATTAAATTGCAGTAAGAGAAAAACATAGGCTTGGTTTTCTCTTTCAGGTCAAATGCTGTCATGACAGTTTAAAGAGAATCTTGCTGAGCGAGTTAATTTGAGTTAGTTAAACAGTCAATGTGCTTTTTAAGGAGCTACTGAATAAGTAACGCATTTCATTTAATGATGCAAGTATTTCACAGGAGCGCCATCGCACCCTTGTATACCGAACTTTGTTGACTCAAGAATGTGTGTTACAGTAAGTACGTAGGCCAATCATTCAAATCTGAATTTTTGTTATTGTGCATGTTTCATTGTTCACGTTAACTCGGATTCTTTTCTCTGGCGATTTTTGAAAGATTCGTAGTAATCAGATTAGGAAATAACTGTGGTCCTCCACATGTCCTCTAGTTCTCTGATGGTCACCCTGAAACGATCAATGTAGTCTGCTTCATTGAACAGGCAATTGACTGAGAACTGAGAAAAAATGTCAATTCTGAATATATTTAATTTGACAGCTTTATCTAGTGTTTCGTCTACTATGTATTTACAGTGTTGGTCAAAATTATTAAACACTATTATTTTCACCAGTTATCTTTTGCTGTAGTCTGTCGGTAGGAAATATCAGTTTACATTTCTAAACATTCATTTTGCCATTAATTGTAATAATCCAGTGAGATTTTTGTTTGCACAAGGAGTCTGACAACAGCCAGTGCTCCACACAGAGATCTGATCTGATCATCATCCAGTCTGTCTGGAATGACATGAAGAAACAAGAGACAGACTAAATCCAGAAGAACTGTGGCAACGTCTTCAAGATGCTTCAAGAAAACTACCTGAAAAAATATGCACAAGAGGGCAAAAGCTGCTTTAAAAGCAAAGGATGGTCACACCAAATGTTGATTTAATTTTATTTAATTGATAAAGAAAATCTATTTTTGACAGCATCCTCATTTTACAGCATTACACAAGTGCCTAAAACGATAGACAAAAGGTAGACATGACTGACTTAAAACCATTTTTGAGCTGTTGAAAATACTAGTGTTCTAATCATTTTGGCCACCACTGTACATGAGTTTTTTACCTGCGTACAATAGATGCTCCACCAAATCCAATTTCCCCAAAATGACTTTTCAGTCAGAGAAGACTGGCGATAATGTAGTAACCGATGTACTCCAACAGATTATCCTGGCTGCTCAAAACCAATTTAGTTAGATCAGTTTCTTTTGTTAATCAGAGTTATGAATCATAAAGCTTTTTGAGCAATCATTTTTTCATTCTAATGCTGTACTGTTGGCACAACAGGGTTTCCATCATCTGGTATCATAGCAACAGATGCATCAGAAAGGTGCTTTTCTCTGAAGCGCAACAAAAGAGACTTTCGAGGGTAAAAATTACAGCACGCACGCTCTGTGAATGCCTCAGGAGGGTCACCGTAACTTTCAGCCTTTTTAGATCATTTTGTAAGTACAATCGACCTTCTTGTGAGCCGAGGTTATGACATGTGATGTGAAATTGTCCCTCAGCAGTCCCTGTAGCAGTGTGTTGTGTTGGGCCGGATTACACAGCAGAGCTGGCGGGAGGTCATTGATCTCACGTCTCTGTAAATATCAGTTCATGCGTGTCACCCGTGCGGCTGCTCATCTAGAGGGGTTTTGCTGGGGTCTGGGGTGAGAGAGGACAGCAGGGTTGGAGTTCACATGGGCATCCTGTGTGTTTTAGATATACTAGATATTTTCAAATAGCCTTAAAGACCGCACTTTGGGAAGAGAGAACTATTCACAGCCTCATCCAAACAAAACTGGCCTGGTGCAGGTAAACAATATTCAATAAATAAATAAAAAGTCTCGAGAATTTATGTCAAAGTATTCAGAATGGTCCATAACTTCAGAAAACGTTGGCATAAATTCTTGAAACTTGAGATATGTATATATTGAGGTCTGTAAGGTTTTTGCTTATTTATTTATTTGATTAAAAAAACAGTAACATCATTAAATATTAATAAAGTTAAAAAAAATCTTTTTTAATGTATTTTAAAATGTAATTTATTCCTGTGATGGCAAAGCTGAAGTTTCAGCATCATTACTTCAGCCTGCCACATGATCCTTCAGAAATCATTCTAATATGTTGATTTGCTACTCAAGAAATATTTTTTATTATTATCAAAACAGTGATCATTTTTTCAGGATTCTTTGATGAATATAAAGTTCAAAAGAACAACATTTATTTTAAATATAATTTTTTTGTAACAATTTATTTGCTATCACTTTTGATGCATTTTCGCTGTATAAAAATATTAATTTCTTTAAAGAAAAAACATCTTACTGACCTCAGACCTTTCAACTGTAGTTTAGATTCACCTACAGTAATCATTCAAATTAAACAAGACACAAGAGTCAATATTTAATGCACAAGTTTCATTTGTCACAACAAAAGCAGCTATAAACAAGAATTTTGCTGCTATGTTGCCAAGGTAACTGTCTGAGTTGAAAGGGAAAAAAAAGGTGGAATAATGTATGTCTTTGGCTAGTAGCTTCTTGTACCAAACAGCACATATTAGATGGTAATGTCCTGCACCCTTCGGAGTGCTGAAGTGCACTGCCCTCCAGAGCAGATCACAGTAATGGTCACTTCTGAATGTAATTCACTGTTAGGGCCAGGTTTACAGCTGGGCAAAAAAAATGATCATGATAAAATTTATTATATCAGTCAATATTGATAATTGTCACGATCAGTTTCAAGTCATTATTTCTTTCAAGTTTAAAGGCAGATTCTTGCTCCTGTAAGTGAACGTTGTAGAAAGCAGACCATTAATTGTGGTTTTAAACTACTCTTTATGGTTAGAACATGACAAAAACTTTTCCAGTAATTTTCCCCTAACAAAACAAATATATTAATAGAAAAAAATTAAGTTCTAATGAGTGATATTGTTTCAAATCATGAAGCAGGTTTGTGTTGCCTGACTTTGATGACACGTATGCAGTGCAGGCTGCAATATTATTATTAATATAATTATAATATTACTATTATTTAAAAAAATCTATGTTTTAATATTATATAATATTATTATATTAATATTATTATAAAAATTATATAATAAAATTATTATTTTGTCTCCTAGAAATGCACATTTGACAGTAGTTTTGAGTTTTTTAGTATTGAGTTGATAGTAGTAGTAGCTTGAGTTAGGATGCAGATGTAAATTTATTTTCAAAATAATGTTTGTGTTTTATTAAAATTAACCATTGGTCTTCCATATATTTAGATTATGATAACCACAGTTAAAACCACACATATCTCAATAGCATAGTAAAAAAGTAAGCTCGCGCTACGCTGCCGTTTAAACTTTGAGCCCAACGGATAAATACTCCATGTGGCATGGTTTCTTTCCACTTTTGTCGCATAAACATTATAGCGAACATTTATCAAACTGTTGATATTGTTTTATTGAGGAAAATAATATCACGATAATTCCCAGCCCTGCTAACAACTCTTCTGGCATAAAAACTACTGTCAGGATTTACTAAAGACACCCAGTGAAACGTTAGCGATGAAAAGGTGTGGACAATTATTTTTGCAACTAACACTGCATATGCATTTGTAGGATGTTCTCTTTTTCTTACAAAATGTGTGGAAGGAGAGTATTTAAATGAATCATGTAAGATGATTTATTATTGCGGTAGTCCCCAAAAAAAGCATTTTTTTACATTTTGCGCCTGTGTTGTTAGTAGATTACCTGTAGATGGCGTTTATCATTATGGAAATGCACCGGCTGTGTCTGTGTACTTTAATATGGCCATTGTCAGTAGATCACCCACAAAACCTTCCACCTATTGGCGCTTTTATGGGATTTTGCTCTCACAATAATTTGCCGTTTAGCATATCTGGCCCTATGTCTCTTCAAATGCTGTATGCTGGCCTAGCTAAACGCATTCAAGCTATATACAGACACAAACTCCAGAAATCCCTGCACAGATTGATATCAGCCCCTTCCCGCAGCTATAAATCCAATTATAGCATCAGAAATGATTATACCGTTGTTGTTTTTTTTTAAGCAACCACCTATTCTCTCACTCTCTCTTCATCCACCTGTCCATCCTCTCATCCTCTATCTCTCCTCCAGCGTCTATTCACACTTAACTCACTTTGATGCTCCATTTATCACACAACAGAACATCCCGCAGGGGATGAATTGTCTACCGAGGGTCCGGCCCAAGACGCTCCGCTCCTTCTAGAGCATGATGTTGTCTGCTCTTATTCCCGTATGATGTCATTTCTGCCTTCCATTAGTCTCATTTGTAACATGTAAGTTTCTAGGATTAATTCATATCTGCTCTTTCAGGATTTAGATGCATTTACTTCTCATCCGACATGCATGCTTCGGTCCAGCTGGGTGGGAATAGGAGAGAGAGAGAGAGAAAGCGTAGGAAGAGTTTGGTCTTGTGGCCTTTATGGGTGATCTTTCAGAGGCAGGACCTGATAGAGCACAGAAGCGGATGATGGAGAGGAGTCTTTACCGCCAGCAAGAGCTGCCCTTCTAATTGGCCTTTATAAATATTTAATGGCATCAAGATGAAATTCAATCATGGCTTTTAAGTGCTGAATAGGTTGGATGCAGAGTTGACTGTGGGGTGATTAGATTTCTCTGGTCTGGGCTGCAGTCCTTCTGCAGGTGGGCAGCAAGACGTTTCAGTGCTGAGGGGAGCTGGCGCTCTCCTAAGAAATGAATCTTTTATTTGTTGTGGTGTATTTTTAAAACCAAGGCTGTCCTGGTCACGCGATAGAGTAACCCCAGCAGACAGTCCTGACGCTCTTCTCCACAGCTGATCCAGCTGGCCATTTCACTCTCCAAACAGGAACAGAATAGAGCTTTCCTTTGCAATGACAAGATAAGAATGCCTACATGATATAAAACATTTAAATTCCCTGCTTGACAAATTTATTTTATCCAACATGAATTATTGCTGATATTAGTGGTCGACTGATATTGCTTTTTCAGTAACCACTGCTGATATCTAGATACAGGGCAGCCATCGGCCAAAACACTGCTACCTTGGCAAATTTAATGTATAAATAAAATAAAAAAGTATTTATATGGAAATGTATATCATTTTTTATTAAAATTTTTATAGCAAATGTGAATTTATCAAAATAAGAATTTTTGCAAGATATACAATATAAACATATGTATTATTTCATTAATTCATCCACTATTTATTTATTTTTTTTTCCTGAATATAAGTCACATTTTTTAAATCACTGGTAACACTTTACAATAAGGTTGAAAAATGCTTCTGAAGCATTTATTAATCTTAGTTAATACACAATATAAAGTTATACACAATTCAAATCAAAGTTGTATTTATTGATGTTATTTAATAGACTTGAGCTAACATGAACTAACAATGAAGAGTTGTATTTTTATTAACTAACGTTAACAAAAGCCCTATTCGGACGGGACTAGTTTTCTAAACTACGTTTGAGTTTCGATTCTTATCACCTGACGTCTGCGATTTTCATGTACCAATTCGGACGGGACTAACATCTCTGTGTTTATTACAGAGGTGGGAGGGTCTGTTTTGTACATCTGGGCGTTTCAGAGGTCACGCGCGCTGTATGCGTGCATTGCGTGTCATTCGGATTGATTACCATTAGTATAACAGTTTTACTATAAATACCATGGTGAAGTATAACAAAACCATGTTAATTGCATGTGGTTGCTTTAGTTTTACTTTAGTTATTTATTTGTAGTAAACCCGTGTTAAATTTTCATAAAGGTGCATATGTAATTAAAACATGTAATTGAGTGCAGAAATGAACGCGAGTAATTTTACCTGACGCAGATATTACAATAGCCAGTCTGAATGGTTTACGTGATCTGACTCTTGATTTTATTATTGTTTTTAATTTATTTACTTATTTTTTCCTTGCCGGGAGGCAAATATATCAAATATGAGCGCGGTAAGAGCGTCTATGGTAATTCACGTTGGCCAAAACACACAAGGAAACGCGCTGTGAAAAAAAATCTCACCAGCAATCACAGACATTCACATTCGGTCGGGATTAGTTTTCTCAGAGGATCACTGAGTTTGCTGAAAAACAGTAGGTAATTTGCTCTGGAATTATTACAGAGGTTGTGTGAGAAAAACACAGACGTGGCAAATTCGGACGGGATTAAAATCACCAAGTACGTCTGTGAAACACACATTTCTCTAACGACCCCCTGTAAAACTAGTCCCGTCCGAATAGGGCTAAAGATTCATAAACACTGTAACAAATGTATTGCTCTTTGTTAGTTAATATTAGTTATCGCATTAAATATAGTTAACAAATTGAACCTCATTGTAAAATCATTTGAGAATCATTTTTAAAGGATTTGTTGAGGAGGGAGGTGGACTAAAATGTTGTGTTTTATCATATTTATAATTTATCATATTTACCAGTATTTTACATTATTTCTAAATGTAGTAATAAAATGTGACTTAAATAAAGATGCAACCTACCTTTTTATCTATTAATTATCTATTTATTTTCTGGGAAATATGGTGTACATATGCCAAATATGATGTAGGGGTGTAACGATACGCGTATTCGTATTGAACCGTTCGGTACGAGGATTTCGGTTCGGTACGCATTACAAACCGAACGATTCGTTGGACTAATCCTATTACGTTTGGAAAATAAAAGCTTAAAGTGTGTGAAATATTAGTGCCACTGCGCACAACAATGCAGCCCAAACGACGTAACAGGCAACGTGCTGTCTGCCCCGCGACCGCCCCTTGCTGGGGTGCGTCGAAAGATGATGATCTTGTATTGACGATAGCCAGAGATATTGTCAAAAACATCAATTATTGGTAATCTTAAAAGGATTTGGCATTTCCAATTAATGTAGGCCTGTTACATTCTTATTTTTATTAGGCCTATTATTATTATGAAGTTACTTTTATTATTAAATTAAAAGTACAATTAATTTGCCCCGCAATAATTAACGCATAACTGACACGCTGCGAGGATAAGATTAGGCTATATTTACTCTTCAATTAAAATGTTTTTAAAAAAGGTCTTTTAAAACAGGTCTATTAGGCTATAGGCTACCTACAATGAATTATAGTCCTATAATTAAAATATGAACACTGCAGTCATCAATAAAAATCAATGTACCGACTTTCAAAAACAACCTTTTTAACACGAAATACGTTTCTTATATTTTTTTAAGTATGTATGGGCCACAAGAGAAATATAAAGGAAACCGTTATCAGCATGTTGAAGTAGATTCGTCTCTCTTTGTCTCTGAGAGAATATGCGGCATCAGATGCCGAAAGCTCCGTCATTACTCCGCCATTTACGTTTTT
This sequence comes from Onychostoma macrolepis, assembly GCF_012432095.1. Taxonomy (NCBI): domain Eukaryota; kingdom Metazoa; phylum Chordata; class Actinopteri; order Cypriniformes; family Cyprinidae; genus Onychostoma; species Onychostoma macrolepis. The sequence goes on from NC_081162.1 coordinate 20,832,157, forward strand.
ACTTTCACTTTCTGCTTATGGTGAATTGACTGAGATTAAGACGTTCACCGTCATAAATCTTGCACAAAGTTTGCACTTCATGGTTTAAAACAGAAATATTTCCAACATTGCGACGTAACCAATTGCCCTGCCCCCGTATCGAAAACGTACCGAACCGTGACACCATGTCGTATCGAACCGAACCATGAAGTTTGTGAACCGCTACACCCCTAATGATTACATATCCATTTTCAATAAAAAAAAACTTAAAAATAAATGATATACTGTATATTAATATATTGTATATATTAAGATATTAGCTCTAGTATTCATAATTTAGGTATTAAACTATGCATTTAACATTAAGAGAAAAGCTTTTAGATCAAAATCTCACCAATCAGCCAATTAATTGGCCTGGCCTGCCGCTCTATTATAAGCTGATATTATAATTGGCCGTATATCTGTAATTGGCCTAATGAAGAGTTTTGAAATACATTGTATCTGTTGCTTTTAATTTTTGCCACACAATGAGGTATTTTACATGACAAAGCATCCCATATTCAGAGCATGATGAAGAGCGTTACAGTGAATGTGACAGTAAGTGCTCAGTGAAGAGAGAGACCCAGGGGAAGATGACCTCATCGTGAGCTCATCCTCAGATCTGTGCTATAAAAGAGCGAAGCGTCTTCCCAGAGGGGAGAAAGGTGAACCGAGCACAAGACGTAAGCGAGAGAGTAGAGAAGTGAATGTATGTGTGTTTTGGTCGCAGATGACTCACCTTCACAGGAGTGTTTCCCTCTCTAAGATGAGGTGAGTCAGATTGTTGACTCACTCGCATCTCTCTCTTTTTCCTCTTCTTTTCCTCTTTATGGGAAGGTTGGCGTCAGACAGAGGGGTCCTTGGGGATTGATGCCAGTGACGATGACTCCTGCTACTGGGACTATGGCAGATGGTTTAAATAGTCCAGCGTTAATCTGCCTTACCTCATCACCACTGGGCTGTGCATGTGTGTGTTTATAGAGGGAGGATGTCCGCTGGGGTCCATAATTCATGACATATCCCCACCATCAGCTAGTTTATGGCACAGAACGAGTTTATCCCTGAGTAAACGTATAAAGTCTGCCTCCCTTCTCCCTAAATTGCTAATATAACTTTCTCTTTACTGTGTATCCGATATTTTAAGTCAAATAATTTGGCCTGCAGTCTCCATATGTATTTTTAAATGAGTGGTTAAGATGGGGGAGCTCAGGTTAATCTCATTATATTGACCTTACATGCATGCAAAATGAGACTCAAATTGTTGGGTGTATTTTTCAATAACGGCCCAATCGTACCCCACCCATGATAATCATCCGCAAATAAGAAGAGTAAATTCAGGGAGAAATATTGCAAATGGGTTTTCAGGGTGGCTGTGCATGAATATTTAATTCCGTTATAAGACGAAAGGTCCAGTAAATGAATTTTTTTTTTTTTTTTTTTGGTCTGTCTGGTGGCCAGCCCTCTTAATTGCAGTCGTGCAGTTTTGCACCTTGCACAGATTAAGACTCTTTTGAAAAGGTACGGATGCCCCTGATAAGATTAATGACATTTTAAGAGGAAAGTTTTGGATGTCTGGCCTATTTGCAGTTTTGGACTGAATGTAGGTCAAGCGAGGGAGGAAAAGTTTCAGCAGAAGTTTAGTTAGCTTGTTTAAAATATTCAAAATAAAGGTGTCAGTGGAAAAAAATGTCTGCTTGTAGGAGCACAAACTATGACATACATCAAGAAAAGTGTGCAGTGCAAAACTTGCTATAATGGAAAAACTTTTTGTATTACTAAAATAAAAATATTATTAATTGTAACATTTAATTTGTAAATCGTATGCTACTTCAACTGCTTAGGACATAACAGTGTATAAATATAAATTTTTTGATAGTTAATATTAAACTTTGTAGGACAATATTCATTTTTATAAAATGTTATATTTAAATATTGATATTTATATATGTATACATGCATGCATGCTGTTGGACAGTTTGACAATTTTTAAAAAAAGTTTTCTGACCCCGAGACTCAACTAATTTCTGCAATTCTCCAGCTGTGGTCCTTGGAGAGTCTTTAGACACTCAAACTCTCCTTCTCACCATGCATTAGGACGATATAGACACACGTCCTCTTCCAGGCAGTTTCGTAACATTTTATGTTGATTGGAAATTCTTAATTATTGCCCTGATGGTGGAAATTGGAATTTTCACTGCTCTAGCTCTTTTCTTAAAGCCACTTCACTAATTTGTGAAGCTCAATTATCTTTTGCTGCTTATCAGAAATATATTCTTTGGTTTTTCTCATTGTGATGGAAGATTAAGGGAATTTGGGCTTTGTTTTCCCTCCTATTTATATTTCTGTGAAACAGGAAGCTATGGCTGGATAATTTCATGTTCATAATCACCCTGGAGTGCTCAAAATTGTGAATATGAATGGGAATATACTTCAGAGATATTTTACTCATAAGAATTTCTAGGGGTGCCAATAATTGTGTCCAACGTGTATTTGAGAAAAACATTTATTTCATAATGATATTTCCCCCCATTTTAAATTCTTATTATCCAATGAAAGGTTAGATTTTTGTGAATTTTTAAAGGTGCCATAGAATGCATTGATACGTGGTATGTGAGGTATGTGGCTTAGGTAAGGGCAAAAATTCTCCAGAAACAGTTTTACATGTCCATTTACAACCCTAGGATTTCTCCCTAGAATTAAACGGTCTGTTATTGTCTTATTTGGAAGGGTCATGAATAATAATGTTGAGCTCTGCTCTGATTGGCTGTTTCACAGTGCGGCTCAATGTTGAGCTCTGCTCTGATTAGCTGTTTCACAGTGTGGCTCATTTCAGTAGCTTATAGGAAGGAAACACAGGGAAAATATATATTTCAATACTTTCTTGCGCAGTTATATCATTGGGTAATTATACTGTAAATAAAATGCGGTCATCAGGGAGCCGCTATTAATATGCTGGGCATTGAAACTGCTTTTTAGTTTCACTTTCACTTTGGAGATTCGCATGAACTCTGTTTATACTATGGAGCAGCAGTACTTACCACACATTTTACAAGATCAGATGCTTGTCAGTGGTGCTCAGGATCTGTAAATCATTCGCCATCATCCTCAGTCATCTCTTCTTACTCTGTTTATGTGGTAAGTGAAATCTTATGTAATGTAACAGGCTACCGATAGCAAGGAGCTAACCATGTCCCTTTAGTGGTTCGCGTTATTTTATTAGAATACGTTATCTCTTTCCGTGCCTTTCTGAATACACACAAACCCATCCCTGCATTTCACATCCCCTGCACAACCTGGAACATAACATTTAATTCCATGATCTGCCATTTTTGCTGTTGTCCTCGCTTGTTTCCTCACAATACCTGCAGAACTTCTGATTGTTCGGCTGGCAGCTGGCCTAGAACATGGGCGGGTATATGCAAATGTTGGGGGCGTAACTATTAGTGATCCCGACTGTTACGTCACAGTCAGTGTTATGTTCTGATTCGCCTATTTTTCAATGGTCTTTTTTATTCACGAGATTTCCATAAGAAGGAGGAAACAATGGTGTTTGAGGCTCACAGTGAAATATGAAAACAATAGATCAATCTACAATACTTCCACATTTAGATAAACATACGTATCTGTGTCCGCGTGTTTGTGTTTTGAGAGGTCTTGGTTTTGGCTCTGGTAATTGGACAGAGTGCACTGGGTTTTTTGACATGGGGTGAAGGGCTCTCACCCCGGCATCTGTTGAGGTGAGCAGGCCTCCCGTGTGTCATGGCCTGTGTCTGAGCCCCGGTCTCCCAGATCTCTGACTTTCCATCCCTCTTACTGTCTCGTTCACCTGTGGCTGTGTCATTGGTGTTGAAATAGAATAGAAATTGTGTTCCATGCAGAATATAGAAAGCCTTTTGACTCCAGTGAGACCCGGGACACCCACTGTGCACTCCTATGCAGACTGGCACTGTTCTGAGGGGATTCCTTGGCACTCTTTGATAAAGATTAATACAATCCTATTTTCATGCCTAGGATTGCCTCTCCTAATGTGATTCTCTCTCTCTCTCTCTCTCTCTCTCTCTCTGTGTGTCTGTCTTTCCGTTTCCCCTGTTCCTGGAAAACACTAAGTACCTTATCCATGTAGACTGTGCCACTTGTACCGCTTATATTTTACACGAAACTGTGTAATCTGATGAAAATATCATCTGATGTGCACCTATGGCCTTGTGGACTTTAGAAGAAAATCTCTAAATGTCCAAATCCACAGCAAAAATATGGATCGTGCCTAATTGGATCAATTGAGGTGTTTACAAAAAGGCTTTTCGTTCTGACTGAGCTATCAGTTGGATTAAAAACAGATTATTGTATGTAAACGATCTACGATCTAAAGAGAGTTTTGAGCTTGTCTCCACTTTTCAATAGATTTATCATAAGAAATCAGGAGTCAGCTGTCAATTCACAATATTAGCATGAAAGAATGTGCTTGTAGCTGTAACTGATGGAATTCAATCCGAAAGTACAAGGCTAAGAGTGATATTTGTGAAGTGAAGGCTCATGTCAATAGACAGACAGATACATTGCAGCAGCCACTGGCTGTTTCCACTTGCTGCTTCCGTCTGAAATGCTGGATCTGTACCAACAAGACCAAGCAAAACTAACAAAGGTCAGATCAAAGGAATGGAGCAACTGGCCTTTTTCAGAGCCTCTAATTGGCAGAGAAGAAAGGAAGCTCTCAACTGGTTTGAACTGTCAATGGGAGTATTCACATAGACTAAATTGCGTCCAGAGGTAGCACTGTATAGTTGTATTGTATAAGCGCCTGGTTCAGCGCAAATCATCTCCTTTAAAAATAAAATGCCTTTTACTGCCTGCTTTCCAGGTGGCAATAGTGCAAGACCAATACCAAATAATTAAACTCCTCTTGTCTCAGGCTCTGGGGAAAAGGGGGATTGTAGTGTTGCCGCTCTCTGTCATGGATCATTTCATAAAGACTAACATTAGCTCTTCTAAAACCAAGTGTGCTGCCTGTTTAGAAAGCATTTTAAGGCATCATAGATATGCTTCTGATGTGAAGAACCTTAACCTTGTAGGGTCAAATTTTAAGGCAGCAATGCATAAATCCAAGACAGCAGCTGATTCTAAGACACATTGACAATACATATACTTAATTTCATTCAATACTTTAATTTGTTTACCCTATTTTTTATATCTACCAGTAATGAAATAGTTTATAAACAAAGGAACAAACTGTATCATCTGTAAATCTTGTGCACTTTGTGAGAGGAGTGGTATTTGTATAGTGGTTTCATTTCAATTAGGATGCAGTTTATGTAGGCAGTAGACAACAACGTTTTAGAGCAGTGATATTGACTTTCTGATCCCATGACTCTGATATGTAAATGCATGCACATATATTGCAAGTTAACTAGTGATTAAAATGCAAAACAAACCTTTGTATTGAAATGATCTTAAATATTAATGTATGTAATGCAGTGCATTTCTTTCAGTTTTACTTTCCCTGTTCTTAAGATCTGCTCAGAAAATGAGCTGAATTATGTTGTATTTGTCTCATTCACCAGCAGGGGGCGATTTGGAAAATAAAACAATAGACATCATTCCAGGAGTTTGTCAAAACAAAACCTTCTACAATTACTCTTTAACGTCAACTAGTATTATATTACACTATATGCACACTTTAAAGGAGCTTTTTTATTTGTTTGCGAAATAAAATGCTCAGTGAGAGTTAGCACCTATGTGTCACGACTCATATCTTCCAATTATCGCATAAACAACACATTAACACATACTTTTTTTGACAGGTGCCAGCATATTTTATGCATAAATTATACTGTATTTAAAATTTATTTTTAGTAGATAGAAAATGCACATTATATATGTCAAATGGCCCCAGTAAAAGACATAATGCTAAATGCATATTGCTAACAAGCACAATGCATAACACAACAAACTCCACATACATTACAAACACTGTGACTGTTCATTAAAACTGATTCACTAACTCTCTTTTCATATTTTCAGACTTTGCTTTTCAGAGAGCCACCAAAAAAATTGTATGAATTGAAGACCAAGTTAAAGCCCTGTGGCTTCACTGGATAATTGCTAATCGTCAGGAAATGACCAGACACTGAAAAGCAGAGCTGAGTGTGTGTGTGTGTGTGTGTGTGTGTGTGTGTGTGTGTGTGAATGATATCAGTGTATGCTCTCTGCTCTACTATGCGTGTAGTGGCTCTCATGTAGAAGGACCTGCAGTACTGTTACCACAAGAGTGTTAAAGTACAGCTCTTGAGCTGCCTGGCCTCACAGTATGTGCGTTATGTGTGTCCGCCTCGCACTGCAGCGCGCCATTGAGGACGCCATCAGTCTTTGATTGGGCACTTATCGATCTGAGAGTGTGACCTGTGTGGATTGCTGTAGCCTCTGTCACGCCCTCTCTCCAGGAAACGACCCGCATCTACTGCAGCACATGAATACATAACTCACAAAAGGCAATGGATTATGTACACAAACACACACAACAGTATTGGAGAAGTATCGTATCAGGCCAAAAAGACAAAGACAGAGAGAGAGTGTGTACAGACAAAAGAATGAAAGCTATATATATATATATATATATATATTAGTGGTGGGCCGTTATCGGCGTTAACGTGCTGCGTTAACGTGAGACTCTTATCGGGTGATAAAAAAAATATCGCCGTTAATCTATTCTCAAAGTTGGGTTGGGAGCTGGGTCTATACTACGCAAGCTATGATGACTTTCACCTTGATAGTTTAGCGCGGATGTATACCTAGCCGAACAAAGTCATTTCTGTCTCTACGTTACATGGTCGCGCTCTCTGTATCGCGCGCGCAGCGGAGTTCCGCCCCGGTTCGCACACACACACACACACACACACACACAAACAAACAAACAAACAAACAAACGTAAGCGCACACACAAGTGAGCACACTCCCACTCCTATTTGTAAATATTAAGCCGCAAAACGTCTATTTAAATATGACTTCTGTGTGTCTCTGTGTTAATGTATGGCGCAGACGCACGGGTTTGTTCACTACTCATACAGAAGCCCGCGTGACGCTTGCGGCGATATTAACGTCTGTCGTCTCACTAAATGAGGACATAAATACATGAACAACATCTCCAGAACTGCTCTGAGTCACTTCATGAGCATTCGAGCGTTTCATTTGAGAAAAACTATCCTCACGGCAACCCATCAAAATAAAAGTTCGGTTTCACTTGAAGATATTGGGCAGAACGTAATAGGCTACTACTACTAAAACTATTAAAACCTTATTTTTAAGGAATAATCATACAATGTCTTCGATGTTATTATCAATATTAAATTCTTGATGACTGCTAGTTGTTTACTACTAGTAGTAAACTTAGTCTGATCTACTTGGCAGAATTCAAATGAGCCATTTTAATCTAGATTAATCTAGATTAATTCCAAGATTACAGTGAGATTAATCTAGATTAAAAATTAATCTATGCCCACCACTAATATATATATATATATATATATATATATATATATGTGTGTGTGTATATATATGTATGTGTGTGTGTGTGTGTGAGAGAGAGAGAGAGACCCTGGCTGTGAAATCCCAGTTTAAGTCATTTTGGTGATTTACTATTTTCTACATAAAATCATTCTTAATACTTAATAAAGTAAAGAATATTCTGTGAAAATGTTACCTTGATATCTTTAATACTGCCTAGGTAAGACCATGTCAAAGATTTAAATCATAGTGAAATTAATGGTTGAAACAAAAACTTTGATGCTCATAATTAGATTTTGAGGTTTTAACCTGGATTTCACAGAGAGGTCACAAATACACACACACAGTACATATATATATATATATATATATATATATATGTATGTGTGTGTGTGTGTGTGTGTGTGTGTGCGCGTCTTTGTGACAATTGAGGACATCAATTTGTATAATGACAAGGGTATGACATAGGTATTACAAGGAGAAGGTGACTTTTCAGGACATTATCCCATGTCCCCACTTTTCAAAACGCTTATAAATCACACAGAATGGAGTGTACTGAAAATCTGAAATAGCACAAAGTTTCCTAATATTATATATAATTAATATAGAATGTATTATTATATATAAAATATGAAATGATATATCTTGGTTCAGGGAGCATTTTCCTTTTAATTTTGATCTCTAGAGATTTTAATAAGAAAAAATGTTAAAATTCCATGGTAAACAAAAAATCTCTGATTGGTGGGTCACTCATAAGAATTCTGGGTAATATACTTTGTAATTGGGAATTCAGTTATTAAACACATCTAAATTTTTACCTCAGAGCTCAATGTAGGACTTGAAAGATTTATATATTATTGCTAAAAATCTATCCTTTTCTATTTACTTTTTATACAACAAACATGTCCGTAGAAATATATTGTTTGAGTCAATTTTTTATTTATTTTTTTCTTGTGAATAGGCCTAAAGAGAAGTGTAAGTTTAGAACAATTCTGTTTCGTAGAGTGCTATATATCCTCTGTATATGTACATATATTTACATAAAATTGATGTAAAATGCATGACACACTTTTATCTCTCCAGAGAGAGATAGAGAGCAAAATGTGCTTAACAGGCAGACAGCACAAACTTTGATTTCTGAGTGAAAAAAGAAAAATGTCTGAGACTGGATCTGTTTCATCTCTCTGACAGAAGACCTCTGATGTCTCTTTGTTTCTTTTTCAGCAACAAAGAAGGCTGGATCTTCTGACCATCACCAACCCCGGTGAGTTTATGTGTATTTTGGTTTGTGTGCATGTGTGTTTGTTATTCACTGTACAGCACACCACGCAACAACACTGAATACTTACATGGGGCTTCACGGACAGGATTGTTTGTTCACAAGGGTTTGTTGTGAGGGCTTTGTGACTTCTCTTACTTCTCACAACAAGCATCAGCTGCACCCCAAGAGCAAAAACCTGCAAAAAGAGGCCTTTTCCTGTGACTTGTCAGCATTTCCGCAATCCTGTCGTAGCACCCCGGGCGTGCCTGTCCCAGAGCAGCGGGTACAGCCTGCACTTCTGCGTCTCTATGGGAAGCTGAATGTTTTGTCAATGCATCTGGGTGAAAGCTGAAACTGCATTCAGAGCTCTGGGAGAGACAGATGGGGTAGCCAGGAAGGATGCAGCCCCCATATGTCTAAAATATCTGGCTGCTCTAATACACTTTGATTAAAATAATGTTTATGTAAGGCACGTGGAGTAGGCTAATTTTCCCAGCTTTGCTCAGCATCTGTTACCCAAAGCCACACAAGACTGTACCGCTGACCTTCACAACTTCACAAAAGACATGCACGGTGCAACATGGTTTTTAGCTTACCTCGTTTCAGCTTATATAATGAAAGTGACTTTTTTCCCCCCTCACTCTATAGCCCTTGCCATTTTGGGAGGGTAAATTTGCTGATTTCAGCGTGCAGTAAAATCTACTTTTTCTCCATAAAAACTCCACAATTGTGCACAAGCAGACTACAGCGGGGCTCTGGAGAGCCGTTGTGCTTTTTGCTGATCTAGAACTCCCTGAATGCAGTTATTAAAACTAACCATTGAAAGAACAACTACTAAACCGGTATTAGATCACTGGGCTACAGATGGGCCTAATGACTTATTGATGAGGTGAACGGGGTATTTTAGTTGCTGTAAATGAAGAATCGCAGCTGTAAATGAGCTCATCCGTCCCTGTCTTCCTCTATAATCCCACAGCCTGGCTGCTTATTAGGATTCTGTGTGGAAAGTGTATATGCGGCTGCGCTGACCTCTGACCTGTGTTTGTCCATGCAGAGTGCGACGGAAACTTGTTTTCCTGGTATATGGAAAGCAGCTTGCATTCTTAGATGACTGAGGCAGATACAGCAACAGGACGCGCCGACCTATCCACATATTACATATATGTGAGAGAGGGATGATAAAAATTAACATACATGTATCCTTAATGAGATCAGGCCGTGTCCTTCCCGGTGCCCTTGGAGGTCTTTTCGGAGTACACTGAGTGTCGGAACCTGCCGCTCTGGTTGAGGCCCTGTAGATCAGTGCAGAGGGGGTCTCGGTGCCTTGGCCCCCTCATTAGCTCTCCTGTGTGAAGAGTGCTTCCCACTCAACCCCTGCCAGACCCTCTTTAATTGGACACTTGAGCAGCACGATGTGAATCTGGCTCCATTGAAGCCTGACATTTCAAACAGCTGACCTTTCTAAGGCCAGAACAGCTAAAGAATGATTAGCCTCGCCCACCATTCCCATCGCAATGCAGAACGCAAACTAAACACTACGTACGTGGCGGGAAAAAAAGGGATAAAGGAATTCTAAAATGAAAGGACTACATTTGAAGGAAATATTTGTGCTGGGTAGGCATTAAAAGAGTTGGTAAAGTTTTACTTAAAAGGGCTAGATTTGAAGAAAGTACTAGTGCTGGGTTTTACTATGTGGTTTTGTGTAAATTAAATGATTTTCATAACCATTATGACACTCAATATGTGTCTTGTGTTAGCCGTGCACAAAAATAAATAACTTTTTTCCAGTGGAAAGGCAGCTAAATGGTTAATAATATGCAAGAAAAAAAGAGACCAATAACAATTCAGTATGCAGATAAATGCAAGAAAGTAGACAAATCATCGCAGGTTTGATTTTTAAATGGCAAACACTGAAACAATATCACAAGGAAATTTTAATACTTAAATGTATTAAATTCTTAAACAGTATAGGTTTAATATTTTAAATAAAAAACAATATAAATATTCATAGAAAATAATATAGTACATTTACATTTAGTCATTTAGCGACGCTTTTATCTAAAGTGACTTACAAATGAGGACAATAAAAGCAATCAAAACCAACAAAAGAGCAATGATATGCAAGTGCTATGACAAGTCTCAGTTAGCAAAACGCAGTACAACGTAGCAAGGTTTTTTTAATCATTATATAATAATTAAAAAGAAAACAGAAAGAATAGAAAAAGAATAGAGCAAAAGGCCTTTTATTTTTTGCTTTTTGTTAATTGTGTAATAAATAAAAATAAAACAAATAGATACAAAAAATAGAGAAGCTAGTGTTAGTTTTTTTAAAATATATATGTGTGTGTGTGTGTGTTTATATATTTGTGAATAAAATAGAAATTAATAAAATAATTGTAAAAAAAATATATAAATATCAAATTCTTTATAAAATTATATAAAAAAAATTAAGGTCATTAAATTATATAGAAAAATTATGGTCACACTTTATTTTAAGGTCAGTTCTCGCTATTAACAAACCATTAAATACGACATTTGCCTCAATAAACTCCCAATTTGCTGCTTATTAATAGTTAGTAAGGTTTAAGTTTATTAAGTTTAGTCATTGGGTAGGATTAGGGTTGTAGAATATGGTCATGCAGAATATGTGCTTTATAAGTACTAATAAACAGCCAGTGTATGTTAATAATAGGTATGCTAAGCAACTAGTCCCGATACTAAAGTGTTACTAAAATTATATATATATATATATATATATATATATATATATATATATATATATATATATATATATACACATATATACATATACACATATATACATGTGTATGTATATGTGTATGTATATTTATATATATATAGGCCTATAAACTTACACACACAACGCACATTTATACATATACAATTTTACAGTATATAAATATAAATTATTGAAAAGAAAAAGAAGTAAAAAGAAAGACAAAGAAAAAGAAGTATTGCAAACATAAAAATCTCTCTTGTCAGTTGAAGAGGTTTGTGCACTATCATATACTTGGGGTTGTGGGGGTCTTAAAGGGGGGGTTGCAGTGTGTTTGGAGCTTAGAGGGTGTCCGTGGCCAGAAAATTGAGTTCAGCCATCTTTTCGGAAAGGCTATTGTCGATCTATTGATTTGAATGCCCTTTTCATATCTGCAGTCTCCGTTGTGTTATTGTTCAGCTGGACAATTAACTTTGCTTGGCTGGTGTTTAGTCTCTATGTTTCTACCCCCCATGGCCACCATCTCAGCTGTGTTACAGAAAAAAGGTCAATTACATTCATGAGACTTGGAGAGATGTGCAAGCTCACTGCTCTGAGAACAGATATTAGACAACCTTCAGATCTCCTCAAACGCTGCGAGCTCTTGTTCTGTGCTAGACACAGGCTCACACATGTGCTCTCATGTCTTCATCTGTGGATATATGTAAATGATCTCTGTAATGAGAGCCTGTAAAGGTTCCCAGTCTGAGAAAAACAGCGTTCAATACTGTTGTTCTGTTCAGCTGCTCCTTTATTGACACGTTTACAACAGCTCAAAATATGAAAATAAACTTATGATATAAACTTTTACTAATTAGAATTATACTCTATTCATACTCCATATCATATTCTTTATATATATATATATATATATATATATATATATATATATATATATATAGTCAAATGTAAGATAATTAAATATAAGATACATACACATATGTAGTGTGTGTGTGTTTAGGAGCAGAGTAAGGCTTAAATTATTAGATCAAAAATACAGCAAAAAAAACAGTAATATGGAAATCTATAACAGAAATCTTTTGTAACAATATACACTACCTTTCTAAAGTTGGGGCTCAGTAAAACCTTTTCTTTTTTGAAAGAAATTAATACTTATATTCAGCAAGGATGTGTTAAATTGATAAATAGTGATAGTAAAGTCTTCTATTTTGAGATTTCTATTTTGAATAAATGGTGTTCTTTTTAACTTTTTATTCATCAAAGAATCAAATATGTATCACAGGTTACAAAAAAAAATTAAGCAGCACAATAACAATACTTTGAAGGATCACGTGACACTGAAGACTGGAGTAATGGATGGTGAAAATTCAGCTTTGCATCACAGAAATATACTACTGTTAAGTATATTTAAATTGTAATAATATTTCACAGTACACATACACATATACAGCCTTGATGAGCATAAGAGAAAAATAGAAAAAATCTTACTGATCCCAAACTACAATCAGTTAGCACCCCAAAATCAATCAGTCAAAGCCTTTTGCATTACACTGATCCCCCAACACTGTAACAAGCACCCACCCATGGTTTATTGCTTTAGTGTATTTTGCATAAGAGCATTTGGCCTAATGCGTAAGAATGTCACACATTCAATGAATCCCTTCTTTTGCTGTGACTGGCCTCAATGGCCCTCTGATATGAATGTTTAAAACACATTCCCAGCCAGTTCCACCGCCCTGCCTGAGCAAATGTGTCCCTGAGTGTTTTCTTGGCAATTTCTGTGATGGTGTCTGTATGGCATCCAGCAGTAAAACAGGTCTGAGCCTGATGGTCTCTGGACTGGGGCCGTGTGGCCAGACACCCTGATGTTTGTGCTTTTGTGTCTGGCCACAGCATCTCCGGGCCAAAGCGGCAACTTGGACAGCTGCACCTCTCAGCGGCCAATACCTGCACCAGTGAGATCTGCCTTTAATGGAGCAGAGGGACCAGGCTTGGCACAGAGAGACAGAGAGGAGAAGATGTAGTGCAAAGTACAGCGCGCGAGATGGGGAATGATCATAACCCATATAAACTTCTCTGTGGACATTTCGTCCTAACATCCAGATCAGTGACTGAGTGATGGAAGGTGGTTAAAAGCGAATACAATGGAAAAAAAAAAATAATAATAATGAACAGCGGTTGGTAGAGTCCACACAGAGATAGAGAAACCAAAACGTCTGTTCGGCTGCCTCATGCTGTCTATTTTCCAGTTGATTTTTTCCAAATGCACACAAAGGAGCATAGCGAAAGGGCTGTGAGCCTGTTAATGAAGAAAGAATAAGAGCGTTAATGTAGTCTGGAGGAGAGAGAGAGGGTGTGTGCCGCTAGTCTGGCTTGGAAAATATTTGTAAAATATGCATCATTAAACCATTATTTAAAAACATGTCTGGAGCCCAGCCTTGAAGCTTTTCAACAACTAATGCCTCTAGTTAATATCCCCAGCCATGCAAATATCACAATTTCACGCCTTCTTCACATAATCAGCCATGGGTTTTTCTGTTCGCCGTGTGAAAAACAAAACAACACGCTAAAGATACTAAATGAAAATGCAGTGTGCTGTTTGCTATTAACTTGTCTTTTCACGGCTTGCCATTTGTACGTATGTGTGTTTGTTTGCGTGAGAAAAGGGAAGATATGTGGGAAAATGTAAATAGTGTTTTAGCAGCCTTTCTGCAGAGACAGACTAGAAAGCGATGACTGTTTCGTTGTCACCAGGGCCACTGCCGTTGCCAAGTGCAGCAAATCCATAAGGGTGAAAAAAAAGAGTGAGATTTCAGGTCGGAGGACCTTTTGTTATTTCCTGCGGTGGTGGCTGGTGCTTTTCAAGAGCAGGGAATCACTCATCAATGACAAAAGGTATTCTGAGATGTGTTTTTATTTGTTGCTACTGAAAGCTGCTTCATAAACTAATACTAAGAAGTGAAGATACTTAGGGCCGGATTTACTAAATGGCAAATAAGCATTAGAGTGCAATTCCATAAAAGTGGCGATGGGAGGGGAAAATTCTGCATGTGATTTACTGACAGTGGGCACATTAAAGAACACAGACGCAGCCAGATCATTTCCATAATGACCAGCGCAATCTACCAAGAGCAGCGCAAATTACCGCCTGCTTTAAGACATGCTTATTTTGGGCGATAAATAATGGCGCAAATACCAGTAATTTGACGAGCGCAAATGTTAGTAAATCACGTTGTGTGATTCATTTTAATACTCTCCCATAAATATTGCGTCTGGAAAGGAAACTCCTACAAATGCATATTCAATAAGTCCGGACACACAAATAACTGTCCACGCTTTTTCAGCGCTAATTCTTTATTGCGCGTCTTTAGTAAATCCTGACAGTACTATTTTATCACCAAAAGACGGTTTGCACTGGTGCAAGTTGTTAGTAAATCTGGCGCTTAATTTAACCAAGCTAAATAATTGCATCTACATTTTGAAGTTAAACCATGCACTTACGTTTCAAAACAATGTCCGTTGTTATTGCAAAGACCTGCACATTTGAGAGCTCAGCCAAACATCATATAGAGAAGGCGGGGTTCCACTTGAGACATAAATATATGACTGGACTTATGAATTATCAGATATTGTTTCCAATGCAAACAGTATGATGGCCTTATAGATTTGCAGCGAAACACTGCATTTGACTGGAACCAAGAAAAACATGTTTGGAGCCTTATGTCCAATTAAAATTGATCTTTACTTCATTTATTTAAAATAAAGTGTTCAGGTATATACCACTGACATGTATAGACATATTCATATACAAAACTGATATTTTATGTAATTTGAAGAAGTAGTGTTTTGTTTTTTGACTGACTTTTTTGATATTAAGCAGCACAGCTGTTTTCAACATTGATGGTAATAATAAGAAATGTTTCTTGAGCATCAAATCAGCATATTAGAATGATTGCTGAAGCTTTGCATCAGATGAATAAATTACGATATAAAATATATTAAAAGAAAACAGTTATTTTAATTTGTAATATTTCACAATATTACTGTGTTTTTGATCAAATAAATGCAGCCTTAGTTGAGACTTCTTTCAAAAACATTTTAAAATCTTACCAAACCCCAAAGTTTGATTGCAGTTTTGCATATTTTTGTTTCAAATACTGTTTCGTTCAGAAATACATCAAATTAAGGGAGCGAAATGTGTCTCAAACAATTTAAACAATGGCCACTGGTTTGCTGCTAGAGAGTGAATAATAGAGATGAGTTGAGATAAGGAACCTACACGGTCAGAAGGGGACAAAGAAACAGTGATTGAGAGAAAGAAACAGGGATAATCCTGTGGGACTTCATCGCCACTCGCACTGAACTAACCCCGTTCCTTCTCTGCTGATTTCTTCCATTCGTTCTCAGCTGCTAGCTTGAGAGGAGACTTGATGTGGTTACCTGGTTACCGCCAGGCCTCGTTTGCAGGGTCACTTCATTAATTCCTTTCCTGGTGAAATGGTGGCATGCGTTGGTGTGTGTTTATGTTTGTGTCGGCTCAACAAAGAGCGGTTCGCTCTCACGCTCCACCTGCCGCTGCCCTGTTATCGGATCCACCCACGCACACTCAGACGTTAGCGCACAGTGATGGCCAACTATAGGCCTTGATTTTACTGCTGTCATATTAGCACACCTAGTAAATCTAGACAAGAAATTAGCTACTCTTGGTAAACATTATGTCACTTCCCATTAGGGCTGAAGAGCTGAGACTGCTTAAGAGAGGATGAGAACCAGGATGACAAGAATTGCTCCTGAAGTGTGATGTCATGCTGTGAGTGTGTGGGGCCTTCTTGTTATCAAACAGCAAATGAGCAAAATCTGTGTCAGCACCTATGACATTGAGTTATTGATTATCTATCTATACACATCACATATACACACATACATGTGTTTGTATTTTATATCTTATTATCTTATATTAGAATATATTTGTATCTTAAGAATATATATATGTGTGTGTGTGTGTGTGTGTGTGTGTGTGTGTGTGTGTGTATTAGTGGTGTCAAACAATTAATCACATCCAAAAAAAAAAGTTTTTGTTTACATATGTGTGTGTACTGTGTACATTTATTATGTATATATAAATACACACACATGAATGTATATATTTAAGAAAAATGTTATATTTGTATATTAAATATACATAATATAAATTATATAAATTATATAAATATATATATATGTAAATATTTTCAAAATATATACTGTATGAGTGTGTATTTTTATATACATAATAAATATACACGGTTGTAGTAAATTAGCTCAAAGGGGAATATTAAGAATTAATCATAACTCTTTATATTTAATTATAATATTTGTATCAGTTAATAGAATTAGCTTGATAAAGCAGAATTTACAGTACAATCAATTCACCAGGTCGTCTAGCGAACACTCAGTATTGATTATTTATGAATTCAAAGAAATCTTAATTTCCAGGGTAAGAGAAATACCCTTTTTAAGGTACAGTACTACTCAGAGCATGTAACAAGATCAAAATCGCTAAATTGACTTTGTTGCAAGCAGGGAATCAGAAACA
This sequence comes from Onychostoma macrolepis, assembly GCF_012432095.1. NCBI lineage: Eukaryota > Metazoa > Chordata > Actinopteri > Cypriniformes > Cyprinidae > Onychostoma > Onychostoma macrolepis. The sequence continues at coordinate 20,849,245 of NC_081162.1, forward strand.
AATACATATTGTGCACAAAATTTGATTAACTAAATCACAAACACATAACTAGACTAAACAAACACACACACACGCACACATATACATACATATATATATATATATATAATATACACATACACACACACACACACAAATCACACATACATGGTACATCGGAAGGGTAAGTGAGACTGGATGAATGAAACCGGACAGAAACAGGGGAAATGAGGCTGAGTTGACCATCTGAAAGAACCATCAGTCTCTAATTCAAAGCACAGTATACGATAGCTTACAACAAACCTCTGTGTGGTGAAAGGAACGATACTTGCATTTGACTTGGCTGTGGAACGAGAGTCTTATGAAGCTTCTGAAGAAGGTCTGGATGGTTCCATTCGATGGCCGAAGTTGCAATCTCTTGAAACTCTGAGGTTGTTCTCGACTCTTAGGAGAGAGTCCTCTCTCCTAAGTAAGCAAATGGCTAGGTGTAAAATGGGGCCTGCTGGCCCTGTGGGCCGTAGTGGAACTGCAGGCCGCAATCCAGAGATGAAGATGCAGAGACAGCCGGGAGCAGGGAGAGAGAAATGTCTGAGCGAGGGTGAATTCCAGGGTTGAGTGAAGACGAACTCCAGTGGTATTAGTCTGACTCTTTGTGGTCAAGAGCCATCTCCCCAGGCTAGGGAGATCACACACGGCTCTATATGTTGGGGCCTGCCGGGCACACCCGCACCAGCTCAGGCTCTCCGTGAGTCCAACCACATGGGCAGCAATCAGAAGATTTAGCAGAAGAGAGGGGCGGACCTGTGCGTGAGCCCTTTAAAGTCAGGGAAGAGTCACACCTTTCAGGATGGACTTGACCAATGAGAGAGGCTGAATTTCCAAGCGGGAGGCTGGAAATATTGGGGGGTTTTATGACGTTTTTTTATGTCTGAGAGCATGGTTCGAATGACTCTGGCAGTCTGTACTTTGATTAAATTACAAACACACATGGCATTCTATGAGGAGGTGGTGTACACCAAAGTGTGCGTCATCAAATGAGCATTAATTTGGTAAGAGACACGATATAGGTGGGGTTACATTAACTAGTACTTCACTCATAAAGCATGCATAAAACAAAATACAATGCAAGAGACACTATACAAGATAGTTAAAATCGTACACATAATGTCCTGGGATGCATGTTTATCCGTAGAAACGTTTGCCTATGAGTGACAAGGAGGAAAGTTTTGTTTGTATGGGCATTGCGTGGGTTTTAGAAGGGTCCGTTCTTACGGCACGTCACATCTCACATACTTTTGAGCAATAAAACAGTCTTATCAGATGGTTGCCCTGGTAACTGAGCCCTTTAGGGTCCATCGACCCTCACAGTGAGAGGGTTTGCTGGTTTATTAATTAAATATAATGAATAAATGTGTGTCTGATTAGTCCAAACGCTACACGGTACACACACATATATTATGTAAACAAAAACTTTTATTTTGGATGCGATTAATTGACACCACTAATATGTGTGTGTATCTATCTATCTATCTATCTATCTATCTATCTATCATTCAGTATTTGAAAACAAGGCTTTGTAAAGCCAACATTCAAAGTTTATCATTCAAAGTTTGTCTTGACAACTTTTTTTACTTAAAAATAGCAGTTCATTATGAATAGTATTTCTATTAATTTCCACTCATTTTAATTCCACTTTCTTGCATACAAATTCCAATTGAAATTCTGCATCCTATAGAATTAGTTTTAAATTCAGAAAAGTAAAATCTTATTAACTTTACGATGCAAGTGTTCCCAGCATGCACTGGGGCGTGAATACTTATTAAGGTTGCATTTAGCCACAGTTTGCTAGGGTTATTTGCACTGTTGCTTATGTTGATGCTGTTGTCAAGCAACATGTTTTGTGACATCTTGAGTTCATTTTCTACTCAGAATAATTTGTGTTATTGTAGCACAAAAATAATTAGTGCTATTGTGTTTTGTGTGCATGTTGAGGTCTGTGTGGGTAGCTGGGTGCACTGATTTGTAAATATACTTTATGAGGTTGCATTGTTTCATGGATTAAACGTTATACAATCAGCTCTTCACATTATTGGCCTGTTTAAAGTGTGTTTGAAAGTTAAATTTGTCTTACTGTTTTGTTTTTTTAGTGCTATTTACATCAGATTTGGAAGTAAAAGTTATTCTGTAAAGATTTTAAATTACACCTCAGGGGATCTCAGAGACCATGGATGTAACTGTACATTTCTTCATTTAGCATTTTACTGCAGAAAACTTTAACTTTTATTTTCATCCCTTTTATGTAATTTTACTCTATATAAATATTGAATGCTACCAGTTTCAGCCCTCAGATTCCAATCTGACAATCTGTATCTATTTGACAAAAGCATAATGATTATATATGGTCATCTTTGCCAGTGAACCCTTTATGACTTCTTTCTGACGTGTCTTTATCACACAGATGGATCCAGTAATCAGCTCCAAGCAATCAGATATTCACAGTTTATCGTCTGCGCACAATGAGGACAAATGAAGTGTCCGCGCAGCGCGAGTCTGACATTATCCAGGACGAAGGGGAAAAGCGCAGTCTAGTCTTTCATATTAATGCAGTCCAGAGATCATATTTGGAGGTTTGGGAGGCGATGCAGATTCTTGACCTGGCCGGATCGATAGCGTATGCCCCAGAGAAATCCAGATGAAGCACCCGAAACAGGGCCAAAGTATAAGAAACATCTCTGAAGCTCTCGTTTGTTCTTTAAAAGGAAGATCAATGTCCCCCCTGCTGCCACTCGGAGAATGCACAGCGGGACACCGTGCTGGCAATGATACCCCTGTAAATATTTGATGAAGGGATTGAGGAGCGGTTATACAATATAGTTTGCGTCTGCTCGACCTGTCAGTTTTGAAGTCTGTCTCAGGGTAGTGCCACGCAGAGCTCTGTTTCAGGGCTACTGTTCATTTCACGCACTATCACTTTTTTTATTGCCCGACTGATGACTTCACGGCTAATCAATTATTCATGAGGCACTAATTAAAGGACAAAATAAAGTAACGTAATTAAGGGCAGTTCAATTAAACAAGAAGAGATCATTGCCTTGTAAGTCGCCGGTCAATAGAAGACGCCATCGCCGCCAACTTTATTCCAAACCCGAAACGCAGCGTCCTTTTCCCCGAACATGCGGGAGCCGTTATTTTAAACCATATTTCTAATGTTCTCTAAATGATCCCTGCTGTTCCCCTCTGTGCTTCACAGATTCTGGCAAAAACGGCAGGTTTGGAGCTTGCCGTCTGGTTCTATACTTAGCCAGCCAGCGCTGACACTCGCGTACACACGCGCACCTGGACAAGCGTCTGTCCGTCTCCCTGATTGGCACAGGTGTGCTGTTTTGATTGGCTGCGTGCTAATGGCTAATGTGTTCCCGGCTAATGCTGCTGTCACAGCTCCTCATGTCCATCCCTCCCCGCCTTCATCACCATCCTCATCCTCTCCCGGGCGCCGACCCAAAACATGCCCACCACCATCATCTCGCCCGACACCCACCCTCTTTCCTATTCTAGTCACAGAGCTCCTACCTCCCTCTCCGACACTCGGCTTCATCATCCACATCATTATGGAGATTATCCCATGTCTTTTATTTAATGGTGGCTAATGTATCACCAATAAAGATGAATGAGGGGAGCTGTGAAGCTCTAATTGGAGGGACATGATGTCTGACTCTGAGCCGCTGATAATGTCGACACTGCCAAACAGTTTATGAGGCGCCATCACCAGTCTAAGTGTGTGTTTAGAGGTGGAGGGGGAGCAGACACTTAGTTCAAGTGCTCATTGTTTGATAACTGCGCATGAGAGAGCGCCGGGCGAAGCCGCGATGTTATTTGATCTGTTTTCATGAGTTTTGCGTGAGAGGTTTTGCTCGTGTGCTAAAATTCAAAATGACATGATTGTCTCCCATCAGCTCCTGGCCTGGTCTGTGTATTGAAAGTCTTGATGACATATTTAGCTTTAGTTTTCCCTCTGTGTTATTTTTTATTTATAAGAACGATATGAAATGTGCGCGAACAGGAAATGATGAGGAGCACACTGTGAGCCACTACAAATAATCACTATCAGTCACTTTGACAAATTTTCTGTCATGCTCTAGTTTATCCATTATAAAAACTTTATAATGTGATTTTATTTTTAATCAGTTTCCTGGAAATCGAACCCATGACCTTTAGTATCATGCTCTGCTATTATAGACTTTTTCCTTTGTGAAAGTGTAAAAATGACAATGCAGTTATGACAAAGCTGATTTAACGCACAATATTCAGTGAATTATTCCACTGGACTGTACTTACTGTACTTACATGAATCTCTTTCTAGTTTTTCTTCTCTGAATTCTCACATCTGGTCTGTTTTCAAGGGGTGCTCTAAAAAATTGTTTTGTTTTTTTTTTCCACTTTTCCATTCACTGTGTTTCAACTTATAATGCTTAGGTCACATGCAAAGCTATTTTGAATCTTTTCAAATGTAAGTTACTATTTCAAATCAACCTCATAACATAAGTGTTCATGTTAAAGCAATAGTTTACCCCCAAAAAATTAAAATTCTGTCATTTCCTTACTCTCATGTCCTTCCAAATCTGTCTTCTGCAAAATACAAAAGACAAAAAATGACTGAAAAAATGTCTTGATTTATACAATTAAAGTCAACATTGTATGAACAAACTGTTGAAACCTTCTTCAGAATTATTTTGTATTTCGCAGAAAAAAGAAAGTCATTCAAGTTTGGAAGAGATGAAAATGAGTGACAGACTTCATTTTTGGGCGAACTATTGCTTCAAATAAAATTCCAGACCTGTTTGCTGGAAAGTTGCTCACAACAGCTTGGAATTCAGTTGCAAATTTCACATTTGATACATTCTGTCCTGAACTGGAGCCACTTGAACGCATCAGCCAGGGGATCTGGGTAGTCTTATTGGAGCGGTCTCTGAGTACAGGACAAGCCAACCATTGAGGGGCAGATTAGATTAAGAATAATCCTTTCGCTGTGCGCTGAGCCCATCTCTGCAAAGTCCACTCACAGTGCATCAGTTACACCGCTCTGCCCAGCAACACATCACGGCCCCAGTCCAGCTCAGAGGTCTTCAGCTCGAGCCATTCACTGAGACTGAGATGTTCCTTTTACTCTTTGTATAGCTCATGACACAATCACTGTCATTTTGCATATGTGGCGTTTAGCAGAATAGATGGTCAGAAAGTACATTCTGTCTGTTGGCCTCATGAATCCTGCAGTCTGTCCTCATCTCCGGTACCGTAAGCACACGTCTTATCCCTGGAGCAAACCTCATCTCTGCACTTTCAGCTCAGGACTTGATGGCAGATCTGACTCAAACAGTGACATAAAATGAAAGGAAATAAATGGAGAGAAAAAAGAAGAAAGGGCAAAGCATCCAAAGTTCTGCATCACTTACTTTTCAATTACGGCAGGCGAAGCAGAACGAATTGTTAGTGCCATTTATTGACTGTGCCTTTCTCGTTATTAAAGTACAAGTGAAGAAATCCATCCTTTTGTATAACAACCTGCCTGTTTTACAATAACAAAATGTTTCTTCTCTGTCAGATACCCTTTGTCATTTGGAGAGAAACAAGGAACAGAGAATGGCAGGGATAGCAAAACAGCATGCAGGCAGAAACACTGATACAGTCGGGTGTGATCCTGAAGAATACCTCTTCCCTCACAGCATTCAGCTGAGACCATTGGTGCAGAGCAAAAGTAATGGGTGAATGAATCGATTATGGTAATGATTGGCTGCCTGAAAGATTTTTCTTATGCCGTATAAGAGGGATATGAGAGATATTGAAAATGCATTAACGGAGATGCCGCGCTGGATACCCAGAGATGGAAAACCACAGTGTGCTAGCAGGCAGGCATGGGCCTTTTTCATCCTTGACTTGTGATCCTTACACTTATGTTGATGTTCCACATAATAGACCACATACAAAACACTGTGATGAATCTCCAGTGCAACTCAAAAAGCTGCAACAATGGGAGCATTCATCCCACAGTGTTTCCATGTTGGGTCTGCTGGACTGAATCAAATTTTTTAGAATGGACTTGGATCGGGTCTGTTTTGAAACATGCTTTTAATAGCAAGTGGCAATTTAATATCTATTAAAACATCCAACAACAATTGCTCCCACAAATAAATAAATATTATATTCAAAGTGTATGGCATGGTTCAAAATACCATTAAATATGGTCAGTATTATACTTATGTGACTAAACAGCTCAAAAGTGGTAACACATAAACAACATCTGATATTACACACAATTCTGGACTTTTATTGGCAATATATATATATATATATATATATATATATATATTTTTTTTTTTTTTTTTTTTTTTTAAGGTAAGTGGTTGCAATCAATTTATTCTAGCTACAGTTAAATAAACAAATTTAGACTAACTTTCAACTAAATTTATTTAAATGTAGCTAAAATAAATTGTTTGCAACCGCTTACCTTAAAAAATTTAAGTATAATTTTTTTTCCAAAACATGCCCACCACCATCATCTCGCCCGAGATGTATAATTAAGTATTATACATAATTAAGATGTATAATTAAGTATAATTATTTTCAGTGTATATATATATATATATGCCATGGTCTGTCTGAATACTCGATTCTGATTGGCTGGCAGGTGTTGATTAAATTCGTTTAACTGCACAGGTAGTTCCAGGTCAGTTTAATCACGTTCTATATTAATGCGCTTCCTATAAACATTGGTAACCATAGTAACATACAATTACAGTTGAATAGTAATACAGACGAAAATAACCGTCATTTTTATCGTTCCGGTCAAATATTGCAGCACAAATATTATTAACATATTTAATATGTGAATGCTGGCAAATGACCATGGCATAAACGGGATAATCAACGGCTAGCTGCGCGTCGGGTGGTTCTTCGCCTCCACGTCGTGCATTCAAATTATTTAATGCACAGCTAGCAGTTGATTATCCCTTACATATACACACATATATGAAGTGAAGTGAAGTGAAGTGACGAAGTGAAGTGACATGTGGCCAAGTATGCTTACCCATACTCGGAATTTGTGCTCTGCATTTAACCCATCCTAAGTGCGCACACACAGCAGTGAACACACACACACCGTGTGAACACACCCGGAGTAGTGGGCAGCCATTTATGCTGTGGCGCCCGGGGAGCAGTTGGGGGTTCGGTGCCTTGCTCAAGGGCACCTCAGTCGTGGTATTGAGGGTGGAGAGAGCACTGTACATTCACTCCCCCCACCTACAATCCCTGCTGAACCTGAGACTCGAACCCGCGACCTTTGTATACATATATATATAATATGTGTATACATATACATACAGTGAGGAAAATAAGTATTTGAACACCCTGCTATTTTGCAAGTTCTCCCACTTAGAAATCATGGAGGGGTTTGAAATTGTCATCGTAGGTGCATGTCCACTGTGAGAGACATAATCTAAAAAAAAAAATCCAGAAATCACAATGTATGATTTTTTTAACTATTTATTTGTATGATACAGCTGCAAATAAGTATTTGAACACCTGAGAAAATCAATGTTAATATTTGGTACAGTAGCCTTTGTTTGCAATTACAGAGGTCAAACGTTTCCTGTAGTTTTTCACCAGGTTTGCACACACTGCAGGAGGGATTTTGGCCCACTCCTCCACACAGATCTTCTCTAGATCAGTCAGGTTTCTGGCTTTGAGCTCCTCCAAAGATTCTCTATTGGGTTTAGGTCTGGAGACTGGCTAGGCCACGCCAGAACCTTGATATGCTTCTTACAGAGCCACTCCTTGGTTATCCTGGCTGTGTGCTTCGGGTCATTGTCATGTTGGAAGACCCAGCCTCGACCCATCTTCAATGCTCTAACTGAGGGAAGGAGGTTGTTCCCCAAAATCTCGCAATACATGGCCCCGGTCATCCTCTCCTTAATACAGTGCAGTCGCCCTGTCCCATGTGCAGAAAAACACCCCAAAGCATGATGCTACCACCCCATGCTTCACAGTAGGGATGGTGTTCTTGGGATGGTACTCATCATTCTTCTTCCTCCAAACACGTTTAGTGGAATTATGACCAAAAAGTTCTATTTTGGTCTCATCTGACCACATGACTTTCTCCCATGACTCCTCTGGATCATCCAAATGGTCATTGGCAAACTTAAGTCAGGCCTGGTTTAAGCAGGGGAACCTTCCGTGCCATGCATGATTTCAAACCATGACGCCTTAGTGTATTACCAACAGTAACCTTGGACACGGTGGTCCCAGCTCTTTTCAGGTCATTGACCAGCTCCTCCCGTGTAGTTCTGGGCTGATTTCTCACCTTTCTTAGGATCATTGAGACCCCACGAGGTAAGATCTTGCATGGAGCCCCAGTCCGAGGGAGATTGACAGTCATGTTTAGCTTCTTCCATTTTCTAATGATTGCTCCAACAGTGGACCTTTTTCACCAAGCTGCTTGGCAATTTCCCGTAGCCCTTTCCAGCCTTGTGGAGGTGTACAATTTTGTCTCTAGTGTCTTTGGACAGCTCTTTGGTCTTGGCCATGTTAGTAGTTGGATTCTTACTGATTGTATGGGGTGGACAGGTGTCTTTATGCAGCTAACGACCTCAAACAGGTGCATCTAATTTAGGATAATAAATGGAGTGGAGGTGGACATTTTAAAGGCAGACTAACAGGTCTTTGAGGGTCGGAATTCTAGCTGATAGACAGGTGTTCAAATACTTATTTGCAGCTGTATCATACAAATAAATAGTTAAAAATCATACATTGTGATTTCTGGATTTTTTTTTAGATTATGTCTCTCACAGTGGACATGCACCTACGATGACAATTTCAAACCCTCCATGATTTCTAAGTGGGAGAACTTGCAAAATAGCAGGGTGTTCAAATACTTATTTTCCTCACTGTATATATATAATATGTATATATATATATATATATATATATATATATATATATATATATATATATATATATATATATATATATATATTTGCAATATATATATCAGCAATATATATATTGCTGTCCCCTCAAAATAACTCAACACACAGCCATTAATGTCTAAAACACTGGCCACAAAAGTGAGTACACCCCTAAGTGAAAATGTCCAAATTGGGCCCAAAGTGTCAATATTTTGTGTGGCCACCATTATTTTCCAGCACTGCCTTAACCCTCTTGGGCATGGAGTTCACCAGAGCTTCACAGGTTGCCACTGGAGTCCTCTTCCACTCCTCCATGATGATATCACGGAGCTGGTGGATGTTAGAGACCTTGGGCTCCTCCACCTTCCGTTTGAGGATGCCCCACAGATGCTCAATAGGGTTTAGGTCTGGAGACATGCTTGGCCAGTCCATCACATTTACCCTCAGCTTCTTTAGCAAGGCAGTGGTCGTCTTGGAGGTGTGTTTGGGGTCGTTATCATGTTGGAATACTGCCCTGCGGCCCAGTCTGCGAAGGGAGGGGATCATGCTCTGCTTCAGTGTGTCACAGTACATGTTGGCATTCATGGTTCCCTCAATGAACTGTAACTCCCCAGTGCCGGCAGCACTCATGCAGCCCCAGACCATGACACTCCCACCACCATGCCTGACTGTAGGCAAGACACACTTATCTTTGTACTCCTCACCTGGTTTCCGCGACACACGCTTGACACCATCTGAACCAAATAAGTTTATCTGGGTCTCATCAGACCCACAGGACATGGTTCCAGTAATCCATGTCCTTAGTCTGCTTGTCTTCAGCAAACTGTTTGCAGGCTTTCTTGTGCATCATCTTTAGAAGAGGCTTCCTTCTGGGACGACTGCCATGCAGACCAATTTGATGCAGTGTGCGGCGCATGGTGTGAGCACTGACAGGCTGACCCCCCACCCCTTCTACCTCTACAGCAATGCTGGCAGCACTCATACGTCTATTTCCCAAACACAACCTCTGGATATGACGCTGAGCACATGCACTCAACTTCTTTGGTCGACCATGGCGAGTCCTGTTCTGAGTGGAACCTGTCCTGTTAAACTGCTGTATGGTCTTGGCCACCGTGCTGCAGCTCAGTTTCAGGGTCTTGGCAATCTTCTTATAGCCTATGCCATCTTTATGTAGAGCAACAATTATTTTTTTCAGATCCTCAGAGAGTTCTTTGCCATGAGGTGCCATGTTGAACTTCCAGTGACCAGTATGAGAGAGTGAGAGCGATAACACCAAATTTAACACACCTGCTCCTCATTCACACCTGAGACCTTGTAACACTAACGAGTCACATGACACCAGGGAGAGAAAATGGCTAATTGGGCCCAATTTGGACATTTTCACTTAGGGGTGTACTCACTTTTGTGGCCAGCGGTTTAGACATTAATGGCTGTGTGTTGAGTTATTTTGAGGGGACAGCACTGTTATACAAGCTGTACACTCACTACTTTACATTGTAGCAAAGTGTCATTTCTTCAGTGTTGTCACATGAAAAGATATAATAAAATATTTACAAAAATGTGAGGGATGTACTCACTTCTGTGAGATACTGTGTGTGTGTATATATATATATATATATATATATATATATATATATATGTATATAAACGCAAATTCATTTTAACGGCACTAACTTTATTAACGCGCGATTTAACGCAGCGCATTTTCTGTTTGTCCTTAGCCTGTAGTTGGAGAAATGGAAATGCACAGTGTTGCTAACTTAGCGACTTTGCAGACCTCTTTAGCGACTTTTTTTCCCCCTCTTCAGAAAAGCACCTAGCGACAAATCATTAGGGTTCTAGGGTTTAGTTTCTGAGACTTGCTGATACTGCCGCGCGAGCAAGAGGTCTTGCTGTCACAGCGCGCACGCGCACCCCTTTCTTTCTCTCTCTATGTGTCTGCATCGTTCAGCGAGCGGTGGAGAAGAGCAGCGCTTTCAGTTAAGCACAGATATTATGTTGCTTCTCTAATTTTACATGCAAGTATACCCAAAATCACAGCACAGCTATTGTCATTATCTTATGTGTATTTGATTTTATCAGACGACGACTCGATTATCAGGATTTTTGTGCAGATTAACATCTTGGAAAGGAGAGCTGGTTGTGTAGCCTAATGAGTCGCATTTCAGTCACTATTTCATATTCATTCTGTTGTCTGACAATAGAAACAGTAAAATATACCAATGAAAACAGTTTTATTGGGAATTTAGCTGCATCAAAATACTGTATGTGGGCACAGAGAGGCAAACAAATCTAATAATAAATAATAGATGTACATTTTGCATGTTCAGAAGAAGTGAGCTGCCCTGTCGTGCAAAAAAGTAAACAGGTTTGTGTCAGTAAATTGCTCAGTGCAAAGAAAGAAGTAATGGGAACCTGGAATTTCTTTTTTCATGTGTCTAATAGACATGAACAAGTTCTTTGAAAAACATATGACCTTTGAAACATGTCTACTCTGTTTACTATGGTTTCAATAATAATAAACATACATTTGCTTAAAGCATCCATATTTGTCCATGCCTATGTCGATTATGTTGAGTATTAAAAACTTGAAAAGTATTAATTTACGGTACATTTAGAACAAATAAAAATGTGTGATTAAGTTGCGATTAATCACTAGTTAACTCATGACAATCATGTGATTAATCGCGATTAAAAAAAAAAATAATAATAATCGATTGACAGCCCTGTATATATATATGTATATGTGTGTGTGTGTGTGTGTGTGTGTGTGTGTGTGTGTGTGTGTGTGTGTGTGTGTGTATATATATATATATATATATATATATATATATATATATATATATATATATATATGTGTATATATATGTATATATATGTATATATGTATATATATTAGTGGTGAGCATAGATTAATTTTTTAATCTAGATTAATCTCACTGTAATATTGGAATTAATCTAGATTAATCTAGATTAAAATGGCTCATTTGAATTCTGCCAAGTAGATCAGAATAAGTTCACTACTAGTAGTAAACAATTAGCAGTCATCAAGAATTTAATATTGATAATAACATTGAAGACATTGTATGATTATTCCTTAAAGATAAGGTTTTAATAGTTTTAGTAGTAGTAGCCTATTACGTTCTGCCCAATGTCTTCAAGTGAAACCGAACTTTTATTTTGACGGGTTGCCGTGAGGATAGTTTTTCTCAAATGAAACGCTCGAATGCTCATGAAGTGACTCTCAGAGCAGTTCTGGAGATGTTGTTCATGTATTTATGTCCTCATTTAGTGAGACGACAGACGTTAATATCGCTGCAAGCGTCACGCTGGCTTCTGTATGAGTAGTGAACAAACCCGCGCGTCTGCGCCATACATTAACACAGAGACACACAGAAGTCATATTTAAATGGACGTTTTGCGGCTTAATATTTACAAATAGGAGTGGGAATGTGCTCACTTGTGTGTGCGCTTACGTGTGTATGTGTGTGTGTGTGTGTGTGTGTGTGCGAACCGGGGCGGAACTCCGCTGTGTGTGAGATACAGAGAGCGCGACCATGTAACGTAGAGACAGAAATGACTTGCCGATTTCCATTGGGAAGCTTCTTAAAAATAAATTTTCCCTGAAGCAAACCCGGCGGCTTCATAGCTGCATCCATGTTAGCACGCATACACACAGGTTCGAAGACTTTGAGAATAGATTAACGGCGATATTTTTTTTTATCGCCCGATAAGAGTCTAACGTTAACGCAGCACGTTAACGCCGATAACGGCCCACCACTAATATAAATATATATATATATATATATAGGGTACAACGGGGATAAAAGCACCCCTTGGTAAAAGGCGCCTTTGATATTATTTTCATCTAAACCACTAGATGGCACAAAAATGTGGCGTAGCACCTTCCAAAACATTCGCTATTCAAGATTTACGTGTATATTTGTCTGATCCTTGATGTGATCACGTGCAGCAGCGCAAAGTTGATTCTGTGCTTACTTGATCTAATATTTTATGTTTTTTTAAATGTTGTAGATTTAAGTAGCAAATTAGAATCACTAAAATTAATGCATATATTTTGAGACAAAGGTGGTCTTAACAATTTTCAGTTTTGTTTAAGATAATCAAAGCAACAGTTTTTAAATAACGAAAGAATGTAAAAGTGTGGTATTTGGGGTAAAAAGCGCCCCTACTGTTGGGGCTTAAGGAACAGTAATCAACATGATAATTAATAGATCGCTGACTATTCCATTTGTTGACATTACATGGTTGGATTCAGATGGTAAATATCATATATTATGTTGGGTGTCCATATTAGAGATAATCACCATGTTTAGAATGAAACCATCATATTTAAAAACGTGATATTAATCATATCATATAAAATATAATTTGTTGTTACTACTGTAAATATATATTCAATTATTATTGGATCTCCTTCAATGCTTTCAGAATCTTTACTTATTAAAATGATTTTGTTTCTGTATTATAAAATATATTTTTATATTAACATATTTTAATGACAGTATATTTGTCAAACAAAAATTAATTATTTTATTTTACAAAATAAGCAGAAAATAGTACAAACTTTGCTAAAGTGGTTGTTTTGAACAAGTATTAACTTAGACATTATTTAAAATAAAAACATTATTTTAATGCTGGTGGGCCTTTTACCCCTTGCCACCTCATACATTTATAAGATGTTTAAACAAAATAAACAACTTGAATGATTTATTTTCACACAAAATCTGTTGCTCCATTAATGTTCAATACAAACGTATATATTTTTTCTGCAATTATACATTTTAGGCCCAGCGAATAGCACATTTTTTCTTAAGGTGTGCCTTTAGCCCCGTTGTACCCTTAAGCAGTTTGCTGCAACACAAAGAATTCTGGGTGACTGGAAGCACTACACTTTGATAAATTTACAATTATATAACAGTTCTAGTCATTAAATCTGATACATTTGTCTGTAAAGTAACTCTAAATTAGAAAAAAATTACTTGATATTAGAAACCTGTTTGATACCAGTCATTACTTTTTAGCAATTTATCAGGCTTTTACAACAATAACAACAACAACAACAACAACAACTGATCTTTCATTTACATATTTGTATTATAATAATTCTGAAACTCCCTCTAGAGTTCCCTGCTAAAAAACAAAACAAAACAATAGAAGCCCAATAGAAACCATCACAAGCACATTCCAATGGTTTCCATTAAAATACCATTATAAACCATTAGCTTTTTCCAGTAAAACCATTAAAAAAAAAAAAAAAAACATTCCTTTTTGTAGTGTGGTTTGGGCATTTTTCCAATAGGATTTAACATCCCACCAATAGAATCCATCACATACCAGTAAACACCATTATAGTTTCCATTAAAACCAATACAATTCCCATTATAACCATTAAAACCATTACATTTTCTATTGTGTTTTGGGCAGGGTTCTATTGTTTTTTTTCAGCAGGGTTTAAATGTATCATATTTCAGAAATATGAATTATTATTATTATTGATGATGATTATATACTATTCTGTTTTATACGATGACTGCAATGATTATTGACATTATTAATATTTTTCTATTACTATTTATTTATTTATTATAAATTTGGGCAAACGACATTTTAACCCACAAAATAAACCTCTCATCGCATCTGTTTTGATTAGTACAGTCTGTGGCGACCAGGCTCTGCATTTCCTCAACTGATACGCACCAGCCAGACAGAAGCAGTCGATCGCAGAGGCCTCCCCACTGTCTCCCCCCTCTTTGTGTTTATATGTGTTTTTTAATATCTTTTTTGAGGGAAACTGTCAAGCCCTATCCCAAAGAGCAGGGACCAAAGAGCAAAAATAATGTACGCTTTCGTGCGTTTCTTGGAGGACGATATGTGCTACGCGTTACCTGTGTCAGACGTGAAAGATTTCAAGCCTGTGCACAAAAGAGATTTTGATGATCAGAAGGTGTATGTGGTGCTGAGAGGCGCAGGCCAGCCTGCCAAAGCACACATCCTCGCCCTGGCAGGTGAGTTCTGCTCTTCTCTTCTTATTAACTATAATAATAACCTCTGTACATAACAGTAACACGCATGCTACGGTAACTTAACGTATATAAAAGCTTAACGGATCATCTGAAATGTCATTCAACTTTGATATAAATCATATTTTCTTATTTGCATGTGCATGAAACATTATCTGTGAGGCATTATATTATATCTATGGCGTAATATGAAAAGTTACCACACAAATGATCATTTTAATTTGACATGAGCTGCAAGAACATGCTTTAACACGCATGTATTAGTGTGTTAAGAGAAGATTAATTATATAACCTGAGTGTTTTGATGTGATAAATGGATGCAGACAGAAAATATGTCATAGGTTTGATGTCTTCTTGATTGTTCGAGTGTTTTTAGCTCATCGTGATTGCGGGGTTTGTGTAATAGATAGATGTAATGGTGTCTGTGATTGACAAGCCCAGCAATCTGAATATAAACTAAATGAAATGCGTGTCGAAAACGTCTGAATAAGTTCGTGAAAGATAAGAGGGCTTTAAAGCAGACAGGCTCAGGATGCTAATCGATTGTTAGCCTGCTGCTAACGCTTCCTTCATTTATCGGCGGTGCATAAGAGCTTAAACGCGAATAAAACCACTGTAACAGTCTTTTTAAACTGATAAAGATACGAAAAAGCAGATCTGATGACCAGAAAGTTATGAATTTGAACGGTTTGTTGTTTTTAGCTCTAGCAGCTAGGTTACTGTCATCACATTAGCTAGCCAGGTAAGGCTTATTTTATGTCGTTTTTATTTTGACGCCCTTCAGTTTGCTTGAAACCTTACGTCAGCATATTACACTGTTGCATTATAATTTGTCAGAGTATTATTTGTGGTTTAAATCAGTGCTGGTGGTGACGCATCTGTTATCATCTGACACTTCCTGCTTCAGCTCAAGTTATAAAAACCTCCAACCACTTTCACTCCTGCCACTCTTCAACCAGGTATATTTAGATACAATACTAATCTACATGTGTGGCTCAACCTGGTCTTACAACCCTGATCTCGTTAGGGACAGAAGTCTGGAGTTCAGTACAGCTTTTAAATCAGTTTCTTTAACTTAAGCAGTCTGCAATCTGTTGTGGCCGACCTTGAGGCTCATCTCTCACACCTGGCCAATGTAAAACTTTTAATGCATAGTTAACATTCAAGATCTTAGAATGATGATTGAGGGTATTTTCCACTTGACATGATAAGGGGTTAGGTAGGCACATTTATATGGTCCGTCTTCTCCAAGTGGCCTTGGGTACTTGACACTGCATCACGCGTTGACAGCTGTGACGACCCCGCCTGTCAAAATCATATTGATGCTGCACCGTCAACGTCGCTTTGCAAAGTTAAACGCTCCATTAATAGTTTATTGCAACAATAGCTAGTCATCTGTGTCATTACAAGGTTACTGGAAAGCTTCTCCACCAAACTCATAAAATGTTTCTCTTGCTGATGTGTCCTTGTTTTAACCGTATCATCATTCCAGAGCAAAGAGATGAAATATTTGCATCTCTGACTTGTTTCCCCTCCTTTTTTTAGAAAGCATTGAGGAATTTGAGCACAGTATTATGCAAAAGAAGATGAAAATACCCAAGATGTCAAACAGGAACACAGTGGAGAATCATTTTGGCGAGGAGAGAATGCCCCTTAGACATAAAAAGGTTGGTATATGGGTTTTTAAGATTAAGAGACTGTAAGACATTTGCAGGCTTGCTGTTACTGGTCTGGATTTGTAGATGGGGAACATGTGAACAGATCAGGAATGGCTCAACAGGGATTTTCTACTGATATTAAGAGTGTATTTTATATTCCGCAAGCAAAACAAGACAAAATACTAGAACATGGTTTGACGCTTACGGAATTTGTCCTGACATTTCAAACGTTTCAAGCCTGTTTTGTTTAATCTGGCAGTTTTAGCTAGATACCAAAAAGGCCATGTGTTTCACTCATGGGCTTGTTGTGTTTTTTTTTAGTCCCATGTCTTCTTAATTGTACAGTCCGTTAAGTTTACAACTCACTTTTGTGTGCTCTTGCAGTTCACACCCTAATTACTTAATGTGTTTAATATAAACTGAGCAGGTTCAGCGCAGAACTGAATTTTTGAGCTAGTTTTTGGCCCATAAGGGATTTTTTAGTTATCAGTTTATTAGTTTTAATTTTATACAATACAATCAGTAGGTATTATCATGCGTATTGATACTATTTGATCATTACAGTCCAGCTTTTCGAGTTCTATTTTATTCCAGTAGAGTTTTCTTCCAACCATGCTATAAAAGGAAAGTCACACTAGATGTTGTGTTCCTCCTTTCATACCCATGTGAATGCAAGCATATGAGTAGGATTTTGTGTACTACTAAAGTTCAAGTTTGGTGAACTCTGCCCTACAAATTTGGATAGTAGAAACAGATTTGATCTAAACATCGAAGTTTGACCTCATCACTTAACGTTAACATTTTAAACCAGTGAAGAAAGTGGAGTAGATTATTTGTTATTTATAATCTATAGTAATACATTTAAAAAGATATATATACACACTCATTAAAAAAAAAAAAAAAACCTATGAGCTACAAGCGAGAAGCTGTTTGGAGGGTCATGTGTCCATGCATTCATGTGACATCACATTGCTGTGGTGTTCATTTTCAATGAATTAAAAAGATCAAGGAAATTGAGATTACTTATGAAATGAGCTCTTTAAAATATATGTGAAGCTTTATGAACTATAAAACTCATTAGATGTGTGAGTTAAAACTTATCTCTGGAGAAAGGTAGATAGTTATCCAAAAAAATAAATAGTATATTATTATTTACTTGTACGCAATTTGCACTGGACAAGATGTTGAATGTTGCAGATCCAGTTACAGGAACAGCAGCGGGCCAGTTCCAACTCCTCAAAGAGCCTGGCTGCTGTGGTGGCACGGCTGGAGAGGAACGCTGTCAACTCCTGCACTGAGGGAGAGGAGCTAGACAGACTCACAACAGAGGAAGAGGAAGAGCAGGACGAGGCCGTGGTGCCTCGCGTCCTGTACGAGGAGCTGGTGCATAGCTACAGGCAGCAGGAAGAGGAAATGAGACGCCTGCAGCAGGAACTGGAGCGCACACGCAGGCAGCTGCTGCAGCAGGCCAAGAAGCTCAAGGAGTACGGCAGTCTGCTGACTGAGGTCAAGGAGCTGCGGGATTTCAATCGACGCCTACAGGACGTCCTGCTCATGAGGCTTGGCAGCGGTGAGAGTTGCATGAATCATACATATCAGCACACTTGACAAACTAAAGGCTTGTTCACACCAATGCTGATGCAATGAAACGGTATGCAAGTGTAAAATATTTGCACCAAACTCATTGAACAGATCTGTTAAAATCTGATGCAGAATCCTAGAAATTCATTGTTTTGATTAAAACCTAAACCTTCAAATTTATCTGTAATGTAAATCTGTGCTTAAAAGGCCTTGACATTGATTTTCTAATTAGTATCACTTTATATTGCAACTGCTTGAAACATGGCTCATCCAATCAGAATTTAATATCAGAATTATCCATTTTGCTTTTCAACCCAATTTTACTTGTTAGCATTTTTTTTTTTAAGGCTTCATAGAGCTTTTTTTCACTTAATACAGAAGCAGCAATGGGTAGTCAGCTTTAAGTAGGCAATAGTGAGTGACGTGTCCAATTTAGTGAAGACGAGATCAAGGAATTACTGCATGTTCACACAGCAATTTAAATGTACTCTTGTGTAATTTTTAGGGCTGCCAGTCAATTAAAATGTTCATCATTTGATTAATTTGATAATTATTTAGCATAGCAAGTACTTAATTAATATTCTGCATATCAAGTAATTAATTATGTCATGTAATTATGTTATTAATTAATCAAATTAATCGCACACATCAATATTTGCTGAGAAAAGCCTTCGAATGAAGATTGTCATTATATCATTGCGGCTGAAAACATTGAACAGACTTTACAAAAAGTGGCGTTAAAAGTAAATAATATTGTATTATGTTGTCATTTTATATTATTAAATATAAGTCTATCATCCTGCAGTCCACACCAATCCATTTTGCAGTCTACAAAACATGTTTTTGCACTATGTTTTGTAAAAATGCAAGACTCTTTTACCATAGTTTTTTTTTTTTTCCATCATCTCTTTAATTAACTGTACTAAGTTAGCATGTTAAATTGGTAGCCCTAATAATTTAACATTTTTAATGTTATTACATTTTCCACGTAGTTCTGAGCTGCAGGGACTGATAATTCACTCCGATGAAGACTACAGTACAGGCTGCTTAAAGAGGACATAGTGTCCAGAGCGCTCAGGCCAGTATCCCGGCCAGCTGCTGCGCATATATATGTGTGTGTGTGTGTGTGTGTGTGTGTTTGGGGGGGGAACAGACTGTGGTCTGGAGCGAGCTGGTGGAGCAGGCTGAAGATTAGACCGGCCAGGGTTCTTTAGGGTCAGACGTGCAGTGCACTGACCGATATTAAAACTCAACAGATACATTAGAGCTTAGTGCAGCCAGCCACCAAGCCAGCTTACTGAGCTAAAATGACCCGGTTGTCTTGAGGCACGAGAGAGCCATGTTTCAGGCAGCACTCCAAAGGGAGCGGGCCAGGACTTACTGCGACCACACTGGACTGAATTCAAAACTGTCATTAGAGAGCGGGGAACTTCTGCCGTCAACACTTTCTCAGGATTACACTCATCTTTCTCCTGTTAAATTGTGCTTCACTGAATGCTGAGCAGGGTTTTGCTTTGCTTCATACAGAGCCGATGCATGACAATGGCACACAGACAATCAAAGCAGAGGTGGTGGAGCCGATCAGTGAACCACAGGAGGCGTGTCAAGAGGAAGCCAACACTAGCTCCACCCACTCCCCATCCCCGAGAACTGTCTACACCTTCAATGATGGAAAAGTATGTAGTTTTTTTTAATTTATTTATGTAGTGTGTTTTTATTGTCTTTTTCAAACATCCCAAAACTTCATGTCGCCCAATCTTACTTTATTCTTGCCTTTTTATCAGAAAAGCCACATATTTCAAAAATATATTCACTACCATTTAATAGTTGGTACTTTTTTGTCATTTTTAAAAGAAATTAATAATACTTTTTATTCACCAAAGATGCGTTAAGTTGGTCAAAAGTGACAGTTGTATCACCATAAATATTAAGCAGCACAAGTGTTTTCAACATCTTAATGATTCCAAACCTTTGAACTATAGTATATATTATGTATAACTACCTCCTCATTCTATATATTTATTAAATAACAGCATGTCAATTGTGATGAGACCTTCCAAAATTATGGTGGACTTTGGTTGATATTTATCTGATAGATTCAAGCATTATTCATGGAAGAAAAGTGACTTGACTTCGGTCATTAGTTCAGTGCAGACAGTATTCCGACTACTTGTTTAACTGTTGTATAAACAACGCAATTGTTCCTCGTATTAGCGCAATTCAGTGTTTCTTTTAATGTTTTGCAGTGGTGTTTGGTTTGTCTAATTGACTAGCGAAATCCCTTCTACAACCTTCCCCCCCCGTCAGTCTCAAAGGGCCTTTTAACCAGAACGCTTGCTGTGATTTTGAGCCCTGTTAGCAGACATCGGGTCCACATTTTGCGTTCCTCCGCCTGCCTCGCATGACAGGGGGGAATTTGTGTTACATGCTGAAAGGGTTCTCAGTTCAAGCGTGAAGAACAAAAGCAAATTAGGCCCTTACACATACACACACATATCCGGCATTAATTATTTGTACCACAGGAATTGCCCTGAGTGACAGGTAGCCGTAGAAAAGCAAATCTCCTCTAAGTTAAGAGCAGTGAAAAGCTTGTCTGCTGGACCAAGGCCTAAAGCACATTAGTTGCATTGGGGAAAAGCCACTGGATCCGAGCCTGAAGACTGCTCAGGGTGACAAAGCAGAAGGCACATTACCTCAGCTGTTACTCACCAGCTGCCCATCAATCCACCTGATGGCTTGTTGGGCCGTGTCCTCCACAGTGTGGCTTAAAAGTCAACACTCTGGTCTGGCATCTGTCAAAACACATTACTGCATTTAATGAACCCAGACACCTCACCACTGAATTTATGTGTGACTCTTCTCTCATATGTGGTGATCGGTACCCAGTGGCGTTGCATACCACAAAACACCAGGACCTTCACTGGACAGGGTTCCTACAGTCATGGAAAATTTGTCAAAAAGTCAATTCTATAATAAATATATATTTTCTGGTTATGCTTTGCTCTAAAATATTTCATCAGCTAATTATTTCTCCTGAGTAGAGTAAAGCCTGGCATGCAAACTCCTAGAAAGGTCATGGAAAATCATTGGTCAAAATTTTATCATTTATTTATTTATTTCAAGTAATAGAGATCATAAAAATTATCTTATATATTTATTTTGTTTTATTGCAATCCTGTTCAAATATTGACAGGATTGATTTATATTATTTGCTCCCTCCTCAAGTATCTGTCTATCTGTCTATAGATAGGTAGGTAGGTGCTCAGGGCAGTACTAAATAAAAACAACTATTTTATGATTTTATTGTTTTTTTTTTTAAATGTCAAACATCTTTCAGGATCAGCTAGGTTTATGTAAACTTAGGAGCACAACTGTACAACATGCAACACAAACGGCTGTTAACAAGCTTAAATCTGAATCACATAGAATCTTGCATTTCATCCTCCATAAACAGAGCGGTTTAATTCATTGTGAAGGGAAAGCTGCCATGTCTCAGACACACTTCGGGGAATAGACCACATGGCACTGAAGTGGCAGAATGTGAAAGCAAAATCTTGTCAGTGACAGTGTGTGTATGCTGCATATTTGAAGAAGAGTATGTCTCTTGCAGGTGCACTTGGGTGGAGGGATTTGGGTGGAGGAGGAGAAGTGGCACCAGTTACAACGGACGCAGGGAGACTCAAAATTCACCAAAAACCTGGCGGTGATGATCTGGGGCACAGAAACCCTGAAGAACCGCAGCGTGACTGGCGTTGCTACGAAGAAGAAGAAAGACGCCCTGCCCAAACCACCGCTTTCACCGAGCAAGCTCAAAATTGTTAGAGGTAAACACACTATTTTTAAAAGATTTGTTATTAGAATTAGGTTGGGGTTATATTTCTGGTTTTGCTGATAGAAGTATGGAGAATTGTTATTGTAGAACAATTTCAATTTCACAGAAAGTAATATGGTACTTAAAGCTTCATTTAAAGAAGTTAAACTTAAATATTTTTAATGTACTGAAAAAAACCCCCCATCAAATTACATGGAATTTCTTTGCTAATTTCTTGTCTGATATTTCATTCCAGAGTGTCTGTATGACCGTGTGTCTCAAGAAACAGCTGACAGTGCAGAGATCACCCAGCGATTATCCAAAGTGAACAAATACATCTGCGAAAAAATCATGGATATCAACAAATCTATCAAGAACGAGGAACGACGAGAGTCCAAGCTTCTCATTCAGCAGACGGTGAAGATGGAGAACTTCCCCTACGACGGTCTGTAGGGGGCGCTGAAGTTGTCACCATAGCTCATTCTACTCCTCAAGGACTTCTGGTGGAGAAGGTGCAAGTAATCACCGGCGCTGCCAATTGAGATTTCCACTGATGCCCTCCCAAGACCTCTCTGTCTTTTACTCTCGTAGACCCTGTTTTACAGCATGTCTGACAGTTTTACCTCTCTCCGCACTGCCTTAGCATGCTGGCGTGCATTCTGTGAGTGAATGGGGCGGGTTTTTGTAAGCTTTATGGGGGATCTCGGGGTGGGTCGGATATTATACCTGATAGACAGGAGCGATCCTTTAAATCGTGTGCGAGAAAAATGTGTTTGGCACATCAGCTTGTGTTCTGTGTCAGAACATGTCCTAATGTACTAAAGAGGTTTCCCTTCAGGAGAAGTCTTCTTGTTTCAGGAGGATGTTTGCGAGGTGTCATAAATGCTGGCTTAGAGTCGGAGTCTTAAGGGGAGGTAGGTCACTTCACAGGGACCATCTGCTAAAGGTACTTAACGTAAAGAGTTGCACTTTTAAACAGGGTCGCACCCTGCGTCGTCTTAATGAGCGATTGATTTAATTAATCAATCTAGGCCTAATTGCTCCCGTTAATTGCTTTCCTGAGATGACTACTGATGGTATGTTGTTGTTCTTGATGGTTGTTAGGGGTGGAGAGGTCGCATGTAGTCAGTGGTGCTAAACAGTTATCCTGGAAGACAGACTATCAGCGTGTATTTGGAGATAAGCCACAAAAAGGTGAACAAATCATTCTTAAAATTTAAATTTAGACTTTTTACGATCATCAGTAAACTTCTTATGTTTGATTTAGGCTGTATACTGCCTTCAAGTCCTGTTGGGAAGTTCCTGTAGTTTAAAAGTTTTAATTACGATGACGTGATTTTAAGGCATTTACACTACTGTTCAAAAGTTTGGGGTCGGTAAGATTTTTTTTTTATGTTTATGAAAGAAAATACAGTAAAACTGTAAAATTTCTGAAATACTATTACAAATTTAAAATGTTTTTTTTTTTTTTTTAATACATTTTAAATTGATTGAACTTTTAGCATCATTACTCCAGTCTTCAGTGTCGCATGATCCTTCAGAAATCATTCAAATATGATGATTTGGTGCTCAAGAAACAATTTTTACTGTTAACAATATTAATAACAATTGTGGCGCTTAATATTTTTGTGAAAACTTTGATACTTTTTTCAGGATTCATTGATGAATAGTAAGTTCAAAATAATGACATTTATTTAAAATATGTATTTTGAATAAAAGTATTCACTTCTTTAAAAAAAAAAAAAAAAAAAAAATCTTATCAGCCTTTGAATAGCAGTGTATATTTTAAGCAAAATGAATGCGTTTGGGTAAAATTTTGGGCCTGAAGAATTCAAATCTGAAGAGAGTATTTAATGGCATATTTTGAAGTTGACGACAATGCAGTAAAAATGAGGTAAAGTATAAAACAAGATTCTTGTAAACAACAAGAGCACATCCAATTTGATTTCAGTGTACTTGATGGACTAGCCATGGGACAGGAGTTATTGTATTATCGGGTCTACAGAGATGGAGACCAACTAAGACCTTTTACCAGCCGTAAATTGCACTTGGGACGGAGGGTAAGTGGAAATCTGAGCTAGGCTGCAGGGCCTTTTTCCAGCTGGCAATCATTGGGAACTGTGTTCTCCGTTTTATAGCAAGCTGTGATTGTAATATGAGCTGATATTGCTTTAACTGCACTTTGGTGTGAGTGTGGAGAGATGCCAGGCGCCGTGTGCAGACGTGGGGTAAAACTGTCAGCAGTGCTTGGGAGTTACACATGAGCCTCATCCTTCTGGTTGCACGAACCGCAGGGTCTCTGCTCCAGCCCACCTGTAGAGGGCGCACTCATTAGGGGAGGAAATAAGATATCGTGACAACTTACAATGAGCCATGCCATCCACACTTTAGTCCTTTGTCTCCCCTTGTCTTTATTTTCATCACAAACCGTCTGTGTGGTTTGTCGGCGTAACGATAGAAAAAGACTCTCTTGCAGATTTGGGTTCTTGACTGTGATGCCATATCGCTTACTGTGAATTAACAGATCACAGATCTGCCACGCAAAAGCCTCCCTATTTTTTATTTTCTCATATTTTTTTTTTTTTTTTTTTTTAATCAAGTACATTTATTAGTGGGGAGAAAATTTCAGTGTATATTTGGAATATATTCTCATGTTTTTGAACATTTCATTGTTTGCATCCAGGCTGCACCTTATCTCACTAAGCTTCTGGTTCAAAACCGAGTCAGACAATGTTGTAATTCTGTCTTTATCTTTGCTGGTTCGTATATAGTTTCTAATCATTTCTACTTTTACAGTGTATATGTGACGTTTCGCTATTAACGTAGATCCTGGGTACTCATATTTCTCAAAGAATGCAGGGCTCTTCATGAATACATCATCTCTAATGACAGAAACCCATATCTTAAATTGATACTATCATGGATTTTTACCGCAGGTATCTTGATGCTTCAAGAACTTCAATTTATGAATTTCACCTCACTGTGAGTCATTTGTACTATCATTTCATTTGGAGTCATTTCCGTCGAGAGGCAGCCGCCACCCGCCTTTCCGTTCCAAGGAAGTCATTGTCCATCTTCGACAACGTAGCACTTTAATCCTAAGGAGGAAGAAAAAATGTATAAAAATTCATCAATGTTGGCTTCTTTGTTGTGATTTACCCAAGCCAATTTAAAAAAAGAAGTCAACATAAACATTTAACAATGCTTGTGAAAAGACGTTCACGAGAAATCATAAATCAGCTATCAGTTTTCTGCCACTCAATAGCAGTTTAGCAGCCATTTGTTTCTCATTCTCTTGAGCCTGTGAAAGCGATTCCTTTTTTTCTTTCTTACAGCAACGTACCTCCAATATGTCAAGGTAATTACGGGAGAGGACAGATTGTAATAAGGTTCTTTTGTTCCACTGAATGTCTTTCTCTTCTTCTTTTTTTCTGTAGATATTTCCTGTATTGTGTAATATGTATTGCCACACTTATTGAATATTTGATGTTCCATAATGAGCGTACGTACTGTGCGGGTATACTGGAAAATGACAGCTTTAGGTGTGCAGAGGTTGAATGACAGCCAAACTTTATCATCGGTCCATGTGGTCATACTTTGTATGTGGAGATTTGCTAGTGGAATCGTTGCCTTGAAAAATACTACAGCGTTATGTATTGCTCTCTTGCTTTTTTTTTTTTTCTTTCTCTTTTGCCTCGCAGCTG
Source organism: Onychostoma macrolepis (assembly GCF_012432095.1). Classification (NCBI taxonomy): domain Eukaryota; kingdom Metazoa; phylum Chordata; class Actinopteri; order Cypriniformes; family Cyprinidae; genus Onychostoma; species Onychostoma macrolepis. The sequence goes on from NC_081162.1 coordinate 20,874,979, forward strand.
CGCCGAGACTAAATTCGGGCACGGCGGCATTCAGATCCGAGGAAAATTAAAAATTAAAAGTTTCTTCAGTTGTGAGATCAAACCAGTGAATCCCATCAGGGAAAATCCGACTTTTAAATACAATCATGTACAGTATTTATAGGCTAAAAGGCTACAAAAGCGAAGCAGTAGCCTCGCGGAGGCTGTGTTTTTCTCTTCTGGGAGACTGTGGTGAGGCTGGTGCCTATGCTTTCAGTGGCTATGTAATAGCGGTGCTGGGCTTTGAGCTGGTCTGTGCCGCTGGAAAACGGCAAAGCACGTGAGGGATCAACATATCATCCGAGTTGTTCAGGAGACGTTTTGTCATGTCAAATGAGTTTCGTCCAATCTGAATGTGTGTTGGGGGTTCGTGATGTTCTGTTAAAAATAAGCCAAAGTGGATTCTCAGCAACGGACAGTTTGTGATCAGTCTTATGAATATGAACTTGCACAAAAACGGCCCCTGCTAAAGTTGTCCACAGTTATGTAAGCTAAACCAACAGGAAAGGAACAGCCGGGATATATTTTTACTGAAAAAAGACAATTTTACAAGGTGTTGCTTTGCCGCCGACATCTCCGTTGTCTGATTTGTTGTTTTCTGTTTTGTATCAAAAGAGCATTAAGTTTTAGATAATGGATATGGCTATATTGTTCAATTTGAAAAATCTTAAATCATTTGTTTTTTATTTTTTTTGTTCCTTTATGATGCCAAAAAAGTAGTATGCGGATGTTCTTGGGGGAAAAAATAGTTAGTATTGCTTTGGCCTGCTTCACTAACCTACATTCTGAGATTGTCAATCAAATGCTGAGGACCCGCCCACACGCCACAGCAATTCCCAAAACTGCCCAGTATTCCGCTATAGCAAGAACGGCAACTTCCTGTTGCGCTCTCACTTTTTTCATGCTCACGATTACAATAAAGGACCCTTCTCAGAGTCAGTCTTATTTAACAACCAATATTCTCAGCTCTACTAGTGAAAGAAATGTATTTTTGATAAAACACAAGTTCAGGTTATTCTTAGTCGGAAAACAAGCATGTAGAGTCACAGTCCTACCTCATTGCTGCTCATCATCTGTGTTCCTAAGACAGTCTCGCCACCCTCGTACCTCGTTCAGAGATCAGTCTGTATGGTATAGATTCATTTCAGATGTCGTATTTTACTCCCTTAACAACTGTGTTAATGTTTCTGTGGCAGTAGATGGCGTTTCCTTGCAGTAATTACATTTTTATCCCATTGATGGTGCTACAGCAGGCATGGGTTGTCTAATCTGTGTTACTTACCTCAGATGGTGCTAATTTTTCTACTTTTCTGGAGGTCGTTCCGCTTTGCATGAATAAAACTGGTTAATGTTCATTTTATAGCAGCAGGAATTTTGGGATCAAAATAAAGCATCAGATAAAAGAATCTTAGGAATTGCATCCGGCATGTCAAAAATTTCGCTTTTCATATTTCGAGTAATACATACCTCTCTAACAAATTACCTCACATACTCTGTTCCAAATTAACAGACTATTAAAACCATGCACGCAGGATCTTTCCGTGGCCATATAACCTTGTCTTTATTGTACAATACAAACCTGATGCTGGAGTAAGAAACCTGATATTCCTAACCATCTACCAAAATATTACTGGGCAGTTGACTCTCACAGCAATGTGGTCCTCAGCAGTTAATGTGAAAGTCAATCCCACTGTAGAAATACAGTGAAACTAACATGGTAGTCTTACATTTGGTGGTGGTGGTGATGATATTTTGCAGTACGTTAACTGTAGGGGATTTTCTTAGCTTACCAAAGTGGTTCCCTCCCAAAGAAACTCTTTGTAATTGTCATTAAGAACTGTTTGGGAACAAAGTCTCCAATTTGCATTTCAGTTCAGCGAAAACGGTCTCAGAAATACGGGTGTGTTGAGTGCCTGCTGCTCAGCAGAACGTAAATTAGTCCGTCCACGAAAATACAATCAGTCGCATGTTTCCATAACATTTTATATTAATACAGACAATTGATTCATTTAGAGCATGTAACGTGACAACTGAAGGCAAACTGTGTGATTTTGTTAGCAAACACTTTCCTGTCAAGATGTTTTTATTGATTGTGTGTCATGTGAAGCGAATATGTCATGGGTTTCATGAATTGACCTCAAGACCAGACAGTGAGTTTGAAAATCGATCGTATTGCATTTAAATTGGAACATTTTTCATTTAACTTTTTGTGTCTTTATCATGTCTGTCATCTCTTCATTCTTGCTGCTGAATAAATATCTAGAAACCTATATATATATATATATATATATATATATATATATATATATATATATATATATATATATATATATATATATATATATATATATATATATATATATATATACATACATATGTGTGTGTGTGTATATAAAAATTATGTGTATTAATCAATATTTTTCGGGAAAGTCGTTGATGGAGAATGTTGGCTGAAATAACTGTGAACATGCTCTCTTTCAGGTCTGTGTTTGTGGGTGGTTTTGGGTATTTTCTTTTGATATGGTCACATACTGGTTAGTATTGGTTTTACCACGGAGTCAGCGAGGGCTGCTGTCAGCGGGATCTTCCTTCTCACAACAGTCCCTGTTCCCCATACGTTAGGTCTGCTTTACTTGCACACAGATCAAGCCTAAGCCTGGACTAAAAGGACTCTCAATGGAGAATTTTTATTCATACTGTGTTTTTAGGCTGAACCCGGCTTAATTTCAGCTAAACTTGGCCTCACTGCACCTTGAGTCTGACTCCACGGGGACTCAAACAGAGAACAAGGATAGAAAGACAATGGAAAGCGAAATCAAATGTTTCCACGTGAACCAGTTGCACTCCTCACCTGTGCACAGCTGGTTTCACCGGTTAACATCAGTCGTGTGTGTGCGTGTGTGTGTGTGCGCGTGTATGTATGCGCGTGTGTGCTGCAGTCTGAGTACTCTTGTTCAATGTACAGATCAACAGAATAAATTCAGACTTTTATTCTACAAACAAACCCTCTCAGTGTGAGCTGTTTCTTTTTCACACAAAAAAAATAATCTTGAATTGATACTATAACGTACATAAGTTTTAAGAATAAATAAATCTTTGACCTCAAACTTTAGAATGGTTATATTTATATATTATGTCTAAGAGAGATAGATAGATCTATCTTTAAGCAACGGTGTTTTTTAAGCATTTTGTTAAACCGCAGAAAAACAGGCTTGGATTAAAGATCCGGCAGTATATTTAACCATGGGGATGGGGTACTTTTTATCCCTGTTTGTACTAAACCCATCTGGTTGGTTTGCTGCCAAAAAGCACTTTTTTATTTTATTTTTTTTAAGTTTCATCTTACCATAGAAGCGAGTGCCATTTGAAGTTCCAGTCGTGTCTGACAACTGAATATGCTGAAGTTTGTTTTTGGATGAGTGAGGATAGTTTTTCTTGAAACCTTCCCGAACAACATGTGGTGATGTGGTAATGTACACACAGCACCCCATATTGACAGAAAAACACAGAATTGTTGACATTTTTGCAGATTTATTAAAAAAGAAAAACTGAAATATCACATGGTCCTAAGTATTCAGACCCTTTGCTCAGTATTTAGTAGAAGCACCCTTTTGATCTAATACAGCCACGAGTCTTTTTGGGAAAGATGCAACAAGTTTTTCACACCTGGATTTGGGGATCCTCTGCCATTCCTCCTTGCAGATCCTCTCCAGTTCTGTCAGGTTGGATGGTAAATGTTGGTGGACAGCCATTTTTAGGTCTCTCCAGAGATGCTCAATTGGGTTTAAGTCAGGGCTCTGGCTGGGCCATTCAAGAACAGTCACAGAGTTGTTGTGAAGCCACTCCTTCGTTATTTTAGCTGTGTGCTTAGGGTCATTGTCTTGTTGGAAGGTAAACCTTGCCCAGTCTGAGGTCCTGAGCACTCTGGAGAAGGTTTTCGTCCAGGATATCCCTGTACTTGGCCGCATTCATCTTTCCCTCGATTGCAACCAGTCGTCCTGTCCCTGCAGCTGAAAAACACCCCACAGCATGATGCTGCCACCACCATGCTTCACTGTTGGGACTGTATTGGACGGGTGATGAGCAGTGCCTGGTTTTCTCCACACATACCGCTTAGAATTAAGGCCAAAAAGTTCTATCTTGGTCTCATCAGACCAGAGAATCTTATTCAGGTGTTTTTTTAGCAAACTCCATGCGGGCTTTCATGTGTCTTGCACTGAGGAGAGGCTTCCGTCGGGCCACTCTGCCATAAAGCCCCGACTGGTGGAGGGCTGCAGTGATGGTTGACTTTCTACAACTTTCTCCCATCTCCCGACTGCATCTCTGGAGCTCAGCCACAGTGATCTTTGGGTTCTTCTTTACCTCTCTCACCAAGGCTCTTCTCCCCCGATAGCTCAGTTTGGCCGGACGGCCAGCTCTAGGAAGGGTTGTGGTCGTCCCAAACGTCTTCCATTTAAGGATTATGGAGGCCACTGTGCTCTTAGGAACCTTAAGTGCAGCAGAAATTTTTTTGTAACTTTGGCCAGATCTGTGCCTTGCCACAATTCTGTCTCTGAGCTCTTCAGGCAGTTCCTTTGACCTCATGATTCTCATTTGCTCTGACATGCACTGTGAGCTGTAAGGTCTTATATAGACAGGTGTGTGGCTTTCCTAATCAAGTCCAATCAGTATAATCAAACACAGCTGGACTCAAATGAAGGTGTGGAACCATCTCAAGGATGATCAGAAGAAATGGACAGCACCCGAGTTAAATATATGAGTGTCACAGCAAAGGGTCTGAATACTTAGGACCATGTGATATTTCAGTTTTTCTTTTTTAATAAATCTGCAAAAATGTCAACAATTCTGTGTTTTTCTGTCAATATGGGGTGCTGTGTGTACATTGAGGAAAAAAAATGAACTTAAATGATTTTAGCAAATGACTGCAATATAACAAAGAGTGAAAAATCTAAGGGGGTCTGAATACTTTCCGTACCCACTGTGTATGTGTATATATACAGGTGCATCTCCAAAAATTTGAATATCGTGAAAAAGTAAAAAAAAAAAAATTTTTATTGTAACATTTCAAAAAATGAAACTTTCATATATTCTAGATTCATTACATGTAAAGTAAAACATTTCAAAAGTTTTCTTTTTTTAATTTTGATTATTAGAGCTTACAGCTCATGAAAGTCAAAATATCCTTGCTCAAAATATTAGAATATTTACATTTGAGCTTCATTAAATGGCCATCCCTACAGTATAAATTCGGGGTATCTCTTGTTCTTTGAAATCACAATAATGGGGAAGTCTGCTGACTTGGCAATGGTCCAGAAGACAATCATTGACACCCTCCACAAAGATGGTAAGTAACAGAAGGTCATTACTGAAAGGGGTGGCTGTTCACAGAGTGCTGTATCAAAGCATATTAAATGCAAAGTTGACCGGAATGAAGAAATTGAGTAGGAAAAGGTGCACAAGCAACATGGATGACCACAAGCTTGAGAATACTGTCAAGCAAAGCCGATTCAGACACTTGGGAGAGCTTCACAAGGAGAGAACTGAAGCTGGAGTCAGTGCATCAATAGTCACCATGCTCAGACATCTTCAGGAAAGGGGCTACCAAGCCACTTCTGAAACAGAAACAACGTCAGAAGCATCTTACCTGGGCTACGGAGAAAAAGAACTGGACTGTTGCTCAGTGGTCCAAAGTCCTCTTTTCAGATAAAAGTAAATTTTCCATTTCATTTGGAAATCAAGGTCTGGAGTCTGGAGGAAGACTGGAGTGGCACAGAATCCAAGCTGCTTGAAGTCCAGTGTGAAGAGTCCTGAAGTCAGTGATGATTTGGGGTGCCATGACGTCTGCTGGTGTTGGTCCATTGTGTTTTATCAAGTCCAAAGTCAATGCAGCAGTCTACCAAGAGATTTTGGAGCACTTTATGCTTCCATCTGCTGACAAGCTTTATGGAGATGCTGATTTCCTTTTCTAGCAGGACTTTAGCACCTGCCCACAGTGCCAAAAGCACTTACAAGTAGTTTCCTGACCATGATATTACTGTGCTTGATTGGCCAGCCAACATGCCTGACCTGAACCCCATATGGAATCTATGAGATATTTTCAAGAGAAAGATGAGAAACAGTCAATCCAACAATCCAGACAAGCTGAAGGCTCAATAGTGCCTCAGCAGTGCCACAGGCTGATCGCTTCCATGCCACACCTCACTGATGCTGGAATTTGTGCTAAAGGAGCCCCGACCAAGTATTGAGTGCATAAATCAACATACTTTAAAGAACTTGAACTTTTCTGTTTTGCAAATCCTTTTTTTGATTGATCTTAGGAAATACTCTAATATTTTGAGATACTGGATTTTTGACTTTCATGAGCTGTAAGCTCTAATCATCAAAATTAAAACAAAAAAAAAACTTTTGAAATGTTTTACTTTACATGTAATGAATCTAGAATATATGAAAGTTTCACTTTTTGAAACAAGTTACAATAAAAAAAAGGCTAGGCTTTCTGACTCCAAGACTCAGCTAAACTCTGCAATTCTCCAGCTGTGGGCAATTCTCCAGTTTTTGGCCGCTCAATCTCTCCTCCTCACCATGCATTAGGACAATATAGACACATGTCCTCTTCCAGGCAGATTTGTAACATCTTTAGTTGATTGGAACTTCTTAATTATTGCCCTGATTGTGGAAATGGGGATTTCTGATGCTTTAGCTCTTTTCTTACAGCCACTTTCTATTTTGTGAAGCTCAACAATCTTGTTCTGCACATCAAACTACAGTATATTCTTTGGTTTTACTCCTTTTGATGGATGATAAAGTTAATTTGGTCTTTGTGCTCCTCATATTTATGATCCTGTGGAACAGGAAGTCATGGCTTGACAATTTCATGCTCCTAGTCACCCTGGTGCTAAAAAATCTAAATATGAATGGGAATATACTTAAGAGATATTGTACTCATAAGAATGTCTAGGGGTGCCAATAATTGTGGCCAACATGCATTAGAGAAAAACATTTCTTCATGAGATTTTATCCCCACTTTCAATTGTTTTACTTCAGTGAATCTTAGAATTTTTGTGAATTTTTTGAATGAAAGATCAAAAAGATCTATGATGCAGATTAATTTTCATAGACGCCTTTGCTTGTATTTACCAAGGGTACCAATATTAGTGGAAGGGAGGGCACTGTATTTGTGAACTTATGTTCAGCTATTATTTTTAATAGCTAACACTTAACTATTTTTTTTTATTTTTTCAAGTCATCAATGATCAATGCTCGGAAAATATTGGCTGCAGACACTGAGATTTACTTTAATTTTCGCCAAGCTGATTATTCACCAAAAACTCCCACAGATCATGTTTTCATACCACCATAAGTCTTATTTTGACGTAACAAAGTGGTTATATCCAAGTGTGAGTTGTTTACATACGTTTTTCAATTAGTCTTCCCATTAACAGCATTATATTGTTCATTCAGACTGATTTGCGAATGTGGGACACGCATGAACACAAGAGGCGGGATTTATCACATGAACTTATAACAACTAAACATAACCAGTCATATCCAATCATATCACGATGGAGGCATTGCTTCCTATCATGTGACTTTCCCCCATTCATTTTCAAAAACCCCTCAGTAAACTTACCACACGCTTTAGGCGATCTGTTAAAACTCAATGGGCTCAGGGAAGGTGAGAGAGATGCGGACTCCCTCTGTAACTTTACCTGCTGGTGTCGCTGTTGGGAAATGTTTCTTTAGAAAAACGAGTGATTTATACACTTTTTAATGTTTTATTTTGTAATAATGGTGTGTTTTTTTTATTTTTGTACTATTATTTTTTTATTTTTCTCATCCAATATTTTGAGGAGACACTGCCTCCCTTGCCTCCTCCTATTTGCTCATATAAAACAATATAGCAATAATTGAGTTCACCATATATTCATATGTATTCTCAGCATATCAGTCTATTCACACTATAATTCTATGAAAATTCTAAGAGCGTTTAACATAACCCAGCACTGTTTACTACCTATATGAAGTGTATAATGTGGATTCTGGAAGATCAGCCACCCCATCCTGTGTCCTTGACTCGATTGGACACAGACACGCACATTCACAGGAGGGATGTGATGTTTGTGTTTGATGTGTGGAGTTGAGGTGAGAGAGACTGCGAATGGGTTCAGGATTAAAAGCAAGATTGATCTGAGTGTCAAAGAAAGATAAGCACACTGCCCTGTCTGAGTTATTGAGGAGGCATGACATTGATATCAGACCACACACACACACACTCAGAAGTCCAGGTTGCATTGAGCTCTTTTAATAAATGAGAGTGTCAAAAGCCTATTCTAATATTAAATGAGCAATTAGATGGAGTTGGAATCGGCAGCTTGCTGGAAACTTTTTCCCATTCCTGTTTTCCCAGAATCTCAAAGATCTTTCATAGATCCTTAAAACATTTTCGACTGAACAAACTAGCAGTTATCTGTCATGGAGATAACAGTCTTCCTTTAGTATTTAGCACTTCCACTGCTCGCTCGCTCGCTCTTGACTCTTTTCAAGCTGCTAAGCACTTTTATGCCAAATGTTATTGCCTACCTATGCAGTCTCTCTCCCTCTCTGTATTTCTCACTCGCTCCATCAGCCCAAGGGGACTGCTGAATGTCATTAAAAATAACAGTATCCACATGACTGTAATATTTTGCAGTGGTGTTATTGACAGAGAGATGATTTAGTGTAGTAATGATGGATTGAGCTGGGCGTCAGGGCCGGCACATGCAGGGACGTGTGTTCACTGCAGAGAGACTTGCTCCAATTCCCTCTATTTCATTGCATTGGATTTTTCACCCTCTAGAAGAAAAAGTACAGAAAACTCTCAGTGTGTTTTAAAGTGTGTTCATCTTTAGGTTCGATTTGAGTTTTGAGGCTATAACTTTTCAGTGCTCTGTCAGCTCGGAGTGGACGGGGAGTTATGGAAAGAGAAAGGGAAATGGGATTGAGACATGGCATGGCTTATTCAAACTCGCAAGTCCTACCATTTTTATTTTTTTTCCCCTCCCAGTTGTATGCATGAAACTTCCATTCTAGTGTGGCAGTTAAACCAGACACATCGGTCAAGATTTTTAACCAGTACTTTAGTATTTTATTCTATTATAGTGTTTATTATAGTTTGAATAAGCTTTTAATTGTTGTTGTTCTTTTTGTTTGTTTGTTTTTTTAAGTAATTTTGTCTTTTTTTTTGTAGCTTTATTTTCTGTTTTAATAATTTTACTTCAACATACTTAGTTATTTGCCAAGGCAACATTTCAAATTGTCATTTTTGTAATATTTAGGCTATATTTTAGTTTAGGTTTTCATAATATTTCTATTTTAAAGTATTTATGATTCATTACAGTTACTGATTTTTAATTAAGAATAACAGCAATGTTTTTAGCATCACTTTATTGACTCATTAGCACGCAGTAAGAGTTAAAAAACATTTTTACCCAGAAGTGGATTAAAATTGCAAAATGGCTTTTCAAACCAATGATAAAAAGATGCCACTGACTTATAATTAAATATGAGATTGTGACAGTGAAAAGTACCATTTGACAGGATTTCTGTTCCATATTGCATATTGTTTTACATACTATTTAAATTAATAAGCAGTCTATAGCCTACACTTTGAAAAAAAAAATTATAATTATACATTATATTAATTATATATGTTTGACGATGTCCTTTACGTTTAATTCAGTGTTACTTGCTGTTTCTTTGTAATTATTTGTCAAATTTATTAGCAATTTCTGAGTGAAAATTTTTCAAACTGTGTCGTCTGTTAGTATTCCTTTCCACTAATAGCTAATTGATATAGGCCTATTACTAAATCTCTGCTGAATTTCCCTCTGATCTCTGGGCGAGTATGGTAGAGGGCGAGCAGATGAGAGAAAGACAGGACAGAAAGGGATGAGGGCGGGGCCTGTGAGAGACATGTTTGATTGGCACTTGTGAAATGTGCTTGTTGTCACATCACCGAAAACCCAGATGACCCTGAGCGCTATTTTATTGTATCCAGCCGCAGTGACAGCGGACTGGGGATGGGTGGCAGATGCACTGCTGGGCGTGGGGCTCTTTAATCAGGGCCCGCTTCCAGCCCAACGTCCATCACGGCCTTCATTGATGTGCTGTCACAGAGACGCTGCCGTCAGCAGCAGGGCTTCACACATCATCCTTTACCTGCAGCTCGGCACTCCACTCGTCATCCTTTAGCAGCGGGATTGGCCGGTGGGACAAACGCTGTCACCGAAGGGGGGCTGGAGTGATGGAGGTGGCATGGAATTGGAAATATATGGAGATGAATAGAACTTTCGGCCAGCTGTTTAGAATTCCAAAAGTGATGATAATAAACCGGTGAGCTTTGCAAGAGTAGCCGTGCGCTGTGTGCGTCAAAACCAGCAGAGCATTTAATACAATGAAGCATAAGGCAGAATATCAGTGACAGTTCACGTGTGCGCTCGCTCTTGCTTTTTGATATACATGAAACATGAACATAAAAGCCCCAAGGGAATGAAATGTAGTTTTCTAGTTGAAAGACCCGGTGAAACGCGTCCTCGTCTGGTTGACATTTTCCGCACCCCAAAACCAGTGTTCCCTCAAACGCTTGGAATGATCAATTATTTATTTTTTTCTGTCACTAGAGTGAACATGTAGCAGTAGCGTATTACTGCTTCATTTTATTTTTTGGCGTTTTGATTTTTCCTGACCATTATTTTTGAGGAAGGTCGTACATTCCTCTGTAAATGCTATTAACCTATGCACACAGCTCTCCATAGCACAGAAACAAATCAATGGGCGAGATCTTGCTCTAGGTAAATTGTTTTTTATGGCTGTGATATATTGATGCATGGACATTGATTCGGTCCAGCCCTCAACCTGAAAAACATTGAACAATACTTCAGAGAGGGAAGGAGAAGAAGAGACAAGGACAAATCACACACTGATCTTCTTTTTACATGGCCAATCGGGTCTTTCTGTGCTTTTTTGTTGATGAGAAATAGACTTCGCTATAATGCATTCTGCCTTTAGTTTCTAACTTTCTTAAATATATAGTTCACCCAAAATGGAATTCTGACATTATTTACACTCGTACATGTCACTCCAAATCTTATTTGCTTTCATGAAACACTTTTTAAAATGTAAGGAATGCAGCTTTTAAGCCTCAAAATGACAAAAACATCATTAAAGTATGACTACTATACCTATGACTCATGCACTATGTTCTAAGTCTTCTGTAGCAATTAATCGTTTTTTTTTTTTCTGAGGAGAACAAAATGAACACTTTCGTGTTCTGAAAATCTCAGTGTCCGGCCTAGCTTGGCACATTCATGAGTCCATTTTGTGAATGAATTGTTCATTTGAGTTGGATCTTTTTGATGAATCATTTGATTACATTCATCAATCTGTATGATTCCTTGATGAATCTAATGACTTTCTGATTCATTTCTCCATCTTGCTGATATAATAATCTGACAGAAGTGAGTACACCCCTCACATTTTTGTAAATATTTTATTATATCTTTTCATGTGACAACACTGAAGAAATGACACTTTGCTACAATGTAAAGTAGTGAGTGTACAGCTTGTATAACAATGTAAATTTGCTGTCCCCTCAAAATAACTCAACACACAGCCATTAATGTCTAAACTGCTGGCCACAAAAGTGAGTACACCCCTAAGTGAAAATGTCCGAATTGAGCCCAAAGTGTTAATATTTTGTGTGGCCACCATTAATTTCCAGCACTGCCTTTACCCTCTTGGGCATGGAGTTCACCAGAGCTTCACAGGTTGCCACTGGAGTCCTCTTCCACTCCTCCATGACAACATCACGGAGCTGGTGGATGTTAGAGACCCTGCGCTCCTCCACCTTCCGTTTGAGGATGCCCCACAAATACTCAATAGGGTTTAGGTCTGGAGACATGCTTGTTCAGTCCATCACCTTTACCCTCAGCCTCTTTAGCAAGTGTTTGGGGTCGTTATCATGTTGGAATACTGCCCTGCGACCCAGTCTCCGAAGGGAGGGGATCATGCTGTGCTTCAGTATGTCACAGTACATGTTGGCGAGGCCTGTTCTGAGTGGAACCTGTCCTGTTAAACTGCTGTATGGTCTTGGCCACCGTGCTGCAGCTCAGTTTCAGGGTCTTGGCAATCTTCTTATAGCCTACGCCATCTTAATGTAGAGAAACTTTTCTTTTTTTTTAGATCCACAGAAGCCGCTTTTCCACTGTCGGGCAGTGCAAGCCAGTGCTTTAAACAGGCGGGGCGGGGCTAATAGCCTCAGACCAGTAGCACCGAGCCCAAAATCACGATGCGTTTCCACTGTCGGGCCAGAAGCTCCGTTGTGCTTCACTAAAACCCGCCCTTTACACACCTCTCTGGAACAACGTCACGCAACCCCATCATTTCATCAACAAAGAGAAGTTGTCAGAAAACTAATCAGAAATAAGTTACTGGAAATATAGCGTGATCACAAAACGAACATGATAAAAGCGGCCGTTTGTTTGCATGTTTTGTTAGATTTAAATCCAAAAGCATCTATTTTTTTTCCATAGCCTATTAAGTGATACATTGATCATAATGAATTAATTTATCAGGATTGAAAATTAGTCACACAGAAATAAAGCAATGTGAACCACTATTTTACAAAAGAAAGAGGACAAATAGGCCTACCCTACTTATTCAGTAGAGTATGTTTCTGTTTATTTGTAGTCACAGTATACATCACGTTAAGTAAGAATGATCATCTCTATATTTTTCCATCAAAAATACGACCTGAGTACCAGAGGGAGCTCCCGAACAAAAACCATTATATATTTTTATGACACACACGGAGCTAAAGTCTCGAGATGAGACTTATGACAGATAAAATATGTTACTAAATAAATACACGATTGTTATAGAGAATGAGAAGCTGACGTCTGATTTCTTCAAGCGGTCGTATTTACCATGTTTAGTATGGTAATGTTAATGGCTAGCATGCATAGTGTTTTGCATCGCTTATAAATATTTCTGCCTTGTATGGTGATCATAATCCACATCGGATCAAGTTATTTCAAACACTCGCTGCTGTCTGAAAGTGAGTTTTGAGCTAAAATTATTTTAAAAGTCTGGTGTTATAGCTGTTAACTTTAAATTATCTGCAGCGCTGACGCTCTCAAGACGCGGAGAAACTCCGCCTATGTTCATAACCACTCCCCTAGTCCCAGTTGGCCCGCTTTGGCCCAAGGTTTTCGTCGGACCAGAAAACCCCGGCCGTTGGCCCTGAAGAAGCACCGACGAGGTACAATCAAGCCCTGGAAGTGACAGTGGAAACGCGACTGGCCCTGGCACGCACTAGCACGCCCGCTTTTGGCCCGACAGTGGAAACACGGCTAGAGAGTTCTTTGCCATGAGGTGCCATGTTGAACTTCCAGTGACCAGTATGAGAGAGAGAACACCAAATTTAACACACCTGCTCCCCATTCACACCTGAGACCTTGTATCACTAACGAGTCACATGAGACCGGGGAGAGAAAATGGCTAATTGGGCCCAATTCAGACATTTTCACTTAGGGGTGTACTCACTTTTGTGGCCAGCGGTTTAGACATTAATGGCTGTGTGTTGAGTTATTTTGAGGGGACAGCAAATTTACACTGTTATACAAGCTGTACACTCACTACTTTACATTGTAGCAAAGTGTAATTTCTTCAGTGTTGTCACATGAAAAGATATAATAAAATATTTACAAAAATGTGAGGGGTGTACTCACTTCTGTGAGATACTGTAAATGAAGTAATGTAGTCATATGAGTTGTATGGACTAGCTACTTTTAGAAATACTTGCATGGAGTAGTTTTTCATCCTGTTTGAAGCTTTAAATCATCTGTCCCCATTCATTGTAACTGCATGGAAAACCGTGTTAAAATACTTGATCATTCCAGCGTTCCCACTATAAGTAAGCCATTTCTATGCTTTTTCTAAAAAAAATATATATATTTTTTTTAAACTCAAAGTGTAATCACAACACTGTGGTTCTGTGGCGCTTTCAAGATTTGTTTTTATTTGTTTTTGTTTTTTTTGATAACATGAACATAAGCATGCAGTGATAATGCCATGCTGAACAAAATAAAACAAAAATAAAATATTGCTCTGATTTTGAGCAGTCCAGAGCAAATTGGCTTAACAAATGGTTTTTGCTTGGAATTGGGACTATCTGTCGTCTTGACCAGAGGCAGATAAAGAGAGAGTTCAGGGGAAACTTGTTTGAAACTCTTAATATATTTACAATTTCATTTGGTGATGTAGAAACTATGCACTTCACCTTTAAGCATAGAAAAAATGCAGCTGTCTATTTTAACAATGGGATCTTTTTTCAAGCTGTGCTTATCTCCCGAAAGCACAGAGTGCAATGTCCGCAGTGCTTAATGTCAGTGGTTGAGATGGCCTGTTGCTCTGGTGCCTCCTCTTATGTTTCAGTATCACGCTGACAGCGTTTGATTGATTTGTGTGGACCAGAACTGTGTCAGATCGGGCCCTATTAAAATAAACAGCTCGCCGCAGAAGAAACGGGTTAACTGGCTGAGAAAGTCAGACGTCTGATTTATTTTCCTCTCCTCCACGTGTCAAGCAGAAGGCTCTCTAAATGACTTCGATTAACGCAGAATGCTCCCGCAATTAAAAAATCCAAAGCTATCATGAATTTTTCATACTGGGAATGTTTAAGCTAATTATGGCTCAAAATGGAGCTCTTTGCCGAGGCGCGGTGGAGTCGTCTGACATTGACGGCCAATGTCACTGTCACAGAGCTGCTCTTAGCAACACTTCTAATCATCAGAGCTGCTTAGTATTCATGTCATTGTTTCTTTCTTTTTTTTCTCAGCCTTTCTTTCTCTTATACTAGCCAGACAGTCTCCTCTAAAAGTGTTAAATTGTCTTTTTCATATGATGACATCAGTAGTCATATCACGGTATGAAAGCTAGACAAGATGTTCAGTCTAGAATAACATTTAGTTGAACTGTTGAATGGTGACACATCTATAGCACTTTATCATATATACACATTTTTATAAACTTTTAACTAACAGGCAAACAGTTTACCACTATTATACCATTATTTATTACACAACTTTATGAATAATACTTGATTTGATTGTTCAGTTGTGGGCATCACATCATGGACTTGCGGTCTAATCTTGCATCTGGTGCCATCTTGCATCTCAATTATCAACCTCCGTGAACATGAACCATGTGACTGTATTTAATTTTTTGACAAAAACATACTTGTGTATGTGTGTCTCTGTATTGTTGCTAGGCCTATTGTTTTGTACACTGTAAAATACTTTTTTTTTTTTTTTGCCAAGTAGCATACTGATTTGAGTTGAAATTATATTTTTATAATTATTTTATAGATTTTTACATATGTTACCTGAGTAATTCAATAACTCATATAACTCAAATCGGTATTTTACGTCCACATATTTATCTATCTGTTGAGTTAAAAAAAAGTTATCATACCATCAGCTGGTCTTATTGTAGCATCTTGTTCTTTTTGCAAAGTCTAGCCATCCAATAGCCTTGTACAAGGAACTGGTGTAAGCGAACTGTTCCTTTAAGAAAACATTAACAGTGTAATATATTAGTCAACACACTTTAGTCAACATTATTTGGAGATAGTAGATCACACAATACTGGCAGATAGCTCCTTTGTGCCAAGGCTAAGAAACAGAACCAAAGGCAATTTGTGCAATAGTTTATTGGCTTTGAGGAATCGATGCCAATGAAATATTCATAGACTTAGATTTTGCCAAAATTATGAGTGACAGCTTGCCTCTTGCAGATGAAGGATTGTGGCAGAGTAAACAAAAACAAATTCTCTAAATGAAAATGTTCAGATTGTTGTTTCCATAACAGCTCTCAGCGTTTGGCCTGTGGTCCGTAGCATGGGTTATTACAATTTTTTAATTCAGAGGTAGGTTGACATTCAGTAGGAGCTGCTATAATATAGAGTTACATGCCCCTAATATGAACGAAACCCTTCTATAAGTGAGGCATGCGATTGCATTTATCTCCCTTGTTTGCAGTCATTAAATAAACTGCCTGATAGAACAACTGGTTCCTTTTTAGGATGCATTGTTTGGCCTTTTGAGTGTCCAGGCATTACAAAGGAAATCTATTTTAGTGGCCATATAATAGTAAAACACTCCATAAGAAGTAGGCAGCAGTTACTTAGCATGCTGTTTTATTTAAATGGTAATCACGTGTGATTCAAAGAGCCATTGCGAATGTAGTGGAGCAAGCAGATCTTCAAACACACACCAGCTCTGGTGAAGAAGACTGCTGGAGTTTGTCTCTGCCCATCTTTGCTTTTTAACTGCACTACAAAGTTTTGTACCGAGATGACATCTTCCCCCGTTACTCTGAATAATTAATTAGACATGATGAATTATTCCGTACTCAATGCCACAATCACCGGTACACACGTGTGCGCACACTCTCTTTGTGTGTGTGTGTGTGGCGAGTATTAAAATTTCAGAGCCCTGGTGATTAGTATTCTCAAGGTTCACCTGTGTTTCTCTGAAGGTTCAAGTGGACAAAAGCCACAAAAAAAGTGTCAAGCCTCAGTAAGAGGAAGTGAACCTTCATTTCCTGAGATCGCGGTGCTCTGTGAGGACTGAAGAGATGGTTTTTCGTGGCTGAAAAGGAAAACACAAAAGCTTCATATTGGGCCAAAGGAGCTTCATTTGCTAGAGCTCTGGCTTGCTTTGAGACTAGTCTTCGCCATGAGATGAAGAGGCCTCACTGTGCGAGAGCTGAGTACAAATGGCAAGAAACCAAACTAATATAGAGTTATTTCAAATCTCAGATCTGAAGATCCTTCCTTGTTCTTCTGTAAGCCTTTTCATGCCCATTCCCATGAGAGAATGGTTACCAAGACTGAGCTGGGTGCTTTAAAAGTCTCCAGGTTGGTTTTGCCAGCGTTGTTGGACATGAATACTGGCTCTTTGGATGTCACCCCTGTGGAGGGATTAAAGGCAGCTGGGAGTTACGCTCGCTAAAGTCGGTGCTTAATAACTGCGGTCTGAGGGTTTTGTTTTGAATCACTTGAGACTCTTTGAGTGGTGGGCCGTGTATGTATTTTAGTGTGCAAGGGTGTGTGTGCTACAAGAGCGGGGTGAGAGAGGTGTTGATAGCTTGGCAGGCAGGAAGGGATCTGGCTGTAGCCACAAAGGCGTCAGTAAAGGGGACGATGAGAGCCGACAGAAGTGGCCTTGATTGGCCTCCCAGAGAAACAGAGAGAGTCTAATGTGGAAAGAGGAAACAACTCAAGCTGTAAGCTTGAAAAGCCACTGTCATGTTTTTGTAAGTCTGCAGTCAGCACGCCTCAACAAAGAACACTCACTTGTGTTCAAAAACAACTGGATGAGGTGCAACAGAACAGAACATATTGCAGCATTTTTAAAGTGTGTCTTTACTACTTTTTAAAGCACCTTTTTAACGGCGTCTTTAAAATGTGTGGTACAAGATGATGTAAAACTGGGAGATGATGCAATCGGCAAAAAATGGTTTAGTAATACGATTTATCTTAATTTGTGGGATTGTAAATATTGATATAAATGTGAGTATGAATATATATATATATATATATATATATATATATATATATATATACATACTGTAGAATCTGAACAAAATATTGGACTGATGTATTGCCTTTCAAAACCAATTAAATGAAATAATAAATACAGTAAAAAAAAAAAAGAAGCTGTTTATAGCCTTATGTATAGTATGATTATTCCTGGGAATTCATGATATGGTTATAATGTTATGTCAAACATCTTGATTTATGAATGCCTATAGTCTCTCTTACATCCTATCCTGACTTTTGCACCCATGCTGTTTACAAAATGACAAATTATTAAATCTTTTGCCTGCATTTCAAAAGGTCAATGGCAAATGGGCTCAAAGTTGAAATTATTTGAACTCACATTAACAATAGTTGACCTACACTGTAGACTAAAGCTTTCAGCTCCGCTTCATAGAGTTTAATACTTTGGGCAGTGTTGACGTAGTGGCGGTCTTTCCAACAAGGTAAGGCTGAGCTTGTTTTTATAAATTTATCCTTTGATACATGGTATAAATAACTTGTATAAAAATATAACACAGCGTCATTTGCTTCAGTCAAAAATGCGTCCAAGAAAGGCCCGATCAATGTATTTCAAATGATTGATATAGGCAGATGCCCTATTAGCGGCTGTTTCTATGTGCCACTATACACAAGCCGTCCACATATTTAACTTTTGCTAAAATATTTATGAAATACAAATTAAAGGACCTGAAAACAAGTGAGACAAATGAACACTTATAAATTTGAAATAATGGAGTTGAGGATGGAGAATTAATGCAATAAATGCAGTAAATGCAATAGGCCTGTTTCGTTACAAGTGTTGTGTTAGTAAGATAACACATTATTTATTATCGAGGGAATGTCATATATGTGTACGGGAGCATATTTAAATATACACATCAAACATGTGCGTATTTTTATCGTTCGATTGATATTAAGTTACATATTTTCCTCTCTGAAAAACTGCATTGCGTCACTCTTTACGCAAGTCATGTCAAAGGGCCTGAGATGGAAAGAAGCTGATAAATGCTAGGAATTATGTTGAAGAGATTAATTAAAGAGAGAAAGCCCATTGGACAATGACTGATAGAAAGAAACGAAGAGCGAGCGAGATTGAAGCAGCGTGACCAAACCGATATACTGTGTCCTGCGGGGGGCCGAATGAAAACACAAGCTGTCACCTCAGGTTTTGTCACACCACAACACACACCTGCTTCCCCTCCCACAGCACAGGACAAAGTAATGTCCCGTGTTGAGAGCTGTCATTGAGGGCTACGTGCTCCTGTTACTGGGCCATCTGAAGCGCTTTGACTGCTGTATGTTCTGGGGGTTTCTGTGGTGCTGACATGCGGTGCTCAAGCCTTCAGTGCTACTTTGGTCTCTGCTCGGTGGACTTCAGCGAGTGCAGGGTAAGCAGAATGACAGTAAGAGCATTTTCACACAGTGTAGACCAGAGCCTGTTTGACGTAGTGTTTGGTTCGTTAGGTTTTTCGTTTGGTTGTATTATTAAGGATTTGTAGTTTGGACACAATTATGGTTTGCAGCCGATATTAACAGGAAGTGCTCAGTTATGACCAATTTGACTAATTTAACTATTGATGACTTGTAATTTTCTTTTATGATAAATAATAAAAACAAATCATATAAAATACATTACATTACAATGCATTAAAAGTCTGGGGTCTGTACATTTAAAAAAAGAAAAAAAGAAAATTAATTCTTTTTCAGCAAGATGCATTAAAATTCTCAACTTAGACTAAATATATTTATAATTTTACAAAATGTACATGACAAACAACAAACGTGTGTGTGTGTTTGTACGTGTTTGTACCAACTCCCACATTCTGCACATTTCCAGTCACAACAGCAAGTGCTGTTTTGTCTTTTAGTAGGAAAACCAAAGGGACAAAAACACATGAAAAAGTGACATGAACAATGGTTTCCATTTTTGCCTCCTTCTTGTGAATTGATAGCTAGCTACAGTGGTAAACAGCTGCCGGTAGCACTTACATAGATGACGCAAATGTACCACACTTCAGTTCAGAACCAAATAATTAAATATTATTTGTGAAAAAAGACCTGCAGGGAAAGGGTAGAATTGAACTTGAGTTCAGACCTAGCAATCAAACCAAGTGTGAAAACAGCTTAAGAGTGTGAGAGTTTGATGTTCTTGTAAAAAAAAAAAAAAAAAAACCTGACACTGGTTTCTTCATAGGAGTAGAGCTTCCTGGACTTAAAGGGGTCATCGGATGCAAAATTCACTTTTCAAGTTGTTTGAACATAAATGTGTGTTGGAGGTGTGTGTACACATCCATCCTATAATGATAAAAATCCACCCAGTGTTTTTTTTTTTAAAACCATATTTTAAAATCCCCTTTCTCAAATCAGGCTGTTCTGAGAGCCCTGTCAGAATGACGTAGTTCTGTACAGGCCCCTCCCATGATACCTTAGACCCGCCCTGAGTGAGCTTTAAACAGTCCAACTGCCATTGTGTTGACTCCAGTGCAGGGAAAGACAAGATGTCTCAGATTAAGCGAATGTATGGTGGCCAAGAGAGCTCAACGCGCTGCAAATAGAAAAACACCTGCAAATTAAGAAAACAACTTCATCTATTTGGCAACACACACACTACAAATGCTCACAACACAAACAAATAAATAAAGAAACACACTGCAAATACTCACAGCACAACCAAACAAAGAAGCGTGCTGCAAATAAAATTATTGTTGTGAGCATTTGTAGCACGTTTCTTTATTTGTTTGCCTTGTGAGCATTTGCACCACCTGCTGTCAAACCAATGAAGATGTTTTCTTGATTTGCCGGAGCTTTTTCTATTTGCATGTGTTTTCTGAAGTTGCAGCGCGTTGAGCTCTCCCGGCCACCTTACGAATTAGGTGTTTTGTTGTTGGATGTAGTTATGAATATAGCAGCCATCAGTTACTCCCGACATCTGAGCTGCTGAAGACGCAGAGGATTAACGTTACTTTCACTTTGAAGTGAATGTGCCTATCCCTGATCTGCCTAAATGCGTCTATGTTCGTGCGAATCATTCGTGATCCAGCTTCATCTACAGAAGTGAGTATAAGATTTTTTATGAATCTTTGCAAATCGCCTTTCCTAATAACGTGCTAGTTAGCCAGTTTCACGGCTAAAGTAAACAGTACTGCTCATCACCCTACGGAAGAGAAGGGCGGGGTCAGCAGAGTCATTTAGCATTTAAACCAACATGGACCAAAAAACGGCTTGCTGAAAACAGAGCTGATTTTGATAGGGGAAAAAAGGTGTTTTACACTACCATTGAGAAATTTTAACCAAAGTATGATATAGGCTTTTAATTAAGACCCTAAATAATCATATCAACTTGTGCAAAATGGGCATCCGATGACCCTTTTAAGAGTGTATGGTTGTTGTGATTATATTACACTGTGCAGTGTTTTCACAGTGAAGCAGTATTGTGGTAAACTGTATGTGAATTGCTAGAAAGTGAGAGCGGATTAAAACCCCACAATCCCTTCAATTACTCCTACAGTTGCCCCTTTATTGAGGAGGAACTGTTCAGGGATAACTAACATTTCTGCATATCTAAATGTGTGTGTGTTTACTGGAATAGATGCAACAATTACTCATGTCCACACAGATTTGTTTTGCAGTACATAAGATCTTTTTTGCAGCTTGCTGAGAAAAATCACCCCTGATAAGACACAGCAGATGTTTGGATAATGGTCAGCTGTTTTCAACATTGATAATATACAGTGGGTACGGAAAGTATTCAGACCCCCTTGAATTTTTCACTCTTTGTTATATTGCAGCCATTTGCTAAAATCATTTAATTTCATTTTTTTTCCTCATTAATGTACACACAGCATGCCATATTGACAGAAAAACACAGAATTGTTGACATTTTTGCAGATTTATTAAAAAAGAAAAACTGAAATATCACATGGTCCTAAGTATTCAGACCCTTTGCTGTGACACTCATATATTTAACTCAGGTGCTGTCCATTTCTTCTGATCATCCTTCAGATGGTTCTACACCTTCATTTGAGTCCAGCTGTTTTTGATTATACTGATTGGACTTGATTAGGAAAGCCACACACCTGTCTATATAAGACCTTACAGCTCACAGTGCATGTCAGAGCAAATGAGAATCATGAGGTCAAAGGAACTGCCTGAAGAGCTCAGAGACAGAATTGTGGCAAGGCACAGATCTGGCCAAGGTTACAAAACATTTTCTGCTGCACTTAAGGTTCCTAAGAGCACAGTGGCCTCCATAATCCTTAAATGGAAGACGTTTGGGACGACCAGAACCCTTCCTAGAGCTGGCCGTCCGGCCAAACTGAGCTATCGGGGGAGAAGAGCCTTGGTGAGAGAGGTAAAGAAGAACCCAAAGATCACTGTGGCTGAGCTCCAGAGATGCAGTCGGGAGATGGGAGAAAGTTGTAGAAAGTCAACCATCACTGCAGCCCTCCACCAGTCGGGGCTTTATGGCAGAGTGGCCCGACGGAAGCCTCTCCTCAGTGCAAGACACATGAAAGCCCGCATGGAGTTTGCTATAAAACACCTGAATAAGATTCTCTGGTCTGATGAGACCAAGATAGAACTTTTTGGCCTTAATTCTAAGCGGTATGTGTGGAGAAAACCGGTGGTGGCAGCATCATGCTGTGGGGGTGTTTTTCAGCTGCAGGGACAGGACGACTGGTTGCAATCGAGGGAAAGATGAATGCGGCCGAGTACAGGGATATCCTGGACGAAAACCTTCTCCAGAGTGCTCAGGACCTCAGACTGGGCCGAAGGTTTACCTTCCAACAAGACAATGACCCTAAGCACACAGCTAAAATAACGAAGGAGTGGCTTCACAACAACTCTGTGACTGTTCTTGAATGGCCCAGCCAGAGCCCTGACTTAATCCCAATTGAGCATCTCTGGAGAGACCTAAAAATGGCTGTCCAGCAACATTTACCATCCAACCTGACAGAACTGGAGAGGATCTGCAAGGAGGAATGGCAGAGGATCCCCAAATCCAGGTGTGAAAAACTTGTTGCATCTTTCCCAAAAAGACTCATGGCTGTATTAGATCAAAAGGGTGCTTCTACTAAATACTGAGAAAAGGGTCTTAATACTTAGGACCATGTGATATTTCAGTTTTTCTTTTTTAATAAATCTGCAAAAATGTCAACAATTCTGTGTTTTTCTGTCAATATGGGGTGCTGTGTGTACATTAATGAGGGAAAAAAATGAACTTAAATGATTTTAGCAAATGGCTGCAATATAACAAAGAGTGAAAAATTTAAGGGGGTCTGAATACTTTCCTTACCCACTGTATGTCACAAAAAGCATTGTAGTACTATGATGCATTCTGGTAGTTTTAGTGAAGTTTGCAGCAGCCAAAACAAAGTTCTACAAATCAGAACTATGCTCTTTAAACAGCTCAGTTTGTCTCCCATGCAGACGATAGCTGCTCTGCGTGTGGCAGTCAGAGGACTTTCTGCTTGCTGATTGGTGGAAAGCTGTTGAGCAGAGCAGTCATGGATCAGAGCAGGTCAGAATGATGTGTCCCAGTGGATGACTGGCGTAAGACAAGGAGTCAGGGGGCTCTGGGGCTTCTTTTCTCTCTTGATCTCTCCCCCTCCTTCGCTGTCGCTGTCCCTCTCTTTCGACTGACAGTAAAGGTCAGGGCCTCCTCATCCTGTCTGTCTCTGTCTCGCTCTCCTTCTTCCTCAGTCCGCTGACAGGTCTTCCTGTGGGAACCCGCCCAGGCTCATCTCACTGACACACGAGGCTAATAATTAATATTTCATTAGTATTTTGCGCCGGTTCATAACGTGGCCTGTGCTCTCATCCCAAATGTTGTCGAGCTAAGCTCAGATTCAGAACTCCCTCTGCCATTTTGCGGGACAGAACATGTCCGGTGAGACCCCTGGAGTGCTTACCGACTCGAGTCTCCAAACATTTTTTATTTGTTCAGTCTGAGTGCCTAAGATAATTACACATTTTCCACTGACTGTACTGTAAGCCACTTGCATGTAATCCCATCTCTGTCCCCCTCTTCTGTAAAATACCTGCTCTGTCCCACTGCTTACCTCTGAGACTTGGTCTCCTTGGAACGCTCATGAACAGATACTTTGGCAAATTCCGAGAGAGCAAAGGGGGTATGGATTAGATGAGACGGCAGGCAACAGAGCCGTAAGTAGAGCGTGTCTGCTTCGCTGCTGATTATATTAAACACTGAGACATTGGGGGTTTTAATAATACATTATCCTATCTGATGCTCCCTCTATGCAACCAGAAGCCTGCCTTTCCCACATTCTCTGTGGACCGCGGTCCCTGGAAACTCTCAACAGGAGGAGGGGGAGTCGCAAAGCTCATATAGCACTATTTATTGAGAAGATGATGAAGTCACTCGCTGTTTACTATAGCGAAGGACCTCAATTAAGTTATATGGCGAGATTAGACTCAAAAGGCCATGTAATCCTGCACCATATGCTTTTGCTCCATGCTAGCCTTCAAAGCGTTCCTTTAGACAGAAGTGAAAGCGGTAATTATAAATCGAGAGTATGCACTTATGAAGTATGCAGTGTTCTCTTATGAAGTGCAGGAGGGGCGCATGTTCCCTTTTTGTTTAAGAGTTTTCTTGGGTATTTTTAGCCAGAGAACGATGTGATTTTGAGGCATGAGAAAGAGGCAATCAGTATCCTGCCCACACCCGCTATAGCCCCCCAACTGGTGCCCCCGCCGTGCTCTGTCCTGTCCTGTCCTGGTTTGCTTTCTGCCGTCCTCGGCTTTGTGATGGAGGAGGTTGGGGGCTTTGGGTTACACCTACAGCGCTAAAGTACTTCTGGTTCTCTCACTGAGATCTAATGGCTTTAGTGTGGCAGCACTACGCGTATAGAGTTATTGCGCACCGCACACTCGCACACCTACTGACAGTTACCAGAACATACTCAATCACACACCCACATATAGAGGCATAAGCGTGAAGCTGGAAAATTTACGCTTAACTGCACCAACTTGCGCTAGTCACCTATTCGCTTTGTTTTCAATTACATTTTCTAGTGTTTTAAGAGTTCCTGAGTGGGAAACACACACATGTGTGCTGTGTAAGTATTTACTCTACATTGAATTTCATTTGGCAGCGTCTTTGTGCAAATATAAGGCTGGTACGCGTAAGAAGGGTAGAGTCAAAGAACGGCTGTTCCCTTTATCCTCCCTGTCTATCGGTCCAAGCTCTTTCCATCTTTCTTCCCTCTGTAATCTGCATAAAAAAGTCAGTGATTATCGGTTGAGGGTTTTTTCTGTTCCCTTTAGAGGCTGAACGTTACTGAACAGATAGCTGATCTTTCTGAAGTCCTGTTTGTTCTTCAGGTTTGCCCCCACTACAAACATCTCTCTGATCAAAGCATTATGAAAGGACTTACCACTTCAAACGTAGACCCTTTTCCACCCCATTCCGCCCGACCTGCCAATCGCTATGGCAACGCTATAATCACCAAATCCACGCCCTCCTTCCCTGCCTGCCATCTCAGGTAACCGAGGGAATGAGAGTGTGATGAAGATTCTCATTTTGTTGGTTCAACCCTTTTTTCTCTGTGGCTTTTTACATTAGAGGGAAGTTGTGTAATAGTACAGTGTAAAATATGTTTTCAGAATTTTACAGAATGGTTCAGCTAGGACATATTTGGTTCTAAGTGTATATGTATTAGTGCTTCGAAACCTTTGCGAATCATTGGTTTCGAACCAGTGGTTTGGAGCGTGCATCAAACTGCCGAAGTCACCTGCTTTCAGTAAACGAGGCTTAGTTACATCATAATTGTTTCGAAATGTTTCTAAATTTCAGTGGTTGGGCATTGAAACGGCATCTATGGTTTTTACCTTATCTTAGGTCAGTTTTATCAATTTGTATACATTTTTAATGAGACATTTGTGTAATTAAAAGGAAGAGTAGTAGTTATTCGTATAGTAGTTATATATTCATATATATATATATATATATATTGGCCTTTTTAAGACAAGTTCTTCACAAAACAAGCCCTTCAAATGAATAACAACAATAACAGTTAAAAACACACATATTAAAGAGACACCATATTTAATGGCATTTGATTATTTTAATTGCATTTAATGTATTATAGTTTCAATAAAACAGTGGGTTTGTAAAAGCTGGTTTTTGCATGTTTTGGCCTGAGTTTTTGTTGCATTTACACAGCTTTGACCAGCAAGCGTCACCAGCGTGTGGCGTTTCGAGCACTTATAAACAGTGAATCATTTTGTGAAGCAATTGGTTCAATTGATTTGAAGCTTTGAAAAGGTTTGTTTCTCCCGTCACTAATATGTATGGTTTCTGGTAAAGTTTTAACATGAGTTCCTACCCATACATAACCATATCACCTGACCGCTGTTAAAGGTGCAATATGTAATATTGACGCAGCTAGTGGTTGAAATGGGTAGTGCAGTCCAAATTCAAAATATTGAAGAGTGTTGCTTAGTTATAGAGCTTCTTAGACGGTCAGGTATTAGCTTTCTCTGACCCAGTTCGTTTGAAAGCTTCCGTGGCTGCAATACGCTGTGTTTTCCTCCAACTGCCAAACCATGGTGCTGAAATACTACTGGGTAAATTAGCAGTGGACGGGATCACACAGACCAAAACAAAAACAGACATTCTGACATGGAACACACATTTAAAAGCAGAATAACTGGCTGTAGCATTGTTTTTGAGAGAAACAAGTAATTGAACTTAGCATGTTTCCGTAAAAAAAAAAAACGTAGTATTTTTATGCTTTAGTACAGTCAAAAAATTGCATACAGCACCTTTAATATATGAGACAACAGCGATGCAAATCAAATCATTGTGATTCTACACCACAATTCTGCAACATCGCACAGTCATTTCCTGCTTTTGTTCATTGTGAAATCACTTGATTGTATACACCGTAGATCTACTATGTAAAACTTGTAAAGGTACAGCAACTAGTAGCCAAATACTGTACTGTTAATTCACAATTTTGTTTTTACAGTGTTACAAATCTGCTCTGCTGGTGAGGAATGCGCTCTCTGATAAAAAAAACACAAACTGCAACTTTAATGCTGGTTTACAGCGTTGTCATAACAAACTGCCTGTAATATGCAAACGTACATTCTCAAAAAAAATGGCAGCCCACTGTGTGTTGCTCCATATGGAATTTTATTGCCCTTAATGCATATTCATGTGAATGAGTGAGTGAACAGCCGAGCCTTTTGAGAAAAAGAACGATGAGCTAATAGCATCTTCCCTGTGGGAGATGAACAACTCTTAAAGCAAAATCCCAACTGTGCAATTATCCCACTGTGCGGGCGGACCAAAGACATTACCATTCTATCGACTCTTATTCTTATTAGAGGCTCATTTAAGTAAAATCTGTGCTGTAAGAACATAGGGAAAAGGAAATGAATGCACACATTCATATATAGATTTTAATTTCTTATATTCAGCACATTAAAGAAACTGTGAGATTTTTATTTTTACAAGTGCTAACAAATTCAGGGCAAGTTTACAATGTGTTTAAGTTTAGTCAAAGAAGGAAATGCAAATTTAAGTTTTGATGCATTGACTTTTGTGGATTTTATTTTGCTCTCTCGTCATTCATCATAATTACTGCATGCCCCAGTTTTTTTCCCCCACTTTTGCCCTGAAAATTAATTCATCTTCTATTTTTACTCTGTATGGTTTTAAGGACCGTGGTTGGGGTTGAACTCACTGCCATGGCCTTTACAGTGGCACATTTGTACTGCCGCAGATGGCATTTCAGACATTTGCCTTGTTGTAGACTGCTGTTTGAGGTTAGAATAAATGCTGAGGATGCAGCGAGAGCACATTTATGCATATATATTTTCAGACTAAGCTGTTAAATATGCTGTGAGATAAGAGCAGATGTTACCAGTACAAATATTCTTGTGTTAATACCACACAGGCGCATTATTCAGAAATGTATATAGCCGTGTTGAATATTCATATTGGCAGAGGAATGCACAAAATATCTCATTTCAATAAAAGATATATCCAGTTTACTCTGCCCATCTTAAACCTCGGAATACCATATACACTTGAAAAATCGCTGTTCGTGTAAACATATTCGGTGAGATGTAGAGCTCTTTCCTTCAGGGCCCATCTTTTGTAGAACAGCTTCAAACTCTCTGCTCATTTTGAAGCCTTTAGGTTTAAAGTGTATCTGCTCAGACGAGGAATACAGCAACTCCTCAGAGAGAAAAACACACCTCATAAGAGCTCTTTCCTTACCCACTCTGTTTCCCTTAGAAGAAAGTCCCACAACAGACATACCAATAAAGTGTGAGCATGTTTCATGTGCTGTGGGGAAAAGCGGCTCCTTGGGCTGAAGAGAAACCCAGAGCGAGAGAAGGAAATGTTGTGTAATTGTGACCTGGTCCGGCGCGGTCAACAGTCAACTCTATCAATCACCTCCCGGGCTAAATGTGACACAAGGGCTGAAATTGGACCCTCTTTCAACAAGCAAATCCCCCTCAATTAAGTGACATTTCATTAATCTGTATCAAAGTCAGACTAAATGCATCCCACACAACTGTGGCTGCAGTAAGCCCTGGAGGCCGTTATTAAATTTGCTTGTATCATTGTAAAGGAAATGGCAAACGTATTCGACTTAAAGGGCACCTGGCATCTGTCTCTTTAAAACCAAACTCGGCTAAATTAAAAGTGCACAGTTGGACATGCTAAGCTCAAACTGTGTCCGTGCCCTTTACAACCACTCTTGATCAATTCTTAATATGTCTAGCCAAACATTTTCCTCTGCCTTCAAGTAAATACTTTCTGCCCTTTAAATTAAGAACTAAACATCTCATATGAACCAGAACATGCTGCTGTTTTCGAGTATGTTTGCTCAGTATGTTGCTTTTATACAACAGCTCGATAAACAAGAAGTTAATACCAAATTTTTGAATGAATGTGTTGGGCGTATTGGATGTATCCATAGGAAAGAATGCGATTTCTTATGCAGCAACTATGTAGTAGACAAAAAACAGACTGTGAAAACAGCATTATGTCTGAATTTACAGTGTTCTTAAAACAGTATGTGAAAGATTTTGATGCATTGTGGATATTTTACTATTCCATGAAGTGATGCTACACTGGTTGGTAATGACAACATGGCAAATATAGTAAGTACGGACTCAGTTTATGCAAAACACATATACTACATAGAACATACTTGTGGCAAAGTAATTACTTATTAAAAAGAAGTACCTACTAAGACGGTGAGCAATTTCAGAATTCCGGACGCAGCAAATGTTTTTGAGCGAATCATCTGAATGAATGATTCAATGTGTCACTCAAAGTCAGCTCGTTGTTTCATTCCTGAATAAATCAGTGTTTTTAAGCAAATCATTTAAATTAATGATTCAAATCACTCTTACTCAGTCACTTGTCAGCAACTACTGGAATAATGATGGTTCTTACATTGAAAAATCCCCTAGAAAGAAAGCTGAGCATTTTTTTTTTTTTTACTTTAGAGTAGAGTGGTAAGCCCAGATGAATCATGCACATTTGAATTTATTAGAAAAGAGTCAGTAGGGCAAGTTTTGATTTCATGTCTTGAATAGCAGCATAATGTTATTCATTTACATTAAGGGTTTGCAGTCAGAGCTGAAGTGGGCTGGTCAATTGCAGGTTTGAAGTGGTAATGTAAGTAGGTGAAAATGACAGCAATTAAAACAATGGTTTAACAGTCCTGGAGTGTGTTATTTATCTGTATAATGTGCTTTGCTGATCTGCAGTAATGGAGAGAGTGTGAAGAAGTGGTAATAAGATTTTCTTTCTTTTTTTTAAGTAAAGGGAGGGAATGAAGAAAACATCAAGAAACATCTGGGTTCTAGTAGGGTTTTTTTTCCTTTAAGATCCTTTTGATTTGTTCATGATAGCTTTAGATTTGTTAGGGTTAGGAGCAAACCTAAACCTTAAAATATGCAGTGGGCTTACTTGTAGTAGTGAACACCTTGTGGGGACCAGATGATTGTTTATTTTTTTATTTTTTTATTTCATTTATGTATTTATTGATTTATTTATTTATTTATTTTTTTTGTGAATTACTAAACATGTATTTAAATGAATAACTTTGTTGTTGTTATTATTATTATAAAATAACTTATAATAATAATATTTATAAATTCCAAAATTCGCAAAATGTATTTAAAATAATTCTATATAGAGGAAACAATATAAGTCAATCGAATGTCCCCATTGCGACTGTTAGAAAAACAAATGTGTTTATGTGTGTGTGTTTTCCTATCAAAGTCCTGTCTTGTTCTGATCACTGACATCTGAGAAATGACCATGTTGAGTTTGTGCTCCATCCACAAGTGCTCCCTCTCTCCTGATTAGTGTGGAGAGAGATCTGAAAGACCTTCTTCTCTCACTGCTTAATCAATAAACCACTGACAACCCAGTGAGTGAGACAGCAGAGAAGAGAGAGAGAGAGCTCTCAAGAAAATAGTTTGCCATCCACAATTGCCGCCCCAGGCTAAAAGCAAGGCCTGTGTGTGAATATATTTTTAGAGAGTATAAGATTGAGATTGACAGAGATGGTGAGGCTGTAAATTGAGTGTCAGGGATCTCACTATGTAGTGAGAAAAGGAAAGAAAAAAGAAGGAATAAGAGCAAAAAAAAAAAAATCATGAGAGAAATTAAACCTCGGAGCTGTAACCACGTAATAAAGTTGGGTGCAGAGAGAGGTTTCCCGTCTGGACTTTGTTGCTTTCAGAAATTATTTAGAACTCTATGGGGGGCAGGAAACTAATAACCTATATTAAAAAAGCCGTCTTTCTTTCAACTGCGCTTACAGACCGAGCTTTTTCGGGAATCTGAGTGGGTGAAGTGTGTAAAATTACTTGCTTCGTCCCAGATGGAGATATGTTTCAGTACAATTGTATTGAGCCTGACATGATCCAAGTGACCTTTTGAGATTGCAGGGGTTTGTTATTGCATGCACAAGCTAAGTTATGTCCTACATAGTCTCAGACGGGACACCCACAGACCGCCCACAGTCCATTCACTGACCTTCTGGTGCATATATTGTCTGAAATCACTAGCTAAAAAAACACCACCAGAGCAGAGGAAATATCATACTAAAATACTCTGAGAGTGTCCTGCAATACGTATTCAATAGCAAGTCCAGTAAGCTGTTTACAGAATGACTCTTATGAATCGGTTATTTTTGTGGATCAAAGCCACAGTGAACCAGGTTTTTTTTTAGTGAATCAGAACCATACAGCAAAAGAAGTACAGTCTGATTCTTTTTAATGAATCAAGCACATAACCTGTGAGACTTACTGTCTTATTGTCCATATGACAATATGTGAAAATAAATCTAAAAATCAATGAATGACAATTATTACCGCATTTTTTGTTCTGTATTGTTGTTTAATATAATAATAATAATAATTTAACTGTAATATTTAATACTATATATATATATATAATTTTTTTTTTAAGTACTAAAATGATCATTAACGGAATTATTAAAGAATCATTAAGAGGATAGTTCTGTTTAAAATATTATTGAATGCTAATAATACAAATAATAATTTCATTGTAAAGTTTAATAATAATATTTAATATAATTTTTTATTTTATTTATTTTATTTTTTTCAAAGTACTAAAAAAAATAATTCTTGGAATTGTTAAGGAAGTGGAATCATTAAGAGGAATTTGCATCTGGAATTTTTTAATTATTTATGATTCCCATCCCTGTCATTTTTACAGTAGACTTTATGGTGACTAAGTGGGCATTTTGTGGAGTAAACTAGAGTAATGACCAGACTTTAGGCTGGTCTAGTCAAAAATTGAGACATGTTAGAGGAAGTGATGCATCTTGAGGATTGTCTGTATTATACCTTCATTCTCTCTCTTGCAGCAGTTACGATGTACCTCAGCCTTTAAAAGGTTCTTGAATCTCATGCTAGGTTTACCTTTGTGGTTGCTCAATGCTTGTTTCGATCTAGGCCTGTTTCCACGGCAGCACCAGACTTGTTTCCAGGGTAGCAGCGGTTGGCTGTCAAGTGGCGAGCGGTTCTCCCCGCATGCCCTTCTAGCCCCCACTGTCACATGGAGGGGGTGGCACAGCTAGGGGCATATCCCAAAGAAATCACTACTGCTTTTTTCTTCTTGTTTGTAACTCGTCCTTTCAAGCAAGGCAGCCATAAAGTTCAGTCGTGCATTCTTCAAAAAACCCCATTATTGCCTCTCTCTGATTCCCTGTCGTTCAGAGCACAGACCAGCATCTCTTCTTTCTTCTCTCTCCACCTTTTTTTTCTGTTTTGAAGGGATGAGGCAGGAGTCGGGGAGAGCGGAGGGAGACTATGACCAATGCTGCCAAATCGAGGGCGAGCAATTTGGCAAAAGGGCTTTAAGCATGACAGATTTCTCCCTCTCTGTCTGTCTGTCTCCTTCTTTCTCTCTTGTTATTCTCCTTAATGTCAAGAGGCAGCTCGCTGTTTGCTGTTTTCTTTCTTCTTTCTTTTTTCAAGTCCCAATTTCACATGGTCTGTCATCTGTGAAAGCTCATATGTTAAAAGGATAGAAAGATGGTATTGGATTTGTCAGTTGACGCCAAAGGACTTTTTTTTTTTTTAGCCACAATCATAAAGCCACTTTCTGTGCATATTATATAGCCTACTGTAGTTCCATATATAGAGGCCCCAAAAAGTATTTAGACACGTTTAAATTGTATAAATGTAAATACATTAGATAGAATATCAAACCTAAATGTTAAACTATTTTAAGCTAACCCAGTGTGTTTTCATGCATGTTTAAAATAGGTTGTGCACCATTCATAATTTAATAATGCCTTGTAAATTACAGTTTAGTTGACGAATTTAAATAAAAAGCATGTAAAATTACTTTGAATTTCAAAGTGAAAAATATATTTATATTCAAAAATATTGAAAGAATGGAAAACTAAAGGTTTGCCTTACAGGTAAAGGTAATGATAGACAGATAGATAGACAGGCAGATAGATAATTTTTAAAATGACACCTATAGAAATTTAGGTTAAACTTAAGGATAGGGACCAGTTCTCACTATAGTTGCTTATTGGCATGCATATTTTTAACATATTGGCTGTTTATTAGTACTTATAAAGCACATATTCTGCATGACCATATTCTACATCCCAAATCCTACCAAATACCTAAACTTAAAAACTACCTTACTAACTATTAATAAATAGCCAATTAAGAGTTTGAGGCAAAAGTCTTGATTAAAGGGACGGTTCACCCAAAAATGAAAATTCTGTCATTAATTACTCACCCTCATGTCGTTCCAAACTCGTAAGGCCTTCGTTCATCTTCAGAACACAAATTAAGATATTTGTGATGCATTCCGAGAGCTCTGACCCTCCCGTAGACAGCAAGTGTCCTTACACGATCATGGTTCAGAAACGTAGCAAGGACATTGTTAAAATAATCCATGTGACATCAGTGGTTCAACCATAATTTTACGAAGCTGCAAGAATACTTTTTGTGTGCAAAGAAAACAAAAATAAAGACTTTATTCCATAATTCGTCTCCTCCACGTCACCCTGGCACCATTTTGGAGAGTATCCACTGAATGCAAACAACATATGCTGTTCTGTGTCAGCTGCACCACACGGAAATGTTGTTTTCATTCAGATCAAAGCGTAAACAACATAGACAATGTATTCGCGTGGTGCAGCTGACACAGAACAGCATACTTTGTTTACGACCTTGATTGTGGTAGTATCCTTGCTGTCTATGGGAGGGTCAGAGAGCTCTCGGAATTCATCAAAAATATCTTAATTTGTGTTCCGAAGATGAACGGAGGTCTTACAGGTTTGGAACGACATGAGGGTGAGTAAGTAATGACAGAATTTTCATTTTTGGGTGAACTATCCCTTTAATGGTTTGTTAATGGCAAGAACTGGACCTTAAAATCAAGTGTGACCGCAATTTGTATTTATTCTGTAAATTTCCACCTCCTGCTCTTTCAATTCAAACTTCGCAAAATTATACTCAAGAACTTAAAGGGAATCTGAATTTGCACAACCATGGAACTGATAGTTCACTTTAACAGCAATATGTCCTTTTCCTCTTCATTTTTATTATACACATTGTTTTCTCATTTAAAACCTATTAAACCTGGTTTATTTCAATGCAGTGACATTCATACATTTTAGAGTGTTCAGTATTTTTTCTTTCCTCTGTTTGAGTGACTCAGTCTCAAAGACCACCATCTCTGCCAGAGGGGCCGGATCACAGGTCGACCTTTCCTTTTTAACCTAATTAGTAGCCGTTTCTGCAACACAAATCTTCTAAAGTTCTTCGTTCGACTAAAACAAGCAACGAGCAATGACCACCCACTAAATGACTATTTTTCTTTCTCTCGCTGCACGATTCTCTTTCTTTGTCTCTTTCTAGCCTTTCGACTGACACTTCCTCCACCTCTCTCAACCTCAATTGTCGTGAAATTGTCGAGAACAGAGATCTCTCCATTTCACGGAGATGAGCGTGAGCGAGAGAGGGGGTTCTTGATTGCGCTAAATCGATCTCTAATCACCCCGCGCTCAGCGCTTTTATCCCTCCGGACCATCTACGAGGCTTAAGAGCGTTCAGAGTTGTATTTACATGCTGAGTTTTGCTGTCTCTCCATCTCTCTTCAGCTCCGTCTGATACCAGTGTCATAACATGCCATTGTAATCCTCTGGAGTGACTCGCTTCTTGCAGTGCAATGTGGGAACCAAAATCTCTCCGGCCCTTGATTGCTCACTTCAGCTTCCACTTACAGGCTGAGATCTGACTTAGGATCACGTATAGTGGGTTATTGACCCGGGCTCGCACTTTCTCTTCCGGTCTGACCTCTGTTATCCCCTCGACTTTGACTCAGATACGGTCCTTTCACAGTCCGGCTTTGTGGCGGCCCCGATCTGGCCAACTACTGGCGATAAATGCGACGTAAAAGAATGAGATGGATGTATTCAAAGGGTTTCTTTCAGAGAGGCGGTGTTTGAATAGAATCAGATCTGAGATTGAAGAGCTAGACTGATGCTTTGAGGTGAGAGAGTAACATTGAGGAGTCCTGGGGTGAAAAATGGTTTATGACCTTGTGGCTGAACAAAATCCACGAGGAGACATGGTGCGTACTGCCTGTTCTGCTTCCACCTGACCTGTACACAGGCAGGAATCCACAGGCGTAAAGCTCTATTTCTTTTAAAGCCCTGTCCTTGAAGAATAAAGTGAGATGGGAGCGAGAGAAAGAGGGAGGTTGATGACTGTTCGGCTCCAGCACCCTGTACAGCAGCCTGCGCCCTGTATAAATTTAACACTACTGACAATTTACAGCTAGTCCGTGTCGGCTGATATGACGCACATACGGGCGAGCGTGTCATTCCACTGCTGCTGCAAACTGATGCTAATTCACTCCAGCGTGAAGGTGCCGGGTGCCGTTCAGAATAACTGAATGCTTTTGGAGGAAGAAGGCCCTCGTCCTCCTGGGGTGGAGGTTGGAGGTTGGAGGGCACAAAACCAAGACTGTGTATTCCTCCCACCACTAATGAGACATAAACACTCTTTTGGCAGCCATAAAAATAATTTGCTATATTTTTATGGCATATATATTCATTTACTGTATCTGTTATTACAGAAAAGTACTGTGACAGTCGTATGGTGCAGTGATAGTATCAGATGTAATTATTATTAATAGTAATGATTATTTATTTTATTTATTATTTATTTAATTATCTTATTTATATTATTTATTTTATTATCAAAATAATATATTATTAATATTAAGATTATATATATATATGTAGAGATAGATAGATAGATGGATAGATAGATAGTTATGAATATACATGTTTGTAATTTATTAATGTGTCTTATGTCTCTCTGTCTGTCTGTGTGTGTGTGTGTGCATATGTATGTATGTGTATATATATGTGTGTGTGTGTGTGTGTGTGTGTGTGTGTGTATATATATATATATATATATATATATATATATATATATATATATATATATATATATACACACACACACACATATTGTATTAAATTAGAGAGCATTTTCACTGGTGTTTTCAGACTTTCAGACCCCACTGTAGTTTCTGCATGTCATTATAGTAATGCTTATAATAATGGAGGGCATGTGGTTATTGAGCAGTAGATCTGGACTCTGCGTCGTCTGACCCAACAGAAAGGACACAGCAGAAATAAATGCAGCCTGTCATGTTTGAGTCATCTATCTCAGGCTGGCATGATGAAACTTACTCGGCTCGTCTTGAACAGAGTGAAGCTGCCATTTCTGCTGAATTTGATCTGCTCAGGTTCCAGCTCTCTTAAAGATCCCAGGTAATTGTGTTACGTCAGGGCCCTTTTCATGTGTTATCAGCTTGCATTAAAAGTGGCACGTCGACCGCAGGAGAAAAGCCGAACTGCACAATCTGCATAACCTTCAAAATCCATTAGATTTTTCACTTTTTGTCAAAGACACTTCTCTTCTTTTGACGACATTTACATATTTATCACACCTGATCATAATACATTTGCGTTTAATTTTTTATTTCCTCACGTCGGGCGGTAACGTCGGGACTTGTGCTCTCAGGTGAGAAATATGCTGAGGTGGTTGTCTCAGCCAAGGTTGTCAACATAAAATTTTTCCCCCGTCTCACTCTTGTTTTCCCCTCCGCCTTTCATTCCTTTTCTAATGGAAGTGGGGAGCAGTAGAAGGAGCCGAACGGGGCTGTTGACCTTTCGTATGATTTGGAGTGGTGGGATCTTCTTTGAGATGAGGGATTCCCATCGCTACCGAGCCGGCAGCACCATTAAAGGAGATATAGAGCGGGTCTGTGGAGTCCTTTTAAAAGAGTCAGCCCATTACTGGTGCTTTATGGTCTAATTGGGAACGTGTCTCATCTATAGGAGAGAGTGCTTGTTTATGTCCCAGCAGGTCCTTATAGGTAAACGGGAGAGGCGAGGTTATGAAATCGGTCAAGGTAACG
Organism: Onychostoma macrolepis; assembly: GCF_012432095.1. NCBI lineage: Eukaryota > Metazoa > Chordata > Actinopteri > Cypriniformes > Cyprinidae > Onychostoma > Onychostoma macrolepis. The sequence goes on from NC_081162.1 coordinate 20,911,629, forward strand.
TTCATACATTAAGGCATCAGGATGCCTGACGGGTGTCAAAGGAAAACAGAGTGTAAGAAAAGCACTGATGCAGCGAAACGGGCAGGGAAAAAAACTTTGCCGATTGCTAAAGCACATTTGTCTTGTTTCATAAGAGTTTTTTCTGCCTTTTCTGCAGGGTTGGAGGTGGTGAATTGGACGCCTGTTGTTGATCTTTAGCACCACCTGCAGGTCAAAGGACTCCAAGTCCGACATGTGTTGTGTTTTGAGAGCAAGAGAAATGAAAAGAAAGAGAGCTCACGCAGCAGTTCTTAACATAAAGATAAACGTTTGCTCTCTGCTAAGCTGCGGGCCCTCTGGAAAACGCTGATAAAAACACTGACGCAAATGAACATTAAAAATACATCTTACAGAGTATTAATTCCGAAAAGAACCGTATGGAATGGCTGCAAGTGACTCGTAATGAATGTTTCTGGGCTGTTCGCTTTAATGGGGAGGGAGGTCTATAGGCACGGCGCAACGTAAACACAAGGCTCGCCCCATCTGTCCCGCACGTCTAAGTGTAGCGTTTGCCTCCAGGCTGCTGCATTGTTTTACATCCGCTGGCTTGTTTGCGGCGGGTCGGGCCCGAGGTGGGATTTATAACTGATGGAGCCGCACACCCGGCGCCTGCTGAAACGCAAGCACTCACATTTCCAGCAAACGCCCGAGCCTTTCCACCGAGACTTCTGAATGGCAAAGCCATCCATCTCTGTGAAGGACAGAGAGGGGGAGAGAGGCAGCGAGAGAAATTTTCCTGTAAAATTCGACGAATGTTTTATGATTGCAGCCCATGCTGAAGTGTTTTCAGGGCCCGAGGAAGCAGATTAGAATATATATGGGTGAACGTAGCATAGCGGCAATCAGCATTTCCTGCAGCTCAGCACAAACCCAGATGAGATCAATAAGATATTAGGCTTGTGTACATAGCAATGAGCTCAACGATCACCGGAGTCGTTTAGGACACAGCGAGAGAGGCCGTGATATATTATTGACCGGCCATACAAGACAAGGCAGTCTCATGGGAGGGCGGTGTATGTGTGTGTGTGTGTGTGTGTGTGTGCGCGTGCATCCATGTGGTAACAGTTGCTTTACATGACAGATAATCATCTGTTCACTGCAGTGGGGTTTTCTGCTACACCCTGTGCAGTGACTATGAAAAGGATGGAAACTACCCTCACAAAAATGTACTATAGAGGCCATCGTTTCCACCAGAATTGTTACAACTATATACCGATAGTGCTGTATAATAACACTACTGTAATATCATAATATAATTGCATATTAAATTATTTTATAATAATATTCTAAAATATTATTTAAAATCATAAATATAAATGTACTATGTTACATTACATACAAATATTTGGTACTGGGACCAGTTCTCACTATTAACTAGTTGCTTATTAGCATGCCTGTTATTAACATATTAGCTGTTTATTAGTACTTAAAAAGCATTGATTCTAGCTATATGACCATATTCTACATCCCTAATCCTACACAAAACCTAAACTTAACAACTATCTCTCTATTAATAAGCAGCAAATTAGGAAGGTAAAAGTTTTAAAAGTAAAAGTCATAGTTAATGGTTTGTTAATAATGAGAATTGGACCTTAAAAGTGTGACCATGATGGTAAATATTAGTAATTGTAGTAGTAGTAGTGGTAGTAGTATATGAAATGTTATTGAAACAATATTTTTAGGCAAATTAAAATTAAAACAACATGGTCTTTATGACAGGGGACAATGGAGTGCTGGGGCCAGTGAAGAGTTTAGAGAAAGATGATAAATAATAAATAATTATTGTACAAAAAGAAAAATGCAATAATAATAATAATTACGGTTTCATTCAGCTTAGTAGAAACAAAATACACTTTTGACATTTTCCAGATAATACAATTTTGACATTTATTATTTTGATAAAATATCAAATAATATTAATAAATATCATTAATTGTGCTTTATTTTATAATATGAAGTCACCTTTTGTATTTTAGGAAGGGGTCCTTTGTAATCATTTTTTGGGGTCTGTGGCATCAAAAAGTTTGAAAACCCTATGGTGGTTTGCAGAGATATTATGTAATACCTGGAACATTTTATTGACCAGTCAGCATTAAGGACTGGAACAATCTAGCGTTCTTTTTATGATGAAAGTGGTGGTGAATTTACCACATTTTTCTTGTAGTAGCAATAACTGTACTTTGGCAGAAGCTGTTGTTACCACAGTAGATTTTTATAAATCCAATCCCTCTTACTACTAGTAAAAGCCACCTTTGAGCCGACAGGCTTCCTTGAACTGCTTTAAGAGCAAAACTGCCAAAATGATCTCAGGTACAGTTCTAATCATTTCCCTTCAGCCTTTGCAATCCTTTACAGACTCAAAGACGACCCCATGGGAGCCCGAGTCACCATAGACATAATGTATTAGGCCATGCTTGTCTTTACAGCTAGTGATGGATGGATATAATATTCAAGGAGCCTACTGAATAATGCATTTGGTTATTTTAATGTTTCATTCGTGGTCAAGACTGGAAGTGAGGAGGATATCTTTGAGGACTGACCTGTATTCTGTTATTCCTCAGACTTCTGAGGCATCAGTACACATGTGCGGTTGTGCCTTATTAATTCTGTGATACTTCTCTGACACAAACACACACGTAAGACAGTGCATGTTCATTTTTCATCTTGATGCATTACTTCTGCATTGAATAGAATCATCCATATTAGTTCCAAAGACCAATTTAGCGTTTTTAGTCATCAGTGTCTGTTCTTTAAAAACTCTGTGTTTTATCTATGTGCCTGCTAATAGAAAGTGATAACAGTGGCCTTATATACTGCGCGTGTGTGTGCGTGTGCGTGCGTGTGCGTGCGCGTGCGTGTGTGTGTGTGTGTGTGCTTGTGCTTCAGGTGTCTCCCTACAGGTGTAAATTCTTGGTAATTATGTGATTTTCTTGCTAGAAGTAGTTCTTCCTGGCTTACCTGTTTGGACAACCCACGGCACAAACCGATAAGAGAAAACTGTGAAGGCCGAATGAATTCCCCATCGTGCACATTCCTGTAGCATCCAGCCTTAAGGAACGGAGTGCTCTGAGCCTAAAATGTGCTCGCTTCTCTGCCTGGAAGCGCATCAGACTTTTAAAGAGGAGCTTTTGTTGGCAGTCCTTTCGCATTCGTCCAACCTTTCTTTTCATTAACTTGAATGGTATTCCCATTCCATTCCCAACTGGCATCGCTCACAAAGAGGGACTGATTTGATTTACGCTGCATTAAATTCCTCTCTGTATCATTTTGGACATTGTAAAAGAGGAGAAGAGGACGAAATATCTGGAAACAGATCTAGGAGTGATTATTGCATCCATGATGAAGTACCTAACATGGAATTCATTTAAAAACACAGTAACCTTAAAATCTTATCTACCAAAAATTAGGAAAGGGCTATAACTTTTAAAAGGTTCATATAGTTTTGTAGCATTTTATAATAAGTCCTATTATTATTATTATTATTATTATTATTAGTGTTGTTGTTGTTGTTGTTGTTGACATTGATATTTATATTAATAAATGGAATTCAGCAAAAATTGACATACGTTTTAAAACATAGGTTTGTTGTGCTTTCTAAATACTGGCTGGGAATAATCAGATTCATTTTATTTATTATACAATGCAATCATTTTTAATATATTCACTAAAGCCTGCTTATAAGGTATTCAGGTTTTTGTAAACCAAAACAGTTTAGTTTTACATGATCGCTTCACCCCTATCCCTGACCCTTTGAATTAAACAGGCTATTTGCTATAACTTTAAGCATTCTATATATAAATGACCTCTATTATGATTGGCCAACCTCTACATACTGGTATATTTCTTACTGTCTTTAATAGCTTTTAATGGCTGTTTCTGAATGACCCATTTTTGTGTCTTAATTTGCATAAATGGTCCGAGTGGATGGGGATGGATAATAAACTTCTGCTTTTAGTAAATACTGAGTACATATTGTCTTAATTAAATGCTAATTAGTGGTACAAGCTAAGGAAAGCAACTGTAGTGCACAAGTCATCCCACACCAGTTTTTTTAACATGCTTCAAATGATGAAGCTTATCGAAAAGAGCAGTGCTATTCATTTTCTAAGCAATCCAACAAAACGGAAAAAAATCCAATAAACGTACGTTGAAAGAGGTCTAGAACATTAGACCTCGTCATAGAGACTTCGAGGTGGGCACTTTTATTAATTTAATATTAAATTGGTGTAGTTAAAGTCTTAATTGAAAAGATGTAGGCGCTCAAGGATCCATGTTCATTCACCAGCCACAAGATGTTTTTCTCTTGCACTTGCGATCAGTAGATCATTGTTTTTTGTCCTCCTGTGGAGTCTTCATTAGCTCTGACATTTCCTATCACTCCTGTCCTGTCATACTGGGTTTCCTGCTGCATGTCTGAGGTCTGAAACTCCAGGGCCCAGACATATGGCTCCTGACCACACATACACTGTCCTGCCAAGACCCCTACCTGCTGAGACTAACCTTTCTGCGTTTGTGTGTGTGTTTCAGCCCATCTGAACCAAGAGCGAGAAAAGCGGGTGGTGTTTCTCACAGCCCGTGTTCACCCTGGAGAATCACCTGCTTCCTTCATCTGTCAGGGTAAGACCTTGTCTCGTCTTGACACACACACACATACGCAGCCCGATGATGTCCTGAGATCCTATAATCTGCTGAAATACAAAACACTGACCAACGTTAAGGACGCTTTTTTTTTTGTACTTTAAGTTCTGGTCTCCGCTGTGAGCGAAGGTCAGCGGATGAGCGGAAAAACAGGAGGTCAGGGAGTGTACGGCAGATTAGAGGAAGTGTCAGCTCACCTTCTCTGCATCACTCCTAAATCTGTTTAAAGCCGGCGATGCAAAGACCTTACCTGTCACGGAGCACAACACTTGCTGACACAACAGTCTGACAAGATGCCCAGATTTCAAAGGCAATACCATCAATAACATCAATTCTATAGAAAAAGTCTGCTTTCACTTTGCGTTACAATACAGCGACATGGCTTTCCTGAAAGTGGCCTTGACAAATGATGATACAATGCAGTCTTTTCATTGGTGGATTATGTTTCCAAATCTTAAGATTTGAATCCAAATGTAAAATCATTATCGGCTATCTTTGCCATCCTGAAATGGGGATCTTCAACAGAAAGTATGCTGCGATACTGAAGGTCTGCTAGTTTTTGTTAGAACTAATTGATTCTCAAACTGAAATGAAAATATGCATTGGACAAAAATACTATATCAATTAAATATCAACATAGCTATAGCAACGCCCACGAAACCTGTTTTACTCATGACCACTCATAATTTCTTGAAAAAAAGTTAAATGTTCTCTATTTAATTTTATTTTAATTTAAAATGCAATTCCTATGATGGTAAAGTTGAATTTTCAGCAGCCATTAATCCAGTTTTCGTGTTACATGATCCCTCAGAAATATTCTAATATTCTAATTTGGTGCTTAAGAAACATTTCTTCTTCTTATTGTTATTATTATTATTATTATTAGGCATGTAACGATTAACCGCGAGCCGGTTGAAAATCGATTCAAATATGTGACGATTCAAATCGGTTGAGATGCTAAACAAATCACGATTCAATTAGGGGTAGGAGTTTATATGAATGTATGTCTGAGAGGAACTTACTGTCTTTAGAAAAGTTTAGATGGTATCTTTTCATCTTGCTTCTGTATAATGCATATTAAAGTTCATAAGTGCAGCACTGCTTTGTTTACAGCGGAAACCAAGGAAACGCTTTAAGCGCCACCTTCTGGCAGAGAGTGAATCTGTGTCTCATTCAGCTCATCTGCTGTTTCGGTTTCATGCAAACCATTCTGCTTTTGCTTCAAATTTCGAAATTATACAATCTAATTTAGATTAAAAACTGCTCATGTTGCATGTATGCAGCATCTTTGTTTGGATCATGATTAAAATGCAGTGGTTGCCTCTAATTTTAAATGGAAAGAGCACAGACAAAGAGATTTCTTTTATTTGTGTTATTTATTTGATTTGGGGTTTGTTTTAAAATTTCTATTTAGTTTTGTTATTTACATTTAAAATATATTTAAATTTTGTTATTTATCCAAAGTGACTTACAAATGAGGACAATAGAAGCAATCAAAACCAACAAAAGAGCAATAATATGCAAGTGCTATATTAGTATATTATTATAGGGTTATATTTCAGTTTCACAAAGAAACATGCAGCATTTTGTCCAAGCAATAATAAAAGGACACATTTAATTTATTATTTGTCTTAAAAGAAAAAAGATTTGGAATTGAATCGTGAATCAAATCATGAGTTGAGTGAATCGTTACATCCCTAATTATTATCAGTGTTAAAAAACTTTTGTTCTGCTTAATATTTTTTTTTTATTGAATTTTTTTTTTTTTTTTTTTGTGAAAACATTGATACTTTTTTTCAGGATGCTTTAATGAATAGAAAATTAAAAAGAGCATCAATTATTTGAAATATAAATGTTTTGTAATATTATAAATGTCTTTGCTGTTACTTTTGATGCATCCATGCTATATTAATTAAAAACAAATACTGACCCTAAACCTTTAAACAGTATTGCACAGTATTTTTACCTTTGTGTGTGTGTGTGTGTATATATATATATATATATATATATATATATATATATACAGTGGGTACGGAAAGTATTCAGACCCCCTTAAATTTTTCACCCTGATATATTGCAGCCATTTGCTAAAATCATTTAAGTTCATTTTTTTCCCTCATTAATGTACACACAGCACCCCATATTGACAGAAAAACACAGAATTGTTGACAATTTTGCAGATTTATTAAAAAAGAAAAACTGAAATATCACATGGTCCTAAGTATTCAGACCCTTTTCTCAGTATTTAGTAGAAGCACCCTTTTGATCTAATACAGCCATGAGTCTTTTTGGGAAAGATGCAACAAGTTTTTCACACCTGGATTTGGGGATCCTCTGCCATTCCTCCTTGCAGATCCTCTCCAGTTCTGTCAGGTTGATGGTAAACGTTGGTGGACAGCCATTTTAGGTCTCTCCAGAGATGCTCAATTGGGTTTAAGTCAGGGCTCTGGCTGGGCCATTCAAGAACAGTCACGGAGTTGTTGTGAAGCCACTCCTTCGTTATTTTAGCCGTGTGCTTAGGGTCATTGTCTTGTTGAAGGTAAACCTTCGGCCCAGTCTGAGGTCCTGAGCACTCTGGAGAAGGTTTTCGTCCAGGATATCCCTGTACTTGGCCGCATTCATCTTTCCCTCGATTGCAACCAGTCGTCCTGTCCCTGCAGCTGAAAAACACCCCCACAGCATGATGCTGCCACCATCATGCTTCACTGTTGGGACTGTATTGGACGGGTGATGAGCAGTGCCTGGTTTTCTCCACACATACCGCTTAGAATTAAGGCCAAAATGTTCTATCTTGGTCTCATCAGACCAGAGAATCTTATTTCTCACCATCTTGGAGTCCTCCATGCGGGCTTTCATGTGTCTTGCACTGAGGAGAGGCTTCCGTCGGGCCACTCTGCCATAAAGCCCCGACTGGTGGAGGGCTGCAGTGATGGTTGACTTTCTACAACTTTCTCCCATCTCCCGACTGCATCTCTGGAGCTCAGCCACAGTGATCTTTGGGTTCTTCTTTACCTCTCTCACCAAGGCTCTTCTCCCCGATAGCTCAGTTTGGCGGACGGCCAGCTCTAGGAAGGGTTCTGGTCGTCCCAAACGTCTTCCATTTAAGGATTATGGAGGCCACTGTGCTCTTAGGAACCTTAAGTGCAGCAGAAATTTTTGTAACCTTGGCCAGATCTGTGCCTTGCCACAATTCTGTCTCTGAGCTCTTCAGGCAGTTCCTTTGACCTCATGATTCTCATTTGCTCTGACATGCACTGTGAGCTGTAAGGTCTTATATAGACAGGTGTGTGGCTTTCCTAATCAAGTCCAATCAGTATAATCAAACACAGCTGGACTCAAATGAAGGTGTAGAACCATCTCAAGGATGATCAGAAGAAATGGACAGCACCTGAGTTAAATATATGAGTGTCACAGCAAAGGGTCTGAATACTTAGGACCATGTGATATTTCAGTTTTTCTTTTTTAATAAATCTGCAAAAATGTCAACAATTCTGTGTTTTTCTGTCAATATGGGGTGCTGTGTGTACATTGAGGAAAAAAAATGAACTTAAATGATTTTAGCAAATGGCTGCAATATAACAAAGAGTGAAAAATTTAAGGGGGTCTGAATACTTTCCGTACCCACTGTGTGTGTGTGTGTGTGTGTGTGTATATATATATATATAATAGTCATGACATGTCTCTAAAATCGAAGTATGTAAATATATTAATAATGTACCATACACTGGTTATTATAGGGCCCTTGAGCTGAAAAAGTTTGAAGACCCCTGTCTTAAAAAATGTAATGGAAGTGCTGTGGGCTAGTGTTAGATGTTGGCCATCAGCCATTGGCAACCACCCACACCATCATTTAGAACACTCACATTTTCTAAAATGTTAAATGAAATGTAATTGTTTTTGTTTCATTTACCAATATTAAATATTATTGTTTGTATATGTATTTTATATAATTGTGTATATATCTGCATGACTTCTGCAGTCTGTCATCCTGCATTATAATTTGCCACTGAAAACAAAACAGTCAGTCTATAACTTCTGTGTGCATCCAAATGATTTAGGACTGTCATTTGATGTGATTAATAGAGGTTCGTCTCAGCCTAAATCTTCATGCAGCTAATTATTGAGTTCGGCCTTGTTGTAATTCTGAAGAGGGCTTTTTACGCTTAACTGAAGTTCGGTCAGTACAAAGCTTCAAAGTCACCTGCCCTGCCACCTCAATAACACACACACATGCGGATATGCATGAATAAATATAGGAACTTCAAGCAATTAGATAGCATAGCAGTGTGGCCTGCCTCTGTGCCACATTGACTCAATTAGAGAGCTTGTTATGCCTCCATTAGCACTAATGAGCAGGACAGAGTGGGTGAGGGGTTGAGGAAGATGGGGGAATGAGATGGGGTCTGCCCTCTCTCACACACACACTCCTGCTCTCTCTTTCTATGCTTCTTGTTTACCTGTCAATTATTCGCTTTCAGTACAGGGCAAATGGAAGGACAACTGGTGACCGCCGCTATCGACATGCCTCACTCGCTGCCATTCTTTCTGTCTGTCCTCTGTCTGTGTCTCTTTCTCATTTTGTTGCTCTAATTAGTATGATCTTTGTTTCTCAAATGTATAAATCTCTCTCTTTCATTCTGTTGTCTGGTCTTTTTCATTTGTGTTGACTGGAGATGTGTGACTCTGATATCCTTCGCTGATGTTTTAATGCCATTTACTGTGCAATAATTATTTTGTCTTTTAAACTCAATTTGATATGAGAACTTCTTTTGCGTGTGCTCATCCTCATCCTTATTGCATGTGTTTGTCTTTCCTGCAGGTGTCATCGACTTTCTGGTCAGCCAGCATCCCATCGCTCAGGTCCTGCGTGATCATGTGATCTTTAAGATCGTTCCCATGCTCAACCCTGACGGCGTGTACTTGGGAAACTACAGGTCAGCTGAAACGATCTCACATGATAGAATATTGCAAATTATATTATATTTACATTGTATTTTTATTGCAACATGCATATATAATACAGATTTTCTATATATATTATTAGATTTATAAATGTTATTTACTTATTTATTTATAAAAAAAATTTAAATGTCATCATTGAAACTATATGTATAGGTCAGTAAGTTGTTTTAATCACTTTTATTCATTTTAATATACTTTTATTCAGCAAAAATGAAATTCAAAAGTGTCAGTAAGTACTTAACTTGCGACAAAAAAAACTTTTTTCAAATAAATGTTTTTTTTTTTTTTTTCTATTCACCAAAGAACCCTGAAAAAATGTATCATGGTTTTCACAAAAATATAAAGCTGCACGGCTAGTTTCAACATTGATGATGATGATAATAATAATTAATATAATCCCTAATCACCAAATCGGCATAATAGAATGATTTCTGAAGGATCATGTGATGCTGGAGTAATGGCTGCTGAAAAATCAGCTTTGACATCACAGTAATAAATTACATGTAAAAACATATTTAAACAGAAAACATTGATATAAAATTATAATAATATTTCACTGTTTCTACTGTATTGGTTATCAAATAAATGCAGCCTTGGTGAGCATAAGAAAAAAAACACAAATCTTACAGACCATAAACTTGTCTTTTATGTATGTATGTATGTATGTATGTATGTATGTATATAATAATAATAATATTAATAATAATAATTATTGTTATTATTATTGTTATTATCATTATTATATTGTCATCATACTCAAAGCTCCTGATCTGTCAGTGTTTTATAAGACATTTTACATGAGTGAAGTGAACAGACCATTAACTTTAGAATAGTCATGTACGTATGCATTTATAATAATAATAATATAATTATATTATGTCATCAAAAGCCCCTTATCTGTCAGTATTTTAGTCTAAAAAGTCTACAGAAGTGAATGTAATACAACTGTGTGTGTGTGCAGTGGCCTGTCTACATTAGGGCTGCAGTTGGTCATGCACGGCAGGTGTTGTCTTCACTCCTAATCCCATTATTGGCTTTTATATAATGGTGGCGATCATTCTGAATATATCAGTGGCTCGCTGTGTTTTCCCATAGGCCCGCAGAAACTGCGTCAGTGGCTGCCACCTTGTGACGGCTCTTATGAACTGCGGGGCTGCAGAGGTGGATCAATGGTTCAATGGTGGTGACAGGGCTGACATACGACATACGCCACCACTGACCCTTAAAGGTGCTCTCGACAGCAACTTTAACCGATGCTGCCTCAACGAGAGCCATTGAGGTCCATAATTAGAGATCAGATCCATCTCTCTCTCTCCCTCTGTGCTGAATCAGTAGTTTTTTGGTTGAGAGAGAGAGAGAGAGAGAAAGCAGATGCAGTAGGGGACATGGGATCAATCCTTGCTGACTGGGGATTAGTGTTGTTCTGAGAGCAGCAGCATTGACTACAGGTTCAGCTCAAAGTCACAGTCACAGAGTCTCAGCTGGACAGCAGCAGGGACTCAGGCATCTGTCCATTCCCCACATCGGTCCACTGCCTCGGGGAAAGGAAAATAACAAACAGAGACCTGTACATGTCCAATGGTGTGGAAGAAGAAAACTCTTAATATTACCCAAAACATCAGATGCCACTTTCTGTCTGTAAATGTAGAGCAGTATGGTTGTCTTTTAGTGTGTGTCATGATTGCTTTTAAAGGAATAGTTCACCCAAAAATGAAAATCGGCTGAAAATGTACTGTTCCATCATTAATGAATAACTACACAAGAACGCACGAGTAATGCAATATTATCACTCTAGTAACTACTAGTAACTAACAAGCAACTCTGATTAATGAATTAGTGAGTAATAGTGCTTAGTCGAATGTGGTAGTTCACTATTAGCTAATCAGTAACTATTATTTTTTCCATACCTGCTCAAGAACTACTAAGAACTACTGTATACAGGTTGATAATTAATATGAATAATACATAATGTATAATTCATTCTAAAGTAAAGGTCATGGTAACCCACTAGTAATCACTCAAGTATTACCAAATTCTTCAGAAGGAATTACTAATTATTTGGATCAGTATTCTAAAGTGAAGATCGTGAAAACTCCCTAGTAATTACTGAAGTCATTGTACACTTTTGAGGTTTTTGTAAGGTCCTGGTTAGTAATTCATTTAGCTAGATTTGGTAACGCTTAAATCATTACTAGTGGGTTACCGTGATCTTCACTTTAGAATACTGATCCAAATAATTAGTAGTTTCTTCAGAAGAATGTAGTAACACTTGAGTCATTACTATCCAAAACCTTACATATATCTCAAAAGCTCACAATGACATCAGTCAATATGAGGAAGTTATGACGATTTTCACTTTAGAATACTGATCCAAGTAATTAAGTAGTTCATTTAGAAGGATTTGGTAATACTTGAGTAATTACTAGTGGGTTACCATGATCTTCATTTTAGAATTAATTATTCATTATTCATAATTCACATTATGAACCCGTATAAAGTAGTTCTTAGGAGTTCTCAGGATATATGAAAAAAAAAAAATTTTAGTTATTGGTTAGCTAATAGTGAACTTCCAGTTTCAACTTAGCGCTATTACTTAATAAATCGTTAATCAGAGTTTCTCGTTAGTTAATAGTAGTTACTACAATGTTAATAGTGCATTAGTCATTTGTTCCTGTGTAGTTATTCATTAAAGACGGAACAGTATTCTAAAGTGTTACCTACTCATCCTCAGGTCATCCACGATTTAGATGAGTTAGTCTGTTCAGATCAGATTTCTATTTCATCAGGTTTGGAGAAATTTACCGTTACGTCACTTGCTCACCAATGGATCCTCTGCAGTGAATGGGTGCCATCAGAAGAGTTGGGTGGCATTTGAGAGTTCAAACAGCCGATAAAAACATTACAATAATGGATTGTGGATTTTCATTTTTGTCCAGAAGCAGTGGTTTAAGTTTAAAACGCCTGATGGATTTTTTTCTTCTTACAAACATGTACAGTAGCTTTTTATTTCATAAGATGTTAACTGATTGACAGGACTTGTGTGGATTATCGTGATGCTTTAATCAGCTGTTTGAACTCTCATTCTGACGGCACCCATTCACTATAGTGGATCCATTTTGTGAGAAAGTGATGGAATTTTTCCAAATCTGTTGCAATGAACAAACAAGCTCATTTGCTGCTTGAATGGCCTGAGGGTGAGTACTCTTCCTTAAAAATATTAAAATATTAAAAATAAAAGTATTACATATAAATTATTATAGTATAGCCACAATGAAACTGTGTAAACTTTTCAATCTGAATTAGAATCATTAAAACCAGAAACTCTAATGAATGCAAATCTGCTGATTTTGAAATGTTTATGACAGACGCCACAGCGTTCATCCTCAGTGATTTGATGTTTTTCACCTCTCATTTGCATAATGTTGAATATGTCACAACTTTTCGATGCGTACACATCTACGCTGTCAATCCCACAATGCCCTGCATGAGCCTGCCACTCATCTCACTCTGCTCGCTCCGCACAAGTGGACATGTACTGTGTGTTAATAGTTACCTATTAAACATCAAATATGCTCATATTCACTGTGATATTATCACTTTGCACAGCTTTTTGCTCTCTGTGAGGTCTGCCAAAAAAGATGAAGGTATTGGTGTTTTGTCATTGTTTTATTGAGTTGAATTGTTGGTTTATTTGCATTTATTTTAGGTGTTCTCTAATGGGCTTCGATCTGAACCGTCATTGGCAGGACCCTTCCCCTTGGGCCCATCCCACTCTACATGCCGTCAAACAACTCATTGTCCAAATGAACCAAGACCCAGTGAGTATCCTTAAAGTAAAGCAGCAATTTTTTGGTTTTGGCTGTTCTAACAGACTGTCTAATGTTTCAGTGCACCAGTGAAATGCAGTGTATTATATTTTGGGGAAAAATAGCCACATGGTGCACTTCTAATTCTAATTGTCTCTATATATTAAACTGTTAGGAGAAAGTATTTTAACATTGAGCTTTAATAAAAACACACATTTACACACTGTCTTTGAAACACAAGGTTATGTATAGTATGTATAACAACCTAGCTCAGCATATAGGAACCAATGTAATATTCAAAGCAGCTACAACTCAGCATTTTTCTCAATGAGTGTATCTACGTGAGTGTTTGCACTCCCTCTGCCCAGGTGAGTCTCCTACACACACTCTCGCTCGTCTTGTCTTTTGTTTGAGAAAGCGCCGCCTCAACTTCCTTTATGTTAATTATAGCAGAAGAGTGAGGTTGTTGGATTAGTGAAGGTCAGATGCTGTCCTGGGAATCGTCTGCCCTTTCCTGCTCTTTCACATCCTGATAAGACCGGCAGGCACACTCAGGAGCGGAGGGCAGCGCCACGCGGCTTAACCTTTCCCCCAGGCCTGACACACTGATCAATGTGTTGCTTCACGGCAGAGTGATCTGCTCATGTCCCTCACATCCCGACAAACACACACACGTATGCTTCATTGTGAGATTAGATGTGAGGAACGTTCCATAGTAACGTAGTCGCACACTTTCCATGGGTCCTAAATGGATCCAAACAAGCAGCTTTACAACTCTTACTTGATTTCTTCGTTTGATTGAGCACCCCAATCACCTTAACACAAATGCACTGGTTTAATCGACCAGTAGCAAACATGAAGTGCGTTCAGGAAATCTGTCTGAAAATGCTTCAACAGGTTGAAGTCTGTCATTACATTAAAAAAGTACAATTGTTCACCAGTGCTAAATTTATTTGACCAAAAATATAGTAAAAACAGTAATATTATTACAATTTCTCTATTTGTCTATAAAGTTAAATTAATTTATTCCTGTAATGGCAAAGCTGTATATCCAGCAGCAGTTATTTCTCCAGTCTTCAGTGTCACATGATCCTTCAGAAATTATTCTAATATGTGACCCTGGACCACAAAATCTTAAATCGCACGGGCATATTTGTAGTAATAGCCAAACATATATTGTATGGGTCAAAATGATCAATTTTTCTTTTATGTCAAAAATCATTAGGGTATTAAGTAAAGATCATGTTCCATGAAGATATTTTGTAAATTTCCTACTGTAAATATATCTCAACTTAATTTTTGATTAGTAATATACATTGCTAAGGACTTCGTTTGGACAACTTTACAGACAATATTTTGATATTTTTGCACCCTCAGATTCTAGGTTTTCAAATAGTTGTATCTCGATCAAATATTGTCCGATCCTAACAAACCATACATCAATGGAAAGCTTATTTATTCATTGATCCTTATGACTGGTTTTGTGGTGCAGGGTCACATATGTTAATTTGGTACGTAAGAATGTCTTATTATAAATGTTAAAAACAGTTGTGCTGCTTAATATTTTTTTGTGGAAACTGTGATATTTTTTCAGGATTCAAAAGAACAACATTTATTTGCGAGAGAAATCTTTTGTAACGTTATTAATGTCTTTACTGTCACTTTTGACTGATTTAATGCCTTTTATTTTCTATTTAAAAAAAGTCTCACTGACCCCATACTTTTGAATGCTGGTTGTGTGTATGTTTTGTGTATTTATATATATTATAATTTGATTTGTACTTGGCATTGTCCAGAATGCTTGTTGAATTTCTCTGAATTGTTGTTCAGTAAAATTCCATTTCTTTTCATTCCATTTCAGTACCCAACTCTCA
Organism: Onychostoma macrolepis; assembly: GCF_012432095.1. Classification (NCBI taxonomy): domain Eukaryota; kingdom Metazoa; phylum Chordata; class Actinopteri; order Cypriniformes; family Cyprinidae; genus Onychostoma; species Onychostoma macrolepis. Next base: position 20,926,948 of record NC_081162.1, read on the forward strand.
CTGTCTTACGGAGTTAAAGAAAAGAAAAGAAAAAAGACAGAGGCAGCTAGTTTAGACAGATGTGTAAGATGCTGGTTTTATGAGGAAAGAGTGTATGTAGGCAGGAGAGAGGGACTCTGGGGAGAGGTAAACATTTCATAGCTCTCTCTGGATCCCTCACTTTGTGTCCTTGTTTCATTCCCTTCTGTCCTTTTAAAGAGATTTAGTGGGGTTTGGGAAATCATAGTGCCCCTTTCTCTTTTTTTGTGTAGTTGTTGCTAATAACAAGCTCACAATACGTTTGAGTAGTTGCCAGTTTAAGCACATGAAGTCAGAAGTTCACCTATCACTTAGAGGGGTCACCAAGGGAACATAACCAGGAAAATGTTATTTCCCTTGTATGTAATTAGTCATTAAGCTGATGCTTTTATCCAAAGCGACTTGCAGTACACTTATTACAGAAACAATCCACCTGGAGTTTAGTTGCTCAAGGCAGTGTAGCACAAATCCTGACAGCCCTGTGCGAACCACAAGTAGTGACGTCACACGAGCATTGAAATGAACACAATGTTGATATTTTGGCTTGCAGTGTAGCAGTGCATTTAAATGTTGAACCAAACAAGTTAATGCAGAGCAAAAATGTTCTAGAATGGAGCTGCTTCTCAAATCTTTCTTTTGCTCCACGAAAGCAGTTTACATGACAAAATCTGCTCCTGTGTGTAAATATACAGTATATTTGTGACTTCTATGCAGTATAAAAATAGACATGCAAATTTAATCAGAATAACATTATTGATAGATTTCCTGAAATCATTTTGATGCAATTTTGTTATGTCCATTTTCTTACATATGAAAGACATCATCTTAACTGTTGATGTAAATTATACAGAGGACACCCAAAATTTGTACATTACAAAAGTTACAATTAAAAAACAGGGCCTAAATTATTATGTATTAATTATGTACTGTTTATAAAAATATTGATCTATACTATGGAAATATTCTGTGAGGATAACTCGTTTTCTTATCACATACTATTTGGACTGCAACACAAATAAAATATAATTTTTATTGGTTCATATGGCTTTTGTATTCATTCTGATGCCTCTTGATTTTAAGATTCGTCTCGCTAAGTAATAATCTTGGAAAATCAAGAGAAATCCCAACTTGCAGAATGAGAAGTATGCTATTGTGAGTTGAGTTTATATGAGCTGCTAATGTCTGTGAGGCAGTTTAGGTTTGGATGGAGTTTTGGATTACTTGTGCATTTGTTGTTGTTGTTCACAATATGGCGTGGAGGGTTTTTGACTGATAAATACATTCCAATATGCACAACAGTGGAGGAGAGATCAGGATGGGGAAACACTTCCCTCCCCAACATCACACTGAGCATCTCACAGCTATACTGACAAATGCAAACAAGCGCACTCACACATACACATACACACACACAAATGCAAACACAGACACATACAAATATGCGTGCCATGTGAGATCTCAAGCCAGACTGGCATTGGCTGTGTTCTCTATGGTTAATCACATTAGACACAGCACAGATCAAAGCTATGGGATACCAATCTCTGTGCCAGCCCACTGACAGGGGGTCAGTGCCCCCACTGCCCACTGGCACATTCCACCAATATGGTACACTTTGGTCTCCCATTATTTTTTAAAGCATTAGAGGCATAACTGCCATGTTTTTGTTTTGTTTTTGTTTTTTGAGAGAAGTATTAGATATAACAGTTTAACAGACCATTATATTACAAAAATAAAACTAGAATGAAAAGTAATTTGTTTTAAGTAGTTTTAATTAATTCGTTTGTCAGATATCTGTGTCTTAAAAAGAAAGAAAATATATTTAATACTATTTGATAGTGTTATTTTGACCTTTTCTACAGATTTTATTTTATTTTCCAATTTTTTTTTCCTGTGATGGCAAAGCTAAATATAATATAATATTGCAGTGCCTTTCTTTATTTGTTTGTGTTGTGAGCATTTGCAGCGCTTGTGGTGTCAAATTGATGTTGTTTTTTTTTTTATATGTTTTTTTTTTTTTGAGTTCTCTCGGCCACTGTACAATTTATTGTTTGAACGCAATAGCAAAATCACACAAATTAGGTTACCTGTATTTACATATGGTTAACATATGGTTCAAAAATAATGTTTTGAAGGTTAAGCGCCTCCTGATTTTTTAGAAAACGTTTATGAAAATGCATGCTTCCACACAGACACGCTCTCATATTCAACTGCACACAAACACTGTAGCATGGATATTAATTAGTCTGCAAGGCTGCGACTGGTTCAACAGCAGGCAGAGTTCAGTGCCAAGTCAACACACCAGCTCCCCGTTCCCAGTATGCTAACACAGACCATGCTAAGCTAACGCATGCTAATCTACAATAACATTCACCTTTAACTGCACAAACCTTTCTTGGTTAACACACTAGCTTGCATACCTTTCTGAGCCAAATATGTTTAAGCCTGTGCTGGCAGAAAGAGCACTTTACACCAATTACACAGCCCTGCTCAAATTATACCAGTTACTAATATATAAAGTTTATTGCATTTCTACAACAACAGATATTGGCAATGACTTTGTATTTGCTTTGAGGATACAGCTATTTTGGTCCTAATTATTCAGTTTATTAATGCTAAGTGTTTTCATTGCCTTTTTTCAGTGGTGTCATTGAAGTTTTTTGTTTGTGCCAGAAACAAGCCCATATTTAGGTACGTTTTGAACACATCACTGATGTGATTTTGTGTTCAATCCATCTCTTTGAAAACTAAAGTCACCTGAGTGGTTTTTAAACCGAAACAATTCGCCATATTACACTCTCGAGTGAGCAGGTGAGAAAATGGCTGAAAGTTAGTGATGCAGGTGTATATAATCTGTCCATGAGCACCAAGTATTTGTTTAGGAAAAATGAAAGAGAGAGAGAGGGGGAAAGAATAAGGAAACAAATGGACCTATCTCCCGCGCAAAACGCTGCTTTTCCAGCCCATTTATCATGGAGAGAGAGGGATTCTTTTTGATTGGCTGATTACCTCGATCATTCATCATGGCCCAGATATCCCCACCAATCTGACAACAGCATTTTGGATAATTTGTTAAAGATGACAAAAGGGCCGGTATTGCCATGGTTCATTTCTGACCTTTTTAATATTAGAAAATTAATTTTCCGTCTGAAACAAATGTATTAGATCCTGTCAGACTGGCCAGATGAATATTGCACCTTGAAACCCCCCCTTCCCTGTGTGGTTGCTGCTCTTTTGCGTGTGTGTGTGTGTGTGTGTGTGTGTGTGTGTGTGTGTGTGAGTGAGCCGTTGTGTGTGATTCTGATAGTGGCAGAAAGCAGTCTTGCGAGAGAACGAGAGAGAAAGAAAGACAGAGAAAGAGGGAGTTGAGACGTCCTCTGGTGTCAGACGCACCTTTCTAAGCGATCTCCGAGATTTACGGGCAATTTACGTCCATCATCACTTGCTGTCCTCCATCCTTCCATCACCTCACATTCAGTGAATCACTGAAATATCTGGACTTGTCTTTTTATCTCTTTCTTTCTCTGTCCCTTTCATGTTTTTAAGTGTATTGCTTGTAAGAGAAGTCAGAAACACATTAGATGAGCTTCTGATATTTGGTTAGAAATGGTATGGATTTTGGATTTTAATCTTAAGCTTTTTATTTGACTGTTATGTTTCCTAAAAATCATGCTAGTTCCACAGTCGCTCCCTCATATAAATAAAAACGGTTATTCTGTATCATCAGCATTTCCTCTACATTCTAAATCTTATTGGCAATAATGGCTGTTTGGTCAAAATGATGGTTCTGCTGACTGGAAAATCACCAAAATTTTAGCCACTTCAGAGCAAATATGAAAAAATATACACTACAGTTCAAATACCGTTTACTTGATCAAAAACACAGTGAAAACTATTTGACTGTAAAACTAGTATTACAGTCAAATAATATTACAATTTAAAATAATGTATTCTATTTGAATATATTTCCTAGGATGGCAAATGCTGAATTTTCAACATCATTACTGCAGTCTTCAGTGTCACGTGATCCTTCAGAAATCATTCTAATAAGCTGATTTTTGTGCTCAAGAAACATTTTTCATCATTATCAGTGTTAAAAACAGCTGTGCTGCTTAATTAATGAATTTTTTTGTCAAAACCGAGATGATTTTAAGGATTCTTTGATGAGAACAGTTTAAAAGAACAGAATCTGAAATAGTAACAATTTAAAAATATTTACTTTAACTTTTGATCAATTTCATGCACCCTTGCCGAATAACAGTATAAATATTACATATTATATAAATATGTATTTAAATAAATATATATGTGTGTGTGTGTGTGTGTGTGTGTGTGTGTGTGTGTGTGTGAACATGAATGTCAAAACAACATTCAGAAATATTTATTATTTTAGCTATTTTACCCAGCTCGAATTTTAAGCCACATCTGTGTTGTGCTGAAGAGCTGTGTAGCATCTCTAATGAAGGAAGGAGGATGGAAACTGTTGCACTATGGAGCGCTGCCATTTTCCACCCTGGCAAACATCTGAAAAGCAAGATATAATCTGAACTCTGTCTGATGAGCTGTCTTTTCAAAGATCATGCACACAGACGCCTTCCATCTTTCCTTTTCTGCTTTCGCTTTGCATGTAATTGTGTGTTTTGACCTCAATCAGAATATTTTCCACATCACAACTGTATTTCAAGTCTTGCATTATCAAAATCTCTTTCTTTTCCCCTCGTCGGCGGAGGGTGGACAAACTTCTGAGCGAGCAGAATCTGTTGCGTCCTCTCTTCATAGGTATTGCTGATGCTAAGTGCTTTGTGGTTAAATGCATCAGCTTCTAATCCTGCTTAAATCAGCACCATTTCTTAATTCATACAGATAAGCAGAGCATTTATGGGCCTTAACAGCCCAGACTAATTACTATTCCTTAGATAAGTGCTCGTCCGACTAAATTCTTTTGACCTTCCATTTCTACTCAAAGGAACAGATAGACGTTTGCCTGCTATCCTCACATGCAAAAAGTGTGATGGGCATTAACTTCCCTTTTGTATATGTACTTGAATATTCAACACGTCAACATTCAAATTATACTCTATTTTCATATTCCTAATTTCTTAATTGCCCTTAATTGCTTAATTACAAATTCAAATGAACAAATCTGGAGGTCAGAGACGCATGCTAATTGAACAATCAATCAGCGTTAAGGTAGCAGAGTATTGTCCACCTTTGATTGACAGCACATTAAGAGTGTGTGATTGGCTGTCTGTTTGTTGACATTGAGGGCTGTAGATGGTGACTGTACTTTTCTGTCATGAACGTCCTTGATATTGCATAAGGAAAATCAAGTCAGAATTTCGAGACGGATGTAATTTTCACCTTGAAAATGATATTTTTATACCAAAGGAACAGATCGGTCATTCTTACTATAATATAATACCCATTTATCATTCTCTGAGAATACTCACTTCACAGTTTTTGTGTATGAAATTCATATTTATTTTATTTTTGTAACAGTATTAGAATTACATGATCCTAGAGGTACATTATACAATGAGTGTATTTAGTCTATTTTTTTTGATAGTGTATAATATTTCATAACAATATTTAAATATGAATTAATTATTTAAATAGAAGTTGTTATTAATATTTTGAATTTGCTTTTATATTTACATGTTAAAAAGATGTAAAAGATGATTCACCTAAAAAATGAAAATTCTGCTATAATTTAAGTATTTGCATGCACTTTCCCTTTTAGTGTACGTTTAAAATCGTAGTTTTTTTTGTTGTTGTTTGTAATGTTTTTGGCCTTTTTATATATATATTTCTATAAATCTGAGTATCTATTCATCTAATATTTATATTTTATTTCAATTACCGAAATAATTTTAAACTAGTTTTAATTTTAGTTGACCGTAATAACACTGATTTATCAACAGAAATATTCAATACACTTCATATTTTTATATAATAAGTTCTAATATTATTTTAATGAATCCATTTGGGTTTTTTTTTCCATGTCCTCAAATTAATTTTAATCTTAGTCTTTTATAAAATCAATTTAACAAACAATTTCCTTATTTATTCATTATTCTACATGACCCAGGTATGAAAGTCTTCCTTTTTTTGCATTTCACTTTTCATTTCTTTGTCTTCCAAGAGCTCAGCACCATGACAGAAGGCACCTGGTCCCAGATCAGTGTTGAAAGGTTACTTCTAACCCGGAGGTAGTGAACAGCTCTTGCAGAGAGGAGCAGCGGCCATTTCATTTCCACTCTTAATTATGTTGTTAACGGTGCAAAATGAGCCAATGGTCCTCGCTGAAGGAACAGAGCACTTCACGCATACATTGCCATTACACAGCGTGTGATCTTAAGCATCTTTTTGAGCAGGAGAAAAGGTCATAAATGTGTGTGTGAACGTGTATACATGTGAGCAAAGTCAGCGGCCCCACCCCGACTTTGTAATGCACGGCGAGTATGTGGGCGATTAGACAGTTACCCGCCTCTACTGCACACTGGGAACCCCTTGAAGGAGCTGATGGAGCTACCTTAACAGTGACCAGTGCCTCTCTCTCTCTCTCTCGTTTTCCCTCCTCCTCTTTTTTTTGTCTGTGTGTTGTTTCTCCCTCTTCCTTGCGGGCTCCATCCATCAGACTGGCATGCGTGCAGCCGCCCCACTCTCAGCCACCATATTTCACCGCCTGCCATCAGAGGCCTGACAGCCCTGCGCTCACTAGGAAATTGCTTTGGCTGTGAGCGGAATTTCAAGCACCGGGTGCTGCCCGAGCTCTCCCCCCACTCGCATCTCTCTCTCTCTCTTTCTCTCTCGGTCTTTGACTCCTGATGTTTCTCTTTCTCTCTCGCTCTCTCTTCCTTACTTCTGCTTTACCTCCCTCTCCCGACGACCCGCGGGATTCGAGGTGCGCTTCGGAATGCGTAATGAAGAAAGAAAAGGTTCGGCGTAGATGGAGAGAGCGCGGGAGAGGGTCAAAGGGTAGAGGAGTGGGCCCTATTATGCCTGCATCAGATGCTTACAATGTACACAACGGATGGGGAGAGATAGGCAGCCTCAAACAAAATGGCCATTACTTTGTCGCCCGTATAGATACGCGGAGCTGGATGCTCCTTTTGATGCCTTGTCACCGAAGCGCCGTGACTCACTCTTTCTCTCTCACCCACACACAATAACACACACTCGCGCAGACGAGGCGCATCAAACGGCAGCCCTCCGCGTGGCGACACCTCGTTCTGCTCGACAGCGTGATCCTCTCTCCACACAAAACCACACACAAGTGTCTTTCTCATCATCTTGCCAAGCGCAAGCTTAATGATGTGGCAGCCATGATGGAGCGGCAGTTTCCTGCACTGCAGTGCTGTTAGACTGTAACTGAGACAACACAGAGCCAAAATGGCGTGTGGGAGGCTTGAGAGGGGGCGTGTCTGAAGGATTGTCTACTGTTTGAACACTTTAAAAGCTTTTTTGAGGATGTAAACACTTTTCACATCTTTTTATACTGCTTTCGCAGAAGTATATACATGTTTTCGGTCTTCTTTGTTGAGATGTTTCTTTCTGGTGACACTTTGCCATTTGTTTCCGAATTGAATTTCTGCTCTGTGAGTTTTTTTGGGTTTTTTTGCTGACAAATATTATTGTATGTGTTTCCCGGTCCATATTAATCATTTATTCTGCATTAAACGCCTGAATCCGGCCCGCGGTTGAGGTAGTGAGGCGTTCCTGCTTCGCTTGCTGACTCAGGAATATGAATTAATCCCTCTAAACTATGGCAGTTGTGACAGCTGTTCTATAAAACACCCAGGAGTGTTGTTGCTCTTTCGCAGGACCGTGATGAATAATGCTGTGCTTATTTTTGCACTCGGAGCATCGGTGATGTGAATGAAACCCATAGTTTAATATTTAAGATGTTTGCTTGCTCTGTTTTTCTATGGACAGTCAATCACTTGCTGTCTGTGTTAACTGCAAAAATGAAAATTTTGTCAGCACTTACTCACCCTCATGTCATTCCAATCCTGTATGACTTTCTTCCTTCCATGGAACACAAAATGGGTATCTTTAGAAGACTGGCTGCATTTATTTGATCAAATTTTTTTTTTTTTTTTTTTTGAGACATTTTTCAGGATTCTTTGATATATTTAAAGTTTAAAAAAAAAAAACACCATTTATTTGCAATTGAAGTCTTTTGTAACGTTATAAATTTATTGACTGTCATTTTTGATCAGTTGAATGCATCCTTTCTTTTTAAAAAATAATAATTTCTTTCTGACTACAAACATTTGAGCTGTTATATATGATGTATATGAATAGTATAAATATGAATTAACATTTGAACAATCCTTATCTTTTTTATAAAGATGTTTTTTTTTTTCTCTTTTGTTGATAATGTGATGATTTTATTTATTTTAAATACTGTTCATAGGATATGTTCTGCCTGTTCATCTTTCCACTTGTTTGTCTGATCTCTCTCAATCATTGTGTCTCTCTCCATGTGATTTACAGAAAGTGAGTTTGGAGTTCTACATCGATGTGCACGCCCACTCCACCATGATGAATGGCTTCATGTATGGCAACGTCTTCGAGGAAGAGGAGAGAGGGCAGAGACAGGCTGTCTTTCCTCGACTCCTGTGCCAAAACGCGCCTGACTTCTCTCTTGTAAGTCTAATGGGTATTACCATGGTACTTTTAGTGCTCTTTTGTTTGCAAAACACAAAGAAGATCCTCAGAATGTTGGTCTGTTTTAGTTATATTTACTATTTAATTTTTGGACTTTATGATTCTTGTATATACATATGTGTAAACAACTTGGCTTAAAGGGATGGGCCACTCAAAAATGAAAATTCTGTCTTAAGTTACTCACATTTCCTGCTGTGGAACACAACATTTTGAAAAATGAAATGTTGTTTTGAGCCACAACATTCTAAAATATTTTGTGATGACAGTTTTTATTTTTTGGTTGAACTGTCTCTTTATTGTGTTGGTGCATATTCACTAACTACTAAGCTATTGATTTACTCCAATTTCTGAAAAATACAGTGTGTAATATCCTATCAATTATTAATATGTTACTGTTGCATTATTTGTGACTGCATGTAAATGAAAATTAAGAACTGCAAAATGTAGCGCATGACGTTACCAGATAACATTTAAGTTCCACTCTATAGTTACGCTGATAGGTTTCTTCTTTTCTTCAGCAAAAGAAAATCATTGGCTGAATTTCATCTCCGTCAGCCTTTTCCCTCTCAGCTCTATTCTCATTAGCAAACGGCGCATGGAAAAGCGTTATTGGTATTTTCTCCAAAAATTCAATACGCCCCATAAATTAGCAAATTTTTTGTTTCCAAGACGAAGCACATCAACACAAGCTATTTTTCCAGGGGACGGCAAGTAACCTTTTCAATTCTGCAGAGCAAGACAATAACCAGACTCAATATTGCTGATGAGGTGTCTATATGAGAGGAGCAGAGACACTTTAACCATTTGCCACGGTGAAGCTCTTTTGGATGAGTCGGGAACCGCATGCTGATGAGGACATGCTTATATACGTCTGAGAAGATACATGAACCATCCGTGCACCCAGTGCCTTCATAACACAGAGCTGAAGAGACATTATTGCGTCTGCTCATCGGCACAGACCGAATCCTCTATATCTCAACCCCCTTCTCATTTTTTCACTTGACAGCTATATTAATTGGTAATTTCCACATGGTTTTCAGTGTCAAAATGGGATAACATGAATCAAAAAGATTGGTTGGTCTTTATTTGCTTTGTTTACAAATTTACTTCTGGTTTATTTGTTGTCTGTATTCAGAAGGATTGTTTGGATGGATGTGTCTTCCAGCTCATTGCACCCCTTCCACACTTTCAACATTCTTCTTTCTTGTTCTATTCATCTGGGCTCTGTTATAGTTTCCAGAGGCTGTTTCTATCTTTGGCCTCATCATTGTGATCATGGTGTTGTGATTAAAAGCAAATAGATGGATGGAAAAAGCAAAGACTGATAGTAGATTAATAGATAAACTTCTGGATGATATATAAAAAATAGTATAAATAAAAAATGAATGGACAGATGGATGAATGGATGGATACGAAATATATAAATTAATATGGATGGATAGATAATAGCTAGAAAGATGAACAGATTGAGTTATAAATTGATTGATAAATGTATTGACGTTATATTTGAATGGCTTGATAGATAAATTGATATACAGAAAATGAATAAAGTGATAACAGATGTATAGATAGACATAATGATGGATGGATGGGTAGATAGACAGGCAGTTTGACAGGCAGGTAAGAAGATGGATAGAAATATGGGCAGATAGATGGTAGATGGGAAGATGGGGATGAATAGGTGGATAGATGGTTAGAAATAGGAGTATAAATAGATAGATAGATACAGTGCTCTCCACTAATATTGGCACCCTTGGTAAATCTGAGCAAAGACGGCTGTGAAAATAAATCAGCATTGTTTATCCTTTTGATCTTTCATTCAAAAAATTCACAAAATTCTAACCTATCATTGAAGTAAAACAATTGAAATTGGGGAGAAAATTTAATGATAAAATAAATGTTTTTCTCCAATGCATGTTGGCCACAATTATTGGCACCCAATTATTGCAATGTCCTTTTCCCAAGATAGCAGCCCTGAGTTTTCTCCTGTAATGCCTGAAGAGTTTGGAGAACACCTGATAAGAGATCAGAGACCATTCTTTCATACAGAATCTCTCCAGATCCTTCAGATTCACAGCTCCATGTTGGTGCTTCTCCTCTTTAGTTCACCCCACTCATTTTCTATAGGGTTCAGGTCAGAAGACTGGGACAGCCATGGCAAAAGCTTCATTTTGTGCTCAGTGACCCATTTTTGTGTTGATTTTGATATTTGTTTTGGATTATTGTCCTGATGGAAGATCCAACCTCAGCCCATTATAAGATTTCTAACAGAGGCAGTCAGCTTTAGATTTTTTATCTGTTGATATTTGAGAGAATCCATGATGCCATGCATCTCAACAAGATGTCCAGGACCTCCAGCAGAAAAACAGGATCAAGAGGATAAACAATGCAGATTTATTTTCACAGCCACCTTTGCTCAGATTTACCAAGGGTGCCAATATTAGTGGAGGGCACGATAGGTAGGTAGGTAGACTGATTGATTGATTGATTGATCTAGATAGTAAGTAGATCAATAGGTAGAGGGATGGATGGATGTGTATATATACATATATACGATATGTACATACATATATGGGTGGCTAGATGGTTGATAGGTAGATGAATTGGAATACAGGTAGATAGACAGATAGGTGGGAAATTAGAAGGATGGATGAAATGTGGGTAGATAGATGGATAGAGAGATGTGTAGATAGACAAACAGAGGTCGATAGGTGGATAGATAGAAATGTGTTAATGGATTGATGGAAAATTGCTAAATTGATTAATAGGTGGACAAGTGAATGGATGGATGGACAGATTGATGCGCTTGCTTCCTGGAGGGCGGAGGTGTGTGTGTGTGTGTGTGTGTGTGTGTGTGTGTGTGTGTGTGTGTGAACACAGCACTGTATTCTGCTTACCTACAGTTTTACTCCAGTTATGGTCCCATTGTGGAGGTCCCCCTCTCCCCTCCCTGCGGCCCCTAATGCTCTGTGTCGCTCTCTTTGTCAGCATGCAATACCTCCAGCCTGCAACAGTGACCTTCAGCATGCAGGAAGTGTGACATTTCAGTAGCTCAGCCAGCAGAATACGGGCAGAGGACTAACCTTTACTGCCCAGTCACCCATCTAGAACTTCTCTCATTCTTACACAAAGAGCCGCTTTTCACAGCCTATGCCTATTCTCTGCTTCGCTGAAAAAAATGTCACCACATTATTTATGATCCTCTATAAATACTGTTTGTGTTTTGTATGTGTGCGTGTGTGCACAATTTAAGGGTAAGCTCTGTCTTTGTGGATCTAATGCATCGCGTGTGTTTTGAAGCTAAGCTCTCTGAAGCATCGTTATGTGTTTGTTTGTTTGTGTGTGTGTGTGTGTGTGTGTGTGTGGTGACAGGAGGGCATAGAGGGCAAGTCTCCAGCTGGCATGTTGCCCCCTCTCTCTGCCTATTCAGCACACAACCATCCCAAAGTTCATCCAGCATATTGAGGGAGAGCTGCCTCTGGAGAGAATCATGTCTCAACTGCGCATAGCCACCAGCTACACGTCACACTGACACTAGATCAGTCACCTTTCTTGGGCAAAAGCAAACATTTACCAACCATTATAGCTGAGCCATGGAAAGGCACGGAGAGTGCAGTGTAAGCAAGCACACAACTGCAGGAAAAGTGGAGAGCAGGGAAAAGTTGCCAGCATACTTAAGTACTTCTGTAATGGACAAAGTGGCATAAATTATTAGGCCAATCCAATGCAATCCATAAATAGTTTCCTCAATCCAATCAATAACTTCTTTCTTGTGACAACTCTGTGCCTAGTGTATGATAAAATGGGTTTGTGGGGAAATATTTTCAGGCTGGTAATTGTAATATACAGATATATATATATATATATATATATATATATATATATATATATATATATATTTCATTTTAATTTCTCTCTCTTTCTATCTATGTATCTATCTATCTATCTATATGTGTTTGTGTGTGTGTGTATATGTATATATGTGTGTATATAATCTTTTATTTAATTTTTTATTTATTGATTTATTTCCCTGTGTACTATCCTTTTGAAATAACATTAAATAACACTTTTTACATTGCTTCAAAAATAATGGCTATATACAAAAATAGTAACAAGCATATTTTGTGCTTTTATTTGTTACTACTGACTGTTGTTCATCTATTATTTATAGTGACCGTCTTTTCAGACCATTAGTCAACAAATCCTCAGTAAACGCTGCAGGTGTCATAATCATTGCAGGTATGGAAGAGATGCCCTTTTAATTTAACCGAGCTGTGTGCTCACTAAAAAAAAAGCAAAAAACACTCATTCTCAGATTTTTTTCCCCCTAAGCAATTTCAAGTTAATTTATATTCAGACAAAATCAAACGTGGTGATTTCTGAGTAGATGAGCTGTTTACTCCATCCATTTTCACCAGTTTGACCAATTCATTCAAATAGGTTTGCACTGAAAGGCTTATCAGCCAATCACAGCAGTGTTTTCTATGGTTTCCTTACTCAAAGCAACCAACACAACAAACAACATCCCTGCTTCCAAGTATGTCTCTTTGTTTGTTTCTATTCTCTGTGTTTTACTGTGATTAATCATTCTGTTGTGTTATGTCTTTGTGTGTCCTCTCCAGTCCAGCACATCGTTTAACCGTGATGTGGTCAAGGCTGGTACTGGCCGACGGTTCCTGGGTGGTCTGTTGGATGACACCTCATACTGCTACACACTGGAGGTCTCCTTCTACAGCTACCTGACAGCAGGAAGCACCTCACCTGTGCCATACACTGAGGATGGCTGTATCCTTTTATTCCTCCTTCACCTGATAATATAACACTACACTCTATAATATATGTTTGGAATTTGAAGTTCAAAGTAAATCAAAGATTATTGGATTATGTTTTATAAGGAAATACTGCTTAAGTCTTTTACTTCAAAATGTAATGCTTAATTCATTGTGTTACTTGCTGTTTCTTTATAGTATTTTTGAAATTTACTAGGATTTTCTGAGTGAAAATTGCTTAAAATTAATCCACTATTTTTTCTAGTGTACCGTTCAAAAGTTTGGGCTTAGTAAGATTTTTGTTGATGCATTTTAATTATTCTGTTCTTTTGAACTTTCTTTATCATATATATTTTATATATATATATATATATATATATATATATATATATATATGTGTGTGTGTGTGTGTGTGTGTGTGTGTGTGTGTGTGTGTGTGTATGTATATATATATATATGTGTGTGTGTGTGTATGTATGTATATATATATATATGTATGTTTATATGTATATGTGATTTCCACAAAAAAATGGAATATCTGCATATTAAGAAATGTTAGCTTATTTGCATATTAGAATGATTTGTGAAGAATCATGTGACACTGAAAACTGGAGTAACAGCTGCTGAAAATTCGAAAATGTTAAAATATATTACAATAGAAAGCAAGTATTTTAATTTTTAATAAGATTTTACAATTTTACTGTTTGCGATCAAATAAATGCAGCCTTGGTATGCATAAGAATGTTTTTTTTATCTTGCCGACCTCAAACTTTTGAATGGTGTGTGTATATGTATATGTATATGTATATATACAGTCATGGCCAAAAATATCGGCACCCTTGGTAAATATGATCAAAGAAGGCTGTGAAAATTAGTCTACATTGTTAATCCTTTTGATCTTTTATTTAAAAAAATCACAAAAATCTAACCTTTCATTGGATAATAAGAATTTAAAATGGGGGAAATATCATTATGAAATAAATGTTTTTCTGTAATACACATTGGCCACAATTAACGGCACCCTTTTATTCAATACATTTTGAAACCTCCATTTGCCAGTTTAACAGCTCTAAATTTTCTCCTATAATGCCTGATGAGGTTAGAGAACACCTGACAAGAGATCAGAGACCATTCCTTCATCCAGAATCACTCCAGACCCTTTAGATTCCCAGCTCCATGTTGGTGCTTCTTCTCTTCAGTTCACCCAACTCATTTTCTATAGGGTTCAGGTCAGAGGACTGGAATGGCCAGCAGAAGCTTGGTTTTGTGCTCAGTGACCCATTTTTGTGTTGTTTTTGAGGTTTGTGTTTGGATTATTGTATGGTTGGAAGATCCAAACATGGCCCATTATAAGATTTCTAACAGAGTCAGTCACTTATTGATTTTTTATCTGTTGGTATTTGATAGGATCCATGATGCCATGTGTCTAAACAAGATGTCCAGGACCTCCAGCAGAAATATAGGCCCACAACATCAAAAATACAGCAGTATATTTCATTGTACGCATGGGGTACTTTTTATCCCTGTGTTCACCAAACCCATCTTGAGTGTTTGCTGCTAAAAAACTCATTTTTTTAATTTCATCTGACCATAGAAGCCAGTCCCAGTTCCAGTCGTGTCTGATAACTGAATATGCTGGAGTTTGTTTTTGGATGAGCTAGGAGAATTTTTCTTGAAACCCTCCCAAACAACATGTGGTGATGTAGGTGCTGTTTGACTTTTTTTTTAAAGGTTTTCTGACCCAGAGACTCAACTATTTTCTGCAATTCTTCAGCTGTGGTCCTTGGAGAGTCTTTAGCCACTCAAACTCTCCTTCTCACCGTGCATTAGGACGATATAGACACACGTCCTCTTCCAGGCAGTTTCAGAACATTTTATGTTGATGATTGGAAATTCTTAATTATTGCCCTGATGGTGGAAATGGGAATTTTCACTGCTCTAGCTCTTTTCTTAAAGGCACTACACTAATTTGTGAAGCTCAATTATCTTTTGCTGCACATCAGAAATATATTATTTGGTTTTTCTCATTGTGATGGATGATTAAGGGAATTTGGGCTTTGTTTTCCCTCCTATTTATATTTCTGTGAAACAAGAAGCCATGGCTGGATAATTTCATGTTCATAATCACCCTGGAGTGCTGAAAATTGTGAATATGAATGGGAATATACTTCAGAGATATTTTACTCATAGGAATTTCTAGGGGTGCCAATAATTGTGTCCAACTTGTATTTGAGAAAAACATTTATTTTAAAAATTCACAAAAATCTAACCTTTCATTGGATAATGAAAAGGTTAAAGGCCTCTGGCTTGCTCAGTTGGGGACAATTAATTTCTAGTGATTATCGCCGATTTGATTGCACAGATACTATTTAAACTAAACTGAGCTAGACACTGACATCTCTGAATTCAATAATGAAATGCCTTTAACTGAAAATTGAGTATTTAATCTTATCATTATACATTACTGACACTCTATCCTCCAATTTGATACTGTTAAGTGCTTTGACACAATCTGTATTGTTAAAAGCGCTATATAAATAAAGGCGATTTGATAATAAGAATTTAAAATGGGGGTAAATATCATTATGAAATAAAAGATCAAAAGGATTAACAATGCAGATTAATTTTCACAGCCTTCTTTGATCATATTTACCAAGGGTGCCGATATTTTTGGCCATGACTGTGTGTATATATATATAAATATATATACGTGTATATGTATGTGTGTGTTTATATACTGCATGTGCATGTATATATGTGTGTATATATATGTATGTATATGTATGTATGTGTGTGTATATATATATAATTTTTTTTGAATGGTGTGTATGTGTGTGTGTGAATGGTATATATATTGTATTGCCCTGTCTGCCACCTTTCACGTCACGTATCAAAATAGTCACTATAGTGAAGGATTTGGGTTTAATGGGAATGCTAACAGATAGCATTCTTCAGTTTTTATAGACCACCTTGTACACTTCTATTTCTCTCTGTTTCTCCTCGGGTATCTCTGACCCTGAAGCCTCCTGCTGTCTGAAGGAGGAAGGGAAGATAAAATGATCAGAGGAAGGACAAACTTCCCATTTTGTTTCGCCTCTACAAATTTGTTCTGTCTCATAGTGAACTGATTAAGTTCTGGGTGTTTAGATACAGGAACCACAGGTTGCTTTATTGACAGAGAGGCTTTGAAGTGGAGCTGGTTCCTGTTGGTTATAGGTTGTTTGTGAGTTGGTTTGTTCAGTGACGAACAAACAGCCTGGTCACTATGCATCTTCCCTGAAGGCTCTTGCTTCAACTAGAACGATCGAGAACTGCACTCTCATTGAATTTTCCCCCTCATGAGGAACATATGGCTGGTGTAAAGACCCGATTTTCTCAAATCGATGCTGCAGCTCAGTAGACAAAAGCCAATGACTTGTGCTGCTGTCTCACTTTCTGAAATTATCTCTCCAGTGTAGGTGCACCGAGCGACATACTGGGGTGGCGTCACGGTTCGATAATGAAGGCTGGGGTGATAATGTCACTCTATTGAAGCTCAGCTCTCTTCCCTGCGTTTAAGCTGCATGCTGGTCGTACAACTCCATCCCCTTATTTACCGCGAGCAATGCTCACTCATTGATCTCTTAATTATTCTAGGAATCATTATCAGAGAGTGAGGCTTTGTTGACCCGGTTGGCTATTAGACACTCGAGAGATGTCGGCCGGCCAACAGAAGTGCGCCGAAACGCTCTTGTCGTTGAGTCGTGTCGATGTGGATGCAGTGTATCCACTTCTGTGCAAACACCAACAGGTGTACAATCCATTAGTAAGATTAGGGACAATTTTAGAATTTTAGTCCCACGTGGACTCATTTAGGGAGTAATTATTCCTTTAATCGGAAGAGGATAAGAGTTTGAGTCATGTTCAGCTGACTTAAAATACCTAATATTTCAAACATGTCGGATCTGACCTGTTTCAGCACTGACTAGAAGGATGAATAATATTTAATTATAAAGTACATTCAGTGATTACTGAAGAATTCATGGCTATGTTAATCACAGATTTTTAGACGGGCCTGAGATGAAAGACCCTAAATCAATAGCATTGATTTAGAGGGGGGGTGGGGTGGGGGGGTTTGGTGCTCTGTGCAGATTCATATCTGAATCTGAGGTTGAAAGCCGCTCTATATAAAGGAGTGAATTCCACAGCTAAAAGGTCTCTTTGTGCAAACCCAAGATTTGTGTAGCTTAAGTGCCCTCTAGTGATCGGAAAAGCGTTGGTTGAACTTTACTATGAGCGTGTGTGTGTGCGTGTGAGTGTGTGCACACGTGAGCGTTTCACCCCTGTATCGCTCTGTCACGCACCCAGCTGCTAGACACTCATATTTACAGGCCTCTCTTGCATTAATTTATTTATTTGTTGGGTGTTTATCTCAGAGCGAGCAGTAAAGCTGCTGACTGATGCCTCATCGCTTTCACTGTTTCTCTCCGCTCGCCTGCTGCCTCGCTGGGCTGTCATCTCCAAGGCCCAGCCGCTCCAGTTGTGGTAATAAGAAACCCATCCATGTAGAATTACTCCACAGCCCTGCAGATTATTTTCCCTTAGTGACAGAGAAAAGATAGAAACAACAAAAAAGGCAATTTACAGCTTGCTGGAAAGAGTCATAACTTACCTGTGAGGCCTCTCTCCTTGAAACAGCATTTTTTCCCCATCACTTAAAACAGCTGTGCCGTGAAGTAGCGACAGGTTAAAGCTGATTGTGGGCTGTGCTATTTATTAGGTGTGCAAAACACGAGCTAACAATGAGGAACCTGGCATGGAAGAAGAGTGTGAGATGTTTAGTAAAGCCTGACACTTGTTTGCATGTTTTAGCAGGACATCATTTGTACAGTCTTTATGTTGGGCACACACAGACATTTATGAGCCTTTCATATAATGAGAACTGCTTTAAATGTTCTGACAATTCACTTTTTATCATGTTTTAATGTGTTTATGATGACATTTTCCTAAATTTGGCCTTTATATGTATAGCTATACATAGAAATAGAGGAAGATAGATTAGCATTGCAAAACAAATACAGTTTTTCTCAGTTGCTACAAAAACATGAAATCGTATAGTTTCATATTCTGTAACATATAACGCATTTCTATACTATAAGGAATTAAATTGATTGTTATATATTTTATTAATTACTAATCATTATTATTATTGTTATTATTATCATTATTAATAATAATTTAATATATCATTGTGTGTATTAATTCTTAAAGAGCTATAAATCTTGCATAAATGAGCCTAAAACAGGGTTATTATAGTTAATAAAAAACAATAATAGTCATTTTCATTACTTTAAATAAAACACGTTAATTGAAATAGAATAAAGTAAAATATATATATTTTTTAAAAATATAAATAAAAATAAAATGGATAAAAAACGATATAGACATAAACTGTTAAAATGACACAACAAAAAATTACTAAAACTTTAAAATTAAAATTAAAACTGAAAATATAAAAAATAACTGATTCAAAATATTAATCAAAACTATAATACTATGTCAGTGAAACTAAAGTAACATTGGTCTGAAAATATATTCTGTAGCTAGCTTTATATTTTAGAAAATATCATTTTAAGGCATTTGATCATATTTGGGGGTCTTTGGCATTAATTTTTTTAAAACCCCTGGTTTTAAAGTGTTAGTGTAATAGAATGGCTAAACAATTGAGGAAAAACTGAATATGGTGTAACTTTTAAAAGGTTATTATGTTGTAGATCTGGGAGGTTGTGTGTGTGTGTGTGTGTGTGTGGCACACGAGGGCTGAGGGTGTCAGCCTCCAGTAGTGGAAGGGTATTTGCCGTGGCATGTAGTGCAAAGATTGGGGGCAAAGAGGTTACCAGAATGTGACATGCCACTTTTTACAGGCCGGTTGGCAGGTCTATGGAGCGTGCAAATTATCAGCAGAGACCTTTACAGACATGACTTCACTCCCCGATAAAAACCAAAACAATGACAACATTATAATTACCTGCAAAGGAATTAATTCACCTTTTCCTAACCTCACTAAACAAACACACACCCATACACACATGCATAATGTACTGCTAATGTTGACAGTGGCACCACCTGGATAGAGATCTCACACACTCCATAATGCTGCATTTTGTGACAGAAGACATTGAAAGATCCTTCAGTCAAATGGCTCAATTGCTCACATTTTTGCTCCACCTTTGTCTTGTTATAGAATACCGAGCATATCAGAATATAGAACAGCAGCACTGAGGGAATAATTTAGCACATTTAATGATTTATCACCACCTGTAATGTCGCACAAAACTGAGGAAATTTATGATGGATGCATGGCCCGGTCGTTGGTAACCTGTAACCGATTTTTATCGTCGTCACAGCATCCCCTGGGCGATATAAGCTGGTTAATGCCTGTGGCGGCAAGGTGCCTCTGTACGAAGCTGCTGCAGGTGGTTATGACATCTTATGAATTTAGATTGACAGCATACAGTGTGGTTTGCAATGACCTTTCAGTGCGATGAGCCCTGAATGAATGTGTGTACATCAGCTATAGCACTATACTGTCTTAAGTACCCCCACATCTTCATAATCGACACCAAATCTCATGTATGTCACTTTAAACGTATCTTATACTGAATTACCTTATAAGAAGCTTAATGTGTTAACTGAAACATGTTGAATTGGTGAAAATAATGCTCATTTTAAAGGGTTAGTTCACCCAAAAATGAAAATTCTGTCATTAATTAGTCACCCTCATGTCGGTCCAAACCCATAAGATCTTTGTTCATCTTTGGAACAAAAATGAAGGTATTTTTGATGAAATCTGAGAGCTCTTTGACCCTGCACAGACAGCAATGCAACTGCAATGTTCCCAGTCCATGAAATTTAGCAAGGACATCAGTAAAACAGTCCATGTGATATCAGTGGCTCAACTTCAGTTTTGCGAAGCTACGAGAGTACTTTTTGTTCACAAAGAAAATAAAAATAACATAATTTCATACTAAACGATACTTTTCCCCGATTTTCCTGCATTTTGGAGAGTACCACGACGCATGTGCGCGCTTTACCCAGAACCTAATCAACGTAACCAGCATTGTTTACATTCAGCATGCACACGTTTTCTCCTGAACGTAAACAGCGCTGATTACGTTGATTATGTTCTGGAGAAAGCACGCACATGCGTCGTGGTGAAGTTGCCACATGGACTGTTTTGCCAATGTCCTTGCTACGTTTCTGGGTCTGGGAACATTGCAGTTGTGTTGCTGCCTTTGCAGGGACAGAGAGCTCTCAGATTTCATCAAAAAATAAATAAATTACGGATTTGGAACGACATGTGGTTGAGTAATTAATGACAGAATTTTCATTTTGGGACAAACGATCCCTTTAAACAAACTAATTATCTATCTATACATACATATAAATCTTGGAAATATTATTAATAACAATATAATCAAAAAGTATGTGTGTTAAATAAAATATGCATTATTTATTTCAAATGTTATATATACACTCTATCTATCTATAATAAATGTTCTGCTTTACATTATTGTTATTATTAAAATAATATATAAAATAAAAACACAATTTTTTTAAGTTTTGTTTTTATTTTCAATAAATTCTTATTCACAAAAAAAAAAAAATATATATATATATATATATATATATATATATATATATATATATATATATATATATATATATATATATATATATATATATATATATATATATATATTCAAAAGCCTTTTAAAATTTTCTTTTAAAATGAGCATTTTTATCAAGTTCCTGTAGTTAAGTTATTTTACATTAATTGCATAGAAAAGTACCTATACATTGCCATTAGAGTAAAATTACTAAATCTAAACATAAGAGCCTGATAAATATGCTCATTTTAGATGAAAATTTCAGATGGCACTTAGGGGCTTTGCATCTGAACTCTTCATATACAGTGTGTGTGTATATATATATATATATATATATTAAAAAAAAAAAATCTGGAAAAAAAAAAATTTACATCCTGATTGCTAATCTCTGAGCTATAGAACAATCCTAATTATTGTTAAAGATGATCAGTTTAATGAAAGATATTTGCTTTTGTTAGTAATCACTTCAAACGCGCATTCATCGTCATTTATCTGCGACCAAACAACTTAATTGATGAGGGATAATATAATGCTTTTTGTCCAAGTCGTGCTGTTTCCCGAATTCATTTGAAAAAGTGGGAGAGAAGTTCTGATGACACACCATCGTTAGAATGTCGAAAACAGGTGAGCGCTGAGTGAGTCTGGGATCTCGTTCAACACCCAGCTGGATGCTTTGATGGAGCGAGCTCACTCTGTGACTTTCAAATCACTTTGTACGGATGTCTCAGAGCTCATCATCCTAAGAACTTCAGAAAATGTTGAATAAAGTTTTGGTTTGTTGAGTTTAGCAGTCATCTGTGGTGCAGACACGCTTTGGCTGGTGTGCGCTATCCATGTTAGAATCCTTTCTGGTTTACTTTTTCTGGAGATATTTGCTGACATAAGCAAAGTGTGCTTGGGGATCGATTTAGAATTTAATTCGAAAGATTTAGCTGTCTGCGTCATTTTCCGTTCTCTCCTTATAGATTGAGATGGTCACATCTGTGTTAATATTTTCAATGACATAATCAAATATGTGTTTATTGATTAAAATTACAGTGGCATTTAAAGCTGTGGTGTTTGAACGAAACAACATGTTAAGGTGAAAGCTTAACTTTTGGGTAAAGATTAGTATTAGGCTCAGTGCTAGACACTCGAAATGGGGAATGTTTCAGAGAGACATTCACAATAATCTCGCCTCTGCCCTTTACCGACTGACAGATTAACAAGTCTTCTACTTCCAGTCATCAATGAAAGGAGCGTGAGAGAGAGAAAAACCGCACCGTGTTATGGCGACCGTGCCATTTTCTTTTGTCCTTTAGGCTACAGACGGCTACTGAGAGAGCTGTTATCCCTGGGCTAAGCTATAAAAGTCCCACTCAATCAAGCACCGCCCTTCAATGTCAGATGCTTCGGTTTGGATCCAGCGAGCTTAAATGTTGCACTGCTGTCTTGAGAATGAGCCGTACATATAAAGTGATCCAGCACAAGCACAATGTCGGATCAGGCGGCTCAGTGGATCCAGCTGCCTTTAACATCAGTCACAGCCTTTTCCAAAGACAATTCTGTTGATCCTCAAGTTAACTGCCAATGGCTGACATGAGATCAGCCTGAACAATGGACTGATTGGCAGAGGTGTAGTAAAGAACATAAGAAGGGCCTTTTTTGAATACCAAATAATAGCATTTCAAACATGACAATACAAGGTCGTATTCATACTCTATATTTGAAATTTAGCCCTTTCAATCAAACTAAAAAGGAGGTCTTTAAATCCTCCAGAAAATTGAGTTAACCGTAACCTGTAATACAACAATGTAGGGATACACAGGCCTCAGCAACACTGTGGAAATCATATGCAATGCTTTGCAGAAGGCTTAACGTGATTTACCCAAGACAGACATATTCCTGGATCAATGTCCTTTGTTGGTCCTGGATCAACAATCTGTAACACTTTACAATAAGGTCTCATTTGTTAACATTAGTTAATGCATTAGCAAGCATGAACTAACAATGAGCAGTATTTTTTGCAATACCTATTTATCTTTGTTAATCTTAGTTAATAAATTACAGTTGTTCATTAAGTAAATGTTAAAATTACCATTAACTACAATTAATAGATGCTGTATAAGTATTGTTCATTTTTAAGTTAATGTTAACTATATTAATGTTAATAAATGAGACTTTGTAAAGTGTTACTCAACATTTTTCTCAGCCTTTCAGATTTTAGATTCTGATAGCGTTAGAGTCAAGAAGGCTATCTGTTAACATTCCCACTGCATTTTTATGTTATTTTCATGCTTTTGTGTCTATTCAATGCTCGAAAGCTTTTTTTTAATTATTATTATTTATTGTAATTGTATTAAAAAAAAGCAACCAGTTAATTGCTCCTTTTGTGTTCTGTGAAGAAAAAACCCCAGAAAGGTTTGGCATGACAAGAGTATTATTTATTTAAATTTAAATTTGATGCTGTCACTCTAATTCATTCATGAATCAGCTTTTATTATCTTTTAATCTGATAATTATATAATTTAAAAGATAGTGCCCCTTAGCTTCAATGTAATTAGCTACTTTTTGTTATCTTGTAGGGTGAGTTAAATACTTTTTTAAAAGCTAGCTTGGCTGTATTTAAATGAAATTATAAATAGCTAGCTTCACAAGCTACAGTTTCAGAGTGTCTCTCTCACTGCAACACTCTTAATGCCTCATTAGCTGTTCCTAATTTTTATGTGTAGCATGTCTGCAGCAGTGATAAATTAAGATTTTAATTACTTGCTATTGTGAACACTTAAAGGGACAGTTTACCCAAGAATACAATTCTGTCATCATTTACTCACACTCATGTTGTTCCAAATTTTCATGACTTGCTTTCTTCTGTGGAACATAAATATTGACAAATGTCACATTTGTGCATTCGATGAAAGTCAGTTCAATGCTTTTTGGACCCCGTTGACGTTCATTATGTGGACACAAACAGTTGAAACGCTTTTCAAGATGATATATGGTATATTTGATGACAGAAATTTCATTTTTGGCTGAACTATCCCTTTAAAAGGATTCGGATGTTTGAAAAGATGTTCTGTCATCAGTTGTCGGTTCTCAGTCAGATCGTTGTTTTATACTCTTTGGCTGATGGTTTAGATGCATTCAATGTTTTCCAGTGTGAGTTAAGAAACTTCTATTGGTCATAACGGAATGGATATTTCTCTCTCTCACTCTCTATCTGTGGAGTAGATTGTCTTGAGAGGTCATCAGATACGGCAGTGTTCTGGTCTTTGAGAGCTTTATGGCATGAAATGGATTTGATTGTGTGGGTGCAGTCAGATCCGGCCTGTGGCCAATCCAGCCACTGTACCTCTGCATTGCTCTTAAAGCCAATACTTCATACCAGAGTGTTTATCTCAGCGCTTTAGCACCACTGCTCATGGTCATCTTCTTCCCATTAACACTACAGCAGGGCCGTCTCTGATGGGAAAATGGCAGTAAGCGGTCTGCCAAATAACATCATGTACGTTGCAGACTGTCTAGATGCATGTGTGTGTGCGTGACACATTGACGTATTTGATTAAATACATAGATGAATGTTGAGGCATTATTAAAATTTCCTGCTCGGATTCCTGCCAAATGCAATTCCAAAGCCAGAGTTTGTCCTCTACGGCTGTTAACTTCGGTTTCGCCCTACAGAGGCCGGACGAAAGGTCCTTACTGAGAGTTCGAGCAGCGGGGAGACAATAGCTGCGTGCTTTATGTGCTCTTGTTTACTGTTTTAATTAGCATTGTTAATTGGCACTTTGTGACACCCCGGTGACAGGCCTGTCACTCCACTGTATTGATGCCACTCTTGTGCCTAATTTGTCTGCTTGTTAACACACGGCCGGCTCCAGACCAGGGTGCCTTGTTTCTTGTCATTGGGCCATCATTGTCCGTTTGTCTGTGTGGGAGCGTTTGCGTGCGGATACACAGTCCGGTAAACAAATTATTTGTCAGGCCATGGAAACGTCCATCTCCGTCTCGTCTCATCAGCCCCTTGGAGACCCGTCCTTGAGTCGCAACAAAGACAGCAATCGATCCAAACATCCGACCGTATGCCGATGACATTAAAAACCTCACACGCATCAATGACACGGACTGCTTAACCCATTTAAGCCCACGGGAAACCGAAGAAGGCTCTATAGCTCAATCTGTAAATAGTTTTTGGGTGACTTTAGAAAGAGCATTTGAAAACTTGACTGCTTGATAATGTGTCATGCGGTGGTGTTTAAGTCATGCTGCCATTTCTAAACATTTACTCTCATTATTTCAATGCATACATACATTTCTGTTGGAATTTCTGTTTAGACTTAGAGAATTAGTTGTATTTTAATCAACTTTACATGAAAAAACACACTTAAAAATTGCACAATATGTTGCACAGTATGAAACATTGTGCAAATGATTCTTACTACGACATATCTGGGAAAAATCTGGGCATATTAATATGTTAACTGAAACCGGCAGATTTCTGCAACATAGTGTGAAGAGCCATGCTGAGATTTTAGACTTTAGAGCCTTTTGAACTGTTGTATTTCCATTCATGCATATAGTGTATATATAGTATGCTTTATATTTGATCGTGTAGATGGCAAAAACATTTAAAAAATATGGCTGAGGTTATCAAATTCATAGGGATATTTATTGTTTTTTTTTTAGCATAGCCATAGATATAAAATATGCAGCTTCTCTTAAAATATTATGTGAAATGTAGGCTAAAACACACACAAAGGCAGCTGCTGCAAAGGTTGTATATGCAGAAGAATCACAGATTGAGTACCCTAAAACTTATTTGTGCAAAATCCAGCACTCTTGATTGCATTAAGACCAAATACGATCCGTATTGGATGTTACAGAGCCGGTGAGATGTTCTCATTTTGTGTTTTTAATTGATCTACTTTTAACATCTACTCGAAAACCCTGACATTAATAATAATGAAATGGTAGACTAAATAGTAAAATGTGTTAGTTTTTGTGAGAATTTTTGCAGACAAACAGTCACAGACTCATTTTTTATGTATAAAAATGACTGAGAACATCTGGTTTAGGGGTTATTTTCATAATGTTAAAATGTTTACTTCTAAACAAAATTCCCCCCATTTATTAGGATTCCCTTCACATCTAAGTGATTAAATGCGAAGCATAATTCTGTCTCATGATGTTTGCAGCCTGGCTTCTGTTATGCGATCGTGACCACTTCACCACACGGGATGCCTAACCTTCATGTCTCATTATTATGCAACAGCTCTTGTCTACTGTCCAGGTGGAACGGTGGATGTTTTGGAAAATTCCGGCCCTCCACAGGCCTCATCCCACGTTCTGGCAGTACCTCGCATTTCCCCCTGCTTCCAGGTTGTTCTAGGCATTCTGGTTGCTGCTGGGCCGTGGCCAACAGCCAATCAGAGCGCAGGAGAGTCCCGCTCACAGCTGTGATGCTGATGAAGTCTTCTCCTCTTCCTCATCAGACCTTCCATCACATATTTCCTGTTATAAATGGGTATGATGTGACATCACAAGTGGAGAGGCCATCTGCACACGGCAGGGTCCCGGGCTATTTCTGTCAGGGCTCCACATACGCACATACTCGCTGGCTAGAAGAGTTTCTGTTTATCGAGGGGAAGCATGAAACTTTTTATGAGGTCAAAGCAAAGATGTCATGGATGAGAGAGATTTGAGGACACTTTGGTATAATATTTTGTTGCTTCTGCCAGACTTGATAACACAAAAGGCCAGTGGTTCTCGACTGGTGGGTTGCAAACCAAAAATGGATTGCTAGTCTGTTCTGAGAAGTGCTACAACAAAGCTATTATAAAAGCTACTTTTACTATTATCATTATTATTATTTAGATTATTTAATGTATTATTGTTTTGTATTGTTTTAAAACAAACAACATTTATTTTGCATGGCATTATTATTATTAACATGTTTAATTTTGAGTAGCAGTATTATTTTAAAGTACTTTTAATTTTGCATAATTGCATAATTTGCATAATTTTGTATTATATAATGATTATTTTGTATTCTTATTTAAAACAAAATAAATATGCATAATTACTATTATTATTATTATTATTAACCAAACAATATACTTTTGCACACTGTTATCTTAATCAGTAATTATTATTATTATTAATAATATTTCAGTCATTAATTTTTCTGTTTAATTTTCCTATAATATTATCATATTTATTTTCAGTTATTATTATTGTTATACAATTCAGTATTTTTACTTTTTTATTTATTTAAATTTATTAGTAGTATTTTAATATATTTCTATATTACAACATTTTGTGTAATAAACTATTTTGGTGCTGTGTTGAGTTGCCACAAAGCAAAACCAACTGAGCACCACTGAAGTAGACATTTTCTTTGTGGTCTTTTTTTACGCTATTGCTTAATCAATACGGTGCACATTAGAAACATAACAGAAATGCCATGTCATGCCATGTCTTCTGTGTCATCCTTTCAAAGTGAACTGTGCCATCTTCCCTGCCCGGCATCTAAAAATAGCCGTTGTTTTTGGAGGGCTGCAGTGTTTGCAACCATGGCCAGATGGGGTGTGAAGACAGGGGCTGGAGTCATGGAGAGAGTTCCCATCAGCCCGCTGGGTGAGGGATGGAACCCAGAATGGCTCTGTACACTGCAGTGGCTGTCAAGGCCACAGAGAGCAGGGGGGTGATGAGCAAACGCCTGGATCCGAGAGCCCAGATGGAAGGTTTAAACACAGACGCTTTGACCTCTCTGCTAATCAAGGTCATGTCGAGAGCCTGTTTATGACCATAATATATTTGGCGATTGATACGGTTATGAATAACACAGTAGTGCACAAGTAAATCAGAGTAGAAAATGGATTGAATTGTCATTTAGGGTGTGAATATGTGCGTGTCATTTACATGCACGAGACATGACAGAGAGTCCTTTGGTTGGTGCATTCCCATCAAGGAGGGATTGTTTATGAGTTAACAGCTTTGGATAATAGGATTCCAGCCATGGCCTCAGGATTTATGTGACCAGGGAGATTTTTGACCGTTGGAAGAAATTGGAAAAATAAAAATAAAAAACGACTGAATCGCTTTGCACCTTGTTTTTCTTCCAGGGCTCTTGTTTCACTCCAACAGCCCTGACAGTCAGACATGTCATCTCAGAACATCGGTAAAGGGCTGACAGCCAAAGGTGAAAAATAACACCTCTGTGTTCATTCATCAGCGGTGTCCGGCCCCAAAAGAGCAGCCTGTTAACCACAACACACAGCTGGAGAAAACCTTCCTTATCAGATCATGATGGAACATCTATTCTGAGCCAGTGTCCTGCAACACAGACATCCATCATAGTCCGTAACACACATAGACTGTATGATCTATATCACAAGATCTTGTATAAAAAATTGGACAGTTTAAAAACACAGGTCACCTATAAAATAAAAAAAAAATCTCACGTTGTTCCAAACCTGTATGACTGACTTTCTTCTGTGGAACACAAAAGAAAATATTTAAAATAATGTAATGGAGCTTTTTAGCTACAAAAAAAAGAAAAGGAAAAAAAAAGCAGTTTATAAGACTCATGTATTATGTATTTTTGTGAGGAACAAACACAAATGGAAGCTATTATTCACTGATAATCCTCATGTAGTGAGATGAACTTGAGTAGTCATTCAGACCACTTTTGTGAACGAGATCAACCAAAACAAGATCGGTCTCAAAACAGTGATTTGCTCTATTTGTTCAGCTGGACATCATCAGCTCTGTTGTATCACCAAATGAAGCTAGGGCAGATATTTGGTTCGGTCTGTTCGTTTATGATCATATTATTGTACGTCGTCATATGAACTACTTCTTTGGCATCTTTTTTGAAGCCTGAATGCTCTGCTCTCCATTATTTATAGTTGCATGGAAAAAATATCCAGTACATTCTTTGAAATATCTCCTTTTTTGTTCGGCGGAAGAAAGAAAGTCTGGTTTGGAACACGAGGGTGAGTAAATGATGACAGAATTTTCATTTGCAGATGAACTATTCCTTTAGGTTAAAAGAAAATGATTTCCGTTTAACGTTCGCCTGGCTTGTGGTTGTTGGAGTTAAACGGCTCCCACTCTTTCAGCTGCATTGTAAGTGCCCTCACAGCTCTTTGATGCAGTGCTTTTGGTAATTGATGTGCTCTGTAACGTGGGCACGGTGGAAGAAAGGCTTGTGGGGGGGTTGTGGAGTAGATGCATGAATTTAAATAAAGCTCTGGCTGTAAGTAACTGCAGGAATGAGATGCATTTTTTTCCTTTTGGCTGACTTGACTGAGAGGCGTTTGATTTATCCTCACGAGGAGCTGAGCGCTGGCTCGCCTGTCCCGCTTATTTACTCTCCGCATTGCTCTGCTGGGTATTGGCCAGTTATTTACTGCAAATGGTCGCGTTGGTACGAGATGGGAGAAAATCGGGCTCTTATTTATTTATTTATTTTTCAATTAAAAGTGGCACGTCAGAACCGAGATTTAAAGGTTCCGAGGGATCAGACGCTCTAACTGTGCTGGGGCCTAGGAGGCGTTCCAATATTGCTTTGTTGTCGACTGTCTCTTTAGGAATACAGAGACAGACTGCTGGAGTGGGCTCAAGGTATTTGACTCTTCAATGCTGGCAAGTTTTTACCAATGACAATAAAATAGTGAAAAGACCAATATGCATATGAAGGTCACACACACACAAAAACAATCTGTGTAGGGTTCCACAGCTGGGAGGTGCAGTCGTTGTACTAATAATCTGTGTTATGTGATCACAAAGTTTCCTTAATTTCCTCATATAGACATGAAGCTGGGCAGAAATGTGGCCCGGACATTTGTGGATTACTACAAACTGAACAACCTCATAGATGAAAGCAAACTCACAGGACACATTAACAGGTGCATAATTCAATCACATATTTCATTATCTTACAGCAATGGCACTGATCTTGGGTTTGTTTTTGTTTTCCATATCCTTATGAATAATATTACAAGTGTAGTCTTCTCCTACTAGAAGACACTCTTTGCATAAGATGAGCCACTTTGTACTTTTTTATTACTTAAATGAGTCATATATATTTGCAATATTTAAACAACTTAAGGTGGTAATCAGCAAAATTGTATTTAGCTTCATTTGTTAAAGGATTAGTTCACTTCCAGGATAAAAATTTCCTGATAATTTACTCACCCCCAGGTCATCCAAGATGATTTACTCACCCCCGTGTCATCATGTCTTTCTTTATTCAGTCAAAAAGAAATTAATTTCCAGGATTTTTCTCCATATGGTGGAATTCAATGGGACCCAAGGGGTTGAAGGTTCCAATTGCAGTTTCAGTGCAGGCTCAAAGGGCTCTACATGATCCCAGCCGAGGAATAAGGGTCTTATTTAGCAAAATGATTAGCCAAAAAGAAAGAAAATTTAAATACTTTTTAACCACAAATGCTCGTTTTGCACTAGCTCCATGATACGCATCCGTGGCTTCACACATTACGTAATCATGTTGAAAACGTGACATGTGATGCCCTTTACAAAAAAAAATTGTAATCAAAATTTACAATTTGACATTTTTCTGATTTAATTATTAGCTTTTCATCAATTCATAAACACCTTGTTTAGAAAACCCCACTCTTAATCATCATATAATATGGAAATCACATATTTACTGCTTTCACCATATGCACTCACAGATGAATGAAATGATTATCTACTCACGCAAGTACTGTCACATGCTTTATTTTCTGTATAATTGTCTCAAAACAAGGGGTGGCTCATCTAACCCTGAACTCTAAGAAACATCCTTTATGTCTTTCAGCCCGTTCGATGGAACATCCACCAGTCATCAAGGAAACAATGCTGGAAATGGGAAGGTTAAAAGTGACAGAAAACCCCATGGAGTCAGGGATTACTAAAAACACAGGGAATGCTGTACAGTTCCACATCCTCGAGTGAGACGTTGTGAACTATGGTCCACTTGCAAATTACGTTTTCATATCAGCCCACAGCAATCCACCAGATATTTGTTGTCTAAGTTTTTATGTGCTGATAGGACTCAACGACTGTGAATAAGTCTTCTGTATTAATTCTCACTTGTGAGATATTGCACAGAGAAAGCATCAACTGTAAATTATCCCACCGGCTACATTTATTGCTTTTTCAGTGCTTTGTTGAATACCAACTACTTTACTTGCCTTTCATTTGGAGTTGCCTATTATCAGTACAGAAATTGTATTTTACTCAGCTGTACTCATTCTGATAAAGTGATTACTTTTATGAATTCTTTAATTGTCTAGATAGTCATCTTGAATTGTTTATTCAAACCTGAATGTTTGAAAATTGCTTAAATAAAAAACAATTGACCTGTAATGTTTTATTATATTCATGCTTTGTGTTCATAAATTTGCTTCTAATAAAGTGTTTGATAAGTGTTTGGCTTTCCAGTGTCTTATTAAGTGCTTATATTGAAATCCAGCAGAAGTAATTTTGAAATGCTGTTAAAAAACAATGCATTTTAATCCTCTCATCATAGTCTCGGGGCAATAAGCATCAACACATTGTGTGCTGTTCACCAAAGTACTCTAATACAGAGTCTGTTAAGCCTGTAACACAGCGTCTCCAAACAATGTCTGATCTGTCCACACACAGAACACAGTGTGAGGGGGCTAAAATACTGAATGGCTCAAGCTATCAGTCAAGAAGTGTGAAAAGCAGCGTGTATTTTTCAGGCCAGTCATTCGGAATAACTGAGGCAATCAGTCAGAAAAGGCAAAAACAAATGACTTGCATTTTAGATGGTAGAAGAGAAGATGGCGGGAGCTAATGTGAATGAGAAAACACATCCATCTACAGAATCTCGACAAACACACACACACACACATACACACACACACACAGGTAATGGCGCTGTCATACCTAAAAGCCTTTGTGCTTATGGAGAGCCTCACCTCCCCACTGCGCTGTCATTTTAACCAGAGCCTCGAACCATTAGTCCCTTATGCTTGGCTCACCTTGCTGCCACAAACACATCCTAATTGCCCTTAGGCTGCTGTGAACTGTTTGCATTTCCCTTCTTAAACATCGACATGGTCCATTCCTGTGCACAAGTTAACTGGCCTCTGTGATTCTCTGTGAGGTCTGTCTCTCAGCACTGGCGGTGGGATGGTTCACTTCGAGGGCAGATTCTTATTGAACATCATTATAAGCAGCTTAAAACTGAGACTTAGTGAACTAATGTCACCCCACCTTTAGGCATTTCTACTTCCCTTCACCCTACGTATTCAAAAATAGTCATTACTTTTCAAATTCCTGTGTCTGAATGTGTCCTTGTGTGTCAAATCACTCCTGGCCCCTCAAGACTTGAAGTGCAGCTGTTTTTAGGACCAAACACTCATAATTGTGCATTTTCTTAACAAATCTTTACAAGATTCACTTTTGACAGAGTTGACACAGATCTTGGGTTGGCTCTTCAGCATCCAACAATTGTTTGTTTGGTTTATGAAAAAATATCTATTTCACTTTTATTAAAACTACAGCAGCTGTAGTTTTCATATTTTATATTTATTTTAACTTTTACAACTTTTTCTATTTTTTAGACTATTGTTTTAGGGAGTGTTGAACACTCTAGCCTTTAGCTAAACTTCTGCCTTCCGCCTTTGAAAAACAATTGTTATTTCTACATTTATTTTAAAGATTTGAATTTGTTGTCATTTAGTCACTTGATCGTGTCGTCAGTTCCTCGCAGTTTCACAGCAGTGGTCGCTTGGGCTGTTGTCATAGCAACCAAGTTTAAAAACATGGGCGGAATGACGCCGCCCAAGAAGCCTTCAGCTTCACAAATGCGACAAAAAGCGCTAAAATGCACTCTCGAGGTGGATATCCAATCTGTAAGTACATCAGCCCGCGTCCCATTCTGCCTTTTTCGCTCAACAACAACACAAATATTCCCGTTTGCGTGTGTTATGATAGAAGTTTCCGTGTTAGCATACTGTTAGCAACAAGTTGCTACTGTACCACGGATGTGCAGTAGTCAGTCAGTCAGTCAGTCCATCAGCCATCAATCAAATACTGCAACGAGCAGAAACATAATTATAAACTCTCCTGCATTCATTCCAGCCTCCGATGTGTTTATTAAAAGCAATGCACATGCAAACTACTTCATTTTCAGACAAGCTGTTAGCATCTTGTAGATTTTTGGTTCAGACAGCTTTTGTTTTTCATATAACGTTAGTGCATCATGAATATAAGAGAAATTATCTTCTGATGTGCAGGAATTTTTGATGATTGTTTTAATACTGTAATCAAAGTGATCACTCTTCAGACATTCACATTAAAGTGTGACTAGGAAGAGGAAGTTGTTGCTTTATATTCGGAGATAGGCAAGACAATGTGGAATGAAAATCAGTGGATATTAATTACCGTATTGACCCGAATATAAGACGTACCTTAAATTATTTTCTTATTGCATATTTTTCTTATTTTAATTTTTGTTTTGAAAGTATGGTAAATACTGGTAAAATGTACCAACAATGACACTGAAAAACATACACTTTTTGATATACCATAAAAATAACAGGTAGCCCATATGAATTATATAACATTTAGGCTATCCATCTCATAGTAGTCTACCAAAATTGTATTAACAGTAGAAGTGAAATCTTATTGTAGTCTTCAAATCTGGGTACTGTCTTATGTTTTAAAATCACTTAACGTTACAGAGGAAGTTTGGTCCCATCAGTCTAACATGACATTCGCGACTGGTGCCGTTGTAAGCTTTTCTTTTGTCTTTTGTTTTCACTCGCGATCTTCACAACACACATTACATTACATATTTCATGGCACACTCGTTTTATGCGTTTTTGGCGTCACCTATTGTTGTGGGTGTATTACTGACATGTCAAAGTCTAGACCCTGAATATAAGACGACCGCGTTTTTTCAGATGTATTTCCAAGAAAAAAACATCGTCTTATATTCGGGTCAATACGGTAAGTAATATGTAGGTTTTTGTCAAATCAGAAGTTCTATAGGTAAGATTTATTTTTTTTTCATGTTAAGAGATTTTTCAAATCTGCATTTATTTGAATAAAAATAGACTAAAAACAGTAATATTGTGAACTGTTATTGCAATTTAAAATAACTATTTTAATGTATTTTAAAATGTGATGGCAAAACTACATTTTGTTCATCCATTACATGTTTAGTGTCATAAGATCCTTGAGAAATCATTCTAATATGCTGATTTGGTGCTCAAGAAACATTTCAGCAGTTGTGATCCTTTTTTTCAGGATTTTTTGATGAATAGAAAGCTCAAAGAAGCAGCATTGTACATGAAAGATAATGTAAAATATACTGATAAAAAAAATGTATAGCCTGAATGCACTGTAAGTCGCTTTGGATAAAAGCGTCTGCTAAATGCATAAATGTAAATGTAAAATATAATGATATAAAATATGGTGTAAGATGACCTCATGTTAATGTTTTTCCTCCTATAGATAACATGTCCAGGGGTGGTGTTACCATCCCAAGAAGACATTTATTTGAGTGTTCGGATAATGGGCCAGTATCAGAAGTCCAAGTGTGTTCCTCCAGTTTTCCCTCTACTGCTGCATGAAAAAATGGTGTTTGTGAAGGCGAGACTTTATTAAAACGTCGTTGATTCATTTCAACTTGTGACACATGCTATCTTACTATCTGATTTCTTTTATTTTGTTTTCTCTTCCATTCTCTTCGACAGACCTTTGTGGGAGCAGTTGACCCGGGTACTGTAGCTGAGCATCTGGAAAGTAAGAATCCTTTGGGCTGACTTCAGTTTGTCCTGTGTTCTTTCATAAACCTCAGATCAATAAACTTATATACCTTTCTATCATGTTTTTTTTTTCCTCCGCTGCAGATGATACAACATCTTTAGAGCTCATTCAGCTCGTTCCTCCAGGTAAGAGCTCACATTCATTCCAGCTGTAACAGTGACAGATATTTGAGGCTGTAGATTGAGTTCTCCAACATGGCGCTGTAAACTGAAAACATTACATTTCAGCTCAGCTTTGATTGAAGGCTCCAGCTTTTGCTGTTGACGCAATGACCAAATTCTCAGACCTGCTAGTACAATTTCAAAAATTAACCAACATCAGCAGGGGAATACATACATTATTGGACCGAGCACTCTCATTACAGTGTGCATAAATCATGCTGCTTTCAATAGAGGTCTCTTGTGCTGAGATATTATTTTTTTGCATACAATCTGATCCTGTTGTGTTATTGCTTTAAAACGCAAAGAAACAGCTTTATTACCCCGAAACAACTTGATTACCCAGAGCTGTCAAGAAAAACGGACAGAATTCACCTTTCCATCATGTACTTTTTATTTGACTGTGCAGAGGGTGAGATCCTGGCCACGTTTGAAGAAGACACCCGGGAGTTTCTGTATCCAGGCCCTCGTTTGACTCCCAGAAGCCCCGGCCCAGAGAGAGAGATTCTGATGAAGAGATCCATCTCCTTCCCCGTGCGTGTGTCTTCCTCTCAGCGTTTTTGTCATATCTCTGATGCATCTTAAAAGCCGGTCCCATTTTCCTGCTATTTGCTTGAAGACGTAGATTGTTTTGGTAAATTGATCTGCCAAGAGTGTTATTATCTGCATTTGCCCTCTGTCTTTTCATCATTCGAAAAGTTTTGTGATGTTTTTTCTGCTCTCTATCTCTCCTGTCTCGTTCCCTCAGGGAATCTCTCCCAAAGTGGAGTTTTCAACGACGTCTATTATTGAGGAGTGTGATGTGAAACATGGTCAGCCTGCCATGTCTGTGAGTCTCGGGCTTTTGTTATTGCCATTATATTGCAGCTGGTATTTGCTCCGTTCCAAAAGCTAGCCCGCTGCCTACATAGGCAGCTGCCTTTGAAGGCGTCTGGCTTCTGGAACGATGGCTTCTGTATGATGCTTCTGCTCGTTATGTTTTGGAACAGAGCAATTATTTGTGATGCTAAATGAAAAGCAACACTAAGGTTTAACCGAAAAGGATCAAGCGAAGGCTTTTTTTAGATGCACGTGGGAGTATGATGGGTCTCCCTGTCAATCAAACTGTCTGTTGCCATCTGTGCCACTTTCTGCTGTCCTTCTAGTGGCCTCACGCCCCCTTCCAGGATGTTCTTTTTACCATGCAGGTAATTACAGAGAATTGGCTCGTTTCTACTCGGATCGGCGCTGATCAGTTGGACTCGACCGGTCCAATTTGTTTCTTCCATTACTTGCTCGCAGACCTCTTGGTCCGTTTAGAATCGCTGATTGAGTCCGCATCCTTCATGTCAAGTTTCTCAGACCCTCGTTAGACGGCTTCTGCTGTTGACCGTCTCGTCGGGCCCGTTTCATGTGCGAGTCCTCCCTTTGTGGATGTCTCTAGTTCGGACTTGACACGGCATTCTGTAAAGCGGGCTTTCTCGGCGTGATTTGCATGCATTTGAACAGTGCTTGTTTCTTGTTTAATAAGCTACTTGTGGTGCTGGCTTTGTTGTTTCAAGGACATCCGGCTTTATCTCCCATTACCAACACCAGCCGAGCCACTAATCACATCAGACAAGCGCGACTCCTGCTTTAAAACGGCCTCTTTGTCCCTCCGTCCAAAGAAAAAGGAAGAAGAGAGAGAGAGAGAGAAGAATAAAAGGAGAAAAAGCCACTTAGTTTAATTTCATTAAATCTCGACTCTTCAAACGGCAATCGCTATCAGGATTTACTTTTTTCTTTCTTTGCTTTTTAAAAATGACTTAATATGCCAGGATGTTCCAATTAGCATTTAAATTATCGTTGTTTTTTACATCCATGTAATGCCATTATCATATTAGGTTGGGACCGGCCATCAAATGCAATTAACATTTTTAAAAACGTATTTACCCAGGCAGCGCCTGCAGGAACAGAGTTATTGGGGCTCAGAATTATGTTAGCTGAGATTAGAGTTATTGAAGTCATTTGCCTGCAAAGGTGAGATTGGAACACTGAGGAAAGGTTTACATCAGGTTACATGTGTACATAACAAGGAAATTAGTGGATTAGCACCGTACGAACAGAAAGACGTTCGCAATATCACTACAATAAAGCGTGACCTTATACTCTCTTCCTCTGGGATCTTCTTTTCCCTTTTTATTTCAAAGGTGAAGTGTCATTTCTGTGTTACTAGTGGCAACAGACAGAAAAATAGTGATTGTTTCCAAACACACAGAGGCCATGCATTAATATTACTGGTGCTTGCTAAGGCATCGCTGTTATTATTGCTTGTAGTAAGGGATTTGAACAAACCCCTTACCCTAAGCATTAAACACTAATGTTTAACTGTGCTACGGACATGAATAGCCACCACACAACACCTTAGTAACTGTGTTGCAATATGCTAATAAACATATAGAGCACCTTAGCAACCACCCATATGGTATTCCCTTGACATTTTCTTCACCAAATGTAGTTATTTTTCTGTTGCTTCTGAAAGTTTTGAAATATTATAGAAAATATCATTTTTGGCCATGTTTCGTGTACAACTATTAGTGTTATTTTTTTATTATTTATGTATATTTTAGTATTTATTAAAAAAATAATAATTTTAGTTTACATTTTAGTTACGTTGAGTTTTATGTGCGTTTGTCATCTTTATTAGTTCTCATTTTTAATATTTCTATTTAGCTTCAATTTATTTTTATTTCCATTTTAGTAATTGTAGTACTTTTTTATGCATTTCATGAAATATTTATATTTCATTTCATTACCACAAACTTTTTTGTAATAGTTTTAGTTTTAATTTCAGTTAATGATTACACTACAACTATGAATTCTATTCAGTGAATAATTCAGTGAAGTCTTTGTTCCTATCCAGTCCAGAACTTGCCCTGCAAACTCAAAGAAGAAGAAGCCAGACACAGCGCCATCCTGTGGATACAAAAAGCCAACGGTGGCATCCCAAAGCCATGCTCCTTCACCCTACACCCACCGCAAGATGTGTCAGCTGTCTGAGGAGGCCAGACAACGACTCAGCCATCTCAAACTGGGGCCCCACACTTTTAAAAAAGAGACGGTCCCTCAGGCTCCGTTCGTGGTGGGTCAGATTGACTGATGAAACAATACAAGCAGAGTTTATTGTTGCTTTTCATCTTTGATTAATGATCACTGTGACACGGAACGTTATCTCAGGTCAACTGCATGTTATTAACATGTATGCACTTATTTTTAAGCTTGACAGGTGAATTGCAGTATTTCTTCTCTGAGGGCGTTGATTACAGGAGACAGACAGCCATGTCAAAATCTTTACTCGTTTTCGTGACTGAAGTGAAAGCATAAATTCTCCCTCTTGTTTCTTTTCCGTGTTTTCTAAAACAACAGTACATCCTGGGGTGCAAATATCAAAGCTGTCACGGTATAAAAGGCAGCTTTTGGATTTGTGTCTGATATCATCATGGCATTTTCTGTCACAGGCCTTTTAAAAAGTGGGTAGCCTTTTCAAAGAAAATCCCCAGGCTACAATTAACCTAAGTAATTAAGAGTCAGGCCGTGATTAGCAAATTCTTCCCTCTTATTTCAGCAGATTAGCCCGTTCAGTTTATGTGTGTTTAAAGTCGGCACACTTGTTTTGCATGAAAACGAAATAGCTCGTTTCATTAACTCGCTTGGTCACTTTACTATTTAAATGAAGTTCGAATGGACTAATTGAAGTCTGAGAGTTGAGTTTATACACGGGCACCTGAATCTGAGTAACTTCCCTCTGAAGTTTCTCTCCTCACTTTCACCTTCCTAGAAAAGTGATTAACTCTGAAATGAAAGTCAAATTCATTTGAATAATCAATGCTCTGTGTGTCAATGGAGTGTTGATGCACGTCGCTTCACCTGCTAAATCAGAGATGAGCGAGTATTTATCTTTTAATGGGCAATGTAGCTGATTGCATCTTCTGTTTGCAGGTGCCCCGAAGCCCAAACACGTCGCTGATGGAAACCTCCATGTGTCTTACATCTCAGTCTTCTCCTAAAAGAAGCCCCCTACGTCTGCAATCACGGAGTTACACCACAGACCATACAGGTCACTATGATATTTGTGTTTTTACATATCTATTTGTGCATTTATTCATCCTCATGTCCCTCCAAATGGGTCATGTATGACTTTCTTTTGCAAATTAAAATATTTTGAAAAATGGGGTCCAGTGTTGTTTTGGATCTGACTGACTTGTATGGACTGGTATGGACAAAAACAGATCTTGAAAAGACACTGCTGTTCAAAAGAAATTAATACTTTTTATTAATACTCGGCTGGGACACACATTATCCCCTGGTTTCACAGACAAGGATTAAGCCTAGTCCCAGACTAAAATGTAAGTCTGAGCTGTTTCAACTGAAAGGAACTTGCACTGATCGATTTTAAAATATATCAATGCCTTTGTTTTGTCTCAAGATGGACACCACTAATGTTTTTTTGTTTTTCTAAGGCACGTTTATAAAAATTGTTTAAATGTCCTCATTGAACTATGGCCTAATCCTGGTTTAGTCTAAGCCCTGTCTGTGAAACAAAGCCTAAATTGGTCAAAAGTGACAGTAAAAACAGTATTGTGAAAGGTTTCTATTTCAAATAATTGTTTTTTAAACTTTCTATTTGCCAAAGAATCCTGAAAAAAACATCAGTTTCCACAAAAATATTAAGCAGCACAATTGTTTTCCAACATTAATAACAATAAATGTCTTGAGCACCAAATTAGCATATTGGCATGATTTCTGAAGGATCATGTGACACTGATGACTGTAGTAATGGCCTCTGAAAATTCAACTTCTTTATCACAGGAATTGCATTTAAATATATACTATATTAGAAATCAATTTAAAAGTATTTAATTTACTGTTTTGATCAATTAAACGGAGTCTTAGTGAGCATTTAACTTCTTTAAAAAAAAAAAACTCTTTTTAAAAACTCTTACCAACCCCAAACTTTTGAACAGTAGTGTAGCTTCTTTTGTGTTCTCCAGAAGAAAAAAATCAGGTTGGAGTGACATGTTGGTGAGTAAATGATTTTCATTTTTGGTTGAGCTATCCTTTTAAATCCTTTTGGGTATTTCAATCAATTACTGATCATAAAGTATTATCAGATGCATTTTACCATATTTTCCCTCTAGATCCCTCTCTCCTTGGAAGTTTCAGATCAAAGCCCTCACATGTAAGTTACAAAGTGCTTGATTTTAACTAATTAGAGATTAATGAATGTACAGGAATCATTGCCTATTCTGACACTGTTTTCTCCACTATATCTCTTGGGAAGTCATCCATGCAAGCAGCCAGAAGTTCCCCCAAAGATCACTCCACCCCTGTGTCCAGCACGTTCAGAGGTCAGAGTCTAGTCCTGACCCGCTCTTCCCTGAAAGAACGGTATGTTTAATATCCTATACTGTATTTACTACATTTGCTGCAAAGTGATTTAACACAGACCATCTTTGTTCTTCTCAGACTATTCGATTTTCTGATTGAATTGATTTGTTTTTTCATTAGGACCAACATACAGAAGCTTTATACTTTCTTATCCTTCCATTTGTTTATTATATGTCATGCTCGTGCTTTTCCTAAAATCCATATTTTATGATATGCATTTTTCTCAAACCTACAAACGTGCAGTGAGCAAAACTAAAAGTGCTACCTCTTCGTCCTTTTCCTATGAATTTCCAATTACGTTGTATTGACTAAATGTGCGGCTCATAAAAACAAAGCCCAGTAAACAGAGCGTCCATTGCACAAATCTATATTGTGATCACACACAACAGACAAGATGAATTTACTGCCTCGCCTTCAAATGACAGAATCTGATGTTTGGTCATGTTTGTTCATTACTTATGAGAAGGGGGGGAAAGCTGCTGAGAAAACAAGGGGAAATGCTATTGATTGGGCTTCAGTGAGATCTAATGCGTTTGACCCGACGCACAGTTTAATAAATTCCGAGAGACCCTTGTCATTGATCTGAACATCAGCTGCGAAACCGGCAAATGTTTGTTTGTTTGTTTGCTAGTCTCTCTACCGCCGGCGCCTTTTCCGCAGGGGCATGAGCAAACATTTCAAATCAATAGACAATCTAAGTCTTGAGAGTAAATAGAGGGAAATGTGTGATACTATTCTGTCAATTGAAAGCATGACCGGAGTCACAGGCCTGGAGATTAAGGCTCGCTCCGCAGATTCGCACAATGAGAGATCAGGCACGTCTTTTTGAGCTGCTGATGGGGGGAGTGAAAGAAACGACGCTTTCTAAAGTTCAGGCTGGCCCTCTCTGGCCTTCTTGTATGGTAATTATAAAGATGTCCAGCGTTACGGCCGTTGAAGATAAAGAACCACAGTGATGCATGACCTTTCATACAGATCAGTCTTTTTACCTCTGTATTCCTTTTAATAAAGATTCTAATTAATTCTCTTCTTCTATCTTTTTAACAGGCTCGGTGCGTTAATAATA
Source organism: Onychostoma macrolepis (assembly GCF_012432095.1). Classification (NCBI taxonomy): domain Eukaryota; kingdom Metazoa; phylum Chordata; class Actinopteri; order Cypriniformes; family Cyprinidae; genus Onychostoma; species Onychostoma macrolepis. Next base: position 20,968,478 of record NC_081162.1, read on the forward strand.
TATTGCTAGTTTATTCACACACAGGTTTTAAAATTGTAAATCCAAGGACACAGCTCAAATGTTTGGGTAATTCCTCATCTGAGCTTCTCTCTTGTGGCATATTTAGATGCATAAAAAGAAAATATCAGCATTTGCTACAGGGCTGGAGATAAATGTCTCTGTATGTGCATTTGTGATTTAACTTCATGATTTAACTGGTCTGAAATTTACAAGTATTTCCCAAGATGCCAGAGCTCCAATGTAAGGGTGATAGCACAGACTAGTGGTTTGAGCTGGTATTGTTGGTATTTATTTCAGTATTTGTTTTTTCATTTTTTTTCAACTTAATTTTTATTCTTAATTTAAGACTTTTTTTATTCTTACATATATACAATATATGCAATATATGAAACATGATTTGTATGTACATTAAAAAAAAAAAAACTTTATATATAATATAATTTTTTAATTATTTATATTTAAAATGATAGATATTTAATTTTAAATAATATACTTAAAATAAATACTTATTTAATATTATATATATATATATATATATATATATATATATATATATATATATATATACATATACATATATACATTTAAAACAATTAAAAATGTAAAATAATAATAATACTACAGTAAATATTAGTTTGTGCAAATTCATTATAGTTGTTGCCTCTAACCAGTCCTTTGTAATTGATTTTCTTGTGAAATTCCAAGACTTCATTTTTCATATTTGGTTGAAGACTTCGTTCCTTTGATTTGTATTTTCAGTCCTGTTGTTTTCCATTTCCTGCAGCTTCCAGAGTTCATCCAGTCCCTCACAGTCAGAGGAGATCCACAAACGAGTGCAGAGAATTCTAAACATCCATGGACCCCGCTGCAAGCTTTCTTTTGTACGTCTCTCCTGAGATCGCAACTGCATGTAATGCTGTCATTAAATGCGCACGTTAACCCATGCAAAAGCAATCTCCAAAACACTCATTACGGCACATGTCAGTGTTTCAAATGTCCTCCATTGATTCTGTCAAGCGCTCTGTGTTCTTCACATCCATTGTGTCAGGATGTGCCGCCACTGTCTTCCAGGAAGTGAACGAGGTAATCACCTTACGTGCTCATTCTTTCTGTTCGCTCGAGTCGTGGGCCGCTTAAACGCATCACCGCCCACGCCGTGTTTCGCTGGAACACCCTGACGTGAAAGAAAAGCGAAAGAGTTCTAATTACTCTAAAGCTTCCCCAAATCCTCCCTTAGAGGAAAAAAGGAGCGCTTGTTCACTGGGAGTAAGGTCTGCAGGCTGACGGCTGTCGTTACAGGCTCATCTTTTACAGATAGAGGAGAGAGAAGAGATGCCACAGTGGCACAGTTGGGTGCCAAGCGCTGCGTGGCTGAAGCCCAGCTCGAGAAGGGAACTGTGTAATCCACTCCAGAGTTAAAAAGAGAGAAGGACTGGGATTTATTTTTGAGAGTTTTAATCAAGCAGTTCAAAGGATTTGCTTTTATGAGAGTTTCACTCTTATTGCATTAGCAGATTTTGGAAAAAAATTAATTAGTTTGGGATATTCGGCAACGCTGCATATCTTTGTGCTAATTTCACCATATTAAAATTAAACATTGGTTTATTGCATTATTTAGTGATAATGATTTGAATATTTTCATGACTAAAGTGTGTGTGTGTGTGTGTGTGTGTGTGTGTGTTGTCAGGATGAAGAGAGTGAGGAGGAGGAGGGGGTCAGACAGAGTTCACATGTTTCCACCCACTGTGACTCAGTGATTGACAGCCGGCTACCACAGGCCAGGTAAACATCGCCTCATTTCAAACAGTTTAGGATTTCTAGTTTAAATTAAAATTTAAATAATATTTCTTTGGGTGATATACATCCATTTATATATTTATATATATACATATATATAATATGTATGTACTGTGTGTGTGTGTGTGTGTGTCTGTGTGTGTGTGTGTGTGTGTGTGTGTGTGTGTGTGTGTGTGTGTAAAATAAAAGTTTTTGTTTACATAACATATATTACATAACATATGTTTATATTTATGTATATATAAATACACACACATGCATGTATATATTTAAGAAAAAAGTTATGTTTATACAGTATATTAAAAGATTTATACAGGTGCTGGTCATATAATTAGAATATCATCAAAAAGTTGTTTTGTTTCACTAATTCCATTCAAAAAGTGAAACTTGTATATTATATTCATTCATTACACACAGACTGATATATTTCAAATGTTAATTTCTTTTAATTTTGATGATTAGAGCTTACAGTATCTCAAAATATTAGAATATTTACATTTCAGTTTGAATAAATGACCATCCCTACAGTATAAATTCTGGGTATCTCTTGTTCTTTGAAACCACAATAATGGGGAAGACTGCTGACTTGGCAATGATCCAGAAGACGAACATTGACGCCCTCCACAAAGAGGGTAAGTCACAGAAGGTCATTACTGAAAGGTGTGGCTGTTTACAGAGTGCTGTATCAAAGCATATTAAATGCAAAGTTGACTGGAAGGAAGAATTTGGGTAGGAAAAGGTGCACAAGCAATAGGGATGACCGCAAGCTTGAGAATACAGTCAAGCAAAGCCGATTCAAACACTTGTGAGAGCTTCACGCCACGCTCCACGCTGAAACATTAAAACGCCAGAGTCACCACGCTCAGACGTCTTCAGGAAAAGGGCTACCAAGCCACTTCTGAACCAGAGACGACGTCAGAAGCATCTTACCTGGGCTGTGGAGAAAAAGAACTGGACTGTTGCTCAGTGGTCCAAAGTCCTCTTTTCAGATGAAAGTAAATTTTACATTTCATTTGGAAATCAAGGTCCCAGAGTCTGGAGGAAGAGTGGAGAGGCACAGAATCCATGTTGCTTGAAGTCCAGTGTGAAGTTTCCACAGTCTGTGATGATTTGGGCTGCCATGTCATCTGTTGGTGTTGGTCCACTGTGTTTTCTGATGTCCACAGTCAACACAGCCATCTACCAGGAAATTTTAGAGCACTTCATGCTTCCTTCTGTTGACAAGCTTTATGGAGATGCTGATTTCATTTTCCAGCAGGACTTGGCACCTGCCCACACTGCCAAAGGTACCAAAAGCTGGTTCAATGACCATAGTGTTACTGTGCTTGATTGGCCAGCAAACTCGCCTGACCTGAACCCCATAGAGAATATATGGGGTATTGTCAAGAGGAAGATGAGAGACACCAGACCCAACAATGCAGATGAGCTGAAGGCCACTATCAGAGCAACCTGGGCTCTCATAACACCTGAGCAGTGCCACAGACTGATCGACTCCATGCCACGCCGCATTGCTGCAGTAATTCAGGCAAAAGGAGCCCCAACTAAGTATTGAGTGATGTACATGCTCATACTTTTCATTTTCATACTTTTCAGTTGGCCAAGATTTCTAAAAATCCTTTCTTTGTATTGGTCTTAAGTAATATTTTTCATGAGCTGTAAGCTCTAATCATCAAAATTAAAAGAAATAAACATTTGAAATATATCAGTCTGTGTGTAATGAATGAATATAATATACAAGTTTCACTTTTTGAATGGAATTAGTGAAATAAATCAACTTTTTGATGATATTCTAATTATATGACCAGCACCTGTATATGACATAAATTATATGAATATAAATATATACTGTATGTGTATTTATATACACATTATAAGTATACACAGTACACACATACTTTATATTATGCAAACAAAAACTTTTATTTTGGATGTGATTAATCGCGATTAATTGTTTGACAGCACTAATAAATACACACATACACACACATGTTTTCATCCCTTTTTCAAAATTTACAAAAGATCCCTTAGAGGAAATAGACAATCAGATTTGTCCAGCAACACTGAGGTTTAACCGAAAAGGATCAAGCGAAGGCTTTTTTTAGATGCACGTGGGAGTATGATGGGTCTCCCTGTCAATCAACCGAAACCATTACACCATTACAATGCCTTACAATAGCAGTAAGACTCTTGAAAAACAGCAGAAGATATATGTCCAGGGTCCCTGCTCACCTGTGTTAGTTTTTCTCAGTCGCTTTGGTGCATTTCTCGAATCATCATTAATTTTTGCAAAGAAGTATGTGCATTTCTCAAAACAATTTGTACAAACAGCACCACGCAATGGATTTCCTGCAAAGGCCTGTAACTTACTCAAAATCTTTAGTTCATCTCTCAAAAGTAAGTATTTATGTCAATGAACATATCAGTGCCGTCAGAATGAAAAGTCATTGTTCACAAACAAGATAGTCAAAATGCTTAGTCATGTTGTCTATATAACAGTGCACTCTGTTAGTATTACCTGATGTGAACTATGGCAACAGTTTGGATGACAGTTACTGTATTGAAATACAGAAGGCTGCACTTATGTATGCCATATATCCATTTCAGTACAAATTTACACAATACTGTATGTGGGATATTGATTGAAAGACACTGTTTAACTGTAAAATGTTTTAATTATTGAGGATACGTTCGATCTCCCAATATTTGGCTGCACCCTTCAACCCGCCTCAGCCATTGTAAGGCCATGATTGACAACATAGTCTACAATAGTGGCCCTTATTTCATCTGATATGCGCCTCTTCTGCCTCTTCCTCTGTTTTGCCTCTGTACCCTTCCACGCATCCTTACTCCTCTTCTTCCTCTCAGCTGTTGACCCTGTTTGTTTCCTGGATGTTCATCCATCATCAGAATTTGTAACTCTTGTGTTGTCCTCTGTCTATATATGCTTTCCAATTGAAGGTTCATGAGATGCACCTTTGAGCTATTTCAGAGAACTGGTTTATCATTGATTGATCTACATTCTCTCCATTAGTGAAAGTCAAGATTCACCTGCACAATTCATGGCAAATTCACAAAAAGACTAATAGAAATGTGTAGAAAATATGCTTGATAGTTTATGAAAACTAGATTTTATTACTAGCTTTAATGACTCATATGTTGAACTAATGACTGGATGTTTTGAGGGGTAAGAGACTATTGCACAGAGAACTATATAATACATAATATTAATAAAACATGTCTTTAGCAACTGATAATTTAGGAAACTGCAGACAAATGTACATAATCAATTGCATGAATGTACCAAAGCAATCGCAACTTATTCAAAAGAATGAGAAACTGCTTTTATGATGTGCACAAGTGACTAGATGATGTGAAGGTTGAACAGGTAGTTTAGAGAATTTCATTTCTGATCTGAGAAATGTACCAAAGCGACTGAGAAAACCTGTAACATGCTGTAGTCCTACTGCAGATGTGGCCAGATAAATAAACTGCAATGTCTTTGTTTGTATGATACCTAAGACAGTGCTACGGGGAGACAGGACGAACAGCTATTCGTCCTTAACCATGTGTCCCCCCAGACTTGTGCTAAAACTTGCAAGTGCTTTGGTTGAAGAGTCTACATATTACAGCAAGAACCAGCAAATTTGGTGCAGCCCATGATAATGAGATACACTGTAGTACCTAAAGCAGCTGATGGCCAGACAAGATATTGACACCCCCCTTTGTTCAGGAACTCATTATTCCATTTTTGTTCGTCAGATATCTGAAATTTTTCAGTTTATGTTGCAGCTGTTCAACTTGTATTAATACAAAAATCTGAATACTTGCATGTTAAGAAATAAGGATGTTTCTTTTTTGCCGTGTGTGTGTATCAAGTGCCAAACTGGAAATAATTCTATACAATCTGTGTAATTATATACAGTCTCTGTAAATTGTGAATATATAAATGTAAATCCAAATATATAGTTAAAAATCTGAATATATAGATACAAATTGTAATATAAAATGTAAATCATCAATATATAGTAGATCTGAGTATCTAGTTTTAAGCCTGAATATATAAATGTAAATTGTGAATATGTGCTTATAATTCTGAATATATACATGAAGGTTGCAATATATAGTGCCTTGAGTGTAAGAAAGGCGCACTACAAATAAAATTATTATAATATATATAATGGATACATGTACGTCTGAATCGATTTTAAAAAAACGGAATATGTAAATGAAAATCATGAATATATTTATAGACGTTAATCTGAATATATAATTAAAAGTCTGAATAAATAGAATTTAATCTGAAAATATAGTTTGTTGTGAATGTAGTTATTTTGACTATATATGTGTATATAATTTTTTTTTTTTTAGCAATTTCTAGTTGGCCTTGAAAACGTGAGCTTGTCATAGTTGAGTTTCCAGTGGAAAATACAGTAAGAAGTTTTAATTTGACCTTCCATAAATGTTGTGTCCTGTCCATACTGCAGGCTTATTCCCGGAGAACCATCCGTTCATTTAGACAACGGAACATTCTGGACTGATAGAGAGGCTGTGTACACAGGAAAGCCCCACAGAGCTGTGTTTGAGGACAGTTTGAGCAAAATCTACAAGAACCTTTACAGCAACGCATCAGAGACAAGACACAGTGGACAAAGCACCTGGACACAGTGATCATATCAGTCATTTAATGTTTTGCATATGTCTGGTAACTCAAATCAGGAAAACAGTATGGGTGGTGGGAGTTTGACAAGATTTTATATACTTTTTTTTAACTTCCATAATGATAACAGCATTAGTAAAACAAAAAACACAACAGTACACTTGCTTCAGACTTGATTTGTCGTCACTCCACAGAGGTGTAATCAGTCAGCCAATCTCAATCCATTTTAGAAAAACTCTAAAAAGTATAAAATCATTTTCTCTGTACAAGTTGCATTTTTTTTTTTTTTACATGCAATGCATATGATTACAACACTAAAAATGCCTTTTCAATAATCCACTAAAAAATATATATATAGTTGCCTTATTTACAAAGGCTAAACAATTCCTGTTCAGGAAAGAGGAAAAAAACTGATTTGCCTTATGAAATTATTTATTCATTTTCTTTTTATGGAACTTGTGCTTCTTTTTGTTCATCTTGCCAGCAGCCTGTGCTGCTTTTTCTGCCATGATCTCTTGATATTTCTTTTTGTTATAGCTGAAAAGAGAAGAAAAGAGGTATTTAAGTACATGACAATTAATTTAAAACAATAGTGAGAACAATCTATAATAAAAGCCCATTATCATGAATACAAATCATTCATCACAGCTTACTCCATAAAGCTAATCAGCCACAGATTTCTTACCTTCTAAACTCTGCGTCTGCAAGCAGCTCCTCCACCATGGTCCTTTTCCTTTGTTTCTTAGGGATTCTTGAACTATAAAAGTCTACTGGGCTGTCAACCACTGTACCAACCTGAAACAAAAAGAGCAAAGCTTTACTCTAAAGAATAGAACAATATGCCATCGTCTGCTTTCTTTAAACGTCAGTATTTTGATAACCATTCTCATTTTTGTTTTCACCATTTTTTTTGTTTTGTCTAAGGAACAATGGCTTTTTGAAAAGTTGTTTCAGTAGAAAAGTCTGTTGCTGATAAAGACTTCCCAACCAACCTGAAAGTACTTGGGAGGTCCTTCTCTGTCATTCTTCTTGTAGAAGCGCTTTGGGTCCATAGCGGAGCGCATCTTGAGTGCCTTCAGGTCATTTTTGAGCTCTTCTGTTAATTCAGGAGCTCTCATGTTGAACCAGCCATCACCAGTTGTCTTTTCTCTTTCCGCCTGTATATGAAAAATATCATACAAATAAGATTAGTACATTGCTTATAAAACCCTGATGTAATCAAAATCATGAGAATTTCAAACTTTACTTGTTAACACTAGCGCTATAATGACTTGAGTTATTGCCAGAAACATTTCTTGAGTATTGAAGATTTAAAGTGACATACACTGTTGTTTCTAAGTTTTTATCTCACCAAGGTATTTTTGAGAAATATTACAATTTAAAATTACTTTCCTATGTTCATGTATTTTAAAATGTAATTTATTCCTGCAATGGCAAAGCTGAATTTTCAGCAGCCATTACTCCAGTGTCACATGATCCTTCAGAAATCATTCTAATGTACTGTTGTAAACACTTATATAACAGTTACATATTTTTTTGTAGCAACCATGATACATTTTTTAAATAGAACTCTTTTGTAGCATTATAAATGTCTTTGTTTTCAAGCACATTCTTGCTCAAAAGTATTAAACTCCTTTAAAATTTTTTTTTTTTTTTTTACTGACCACAAACTTTCAAAAGATAGTTTAAGTTTTCAAGATGAATTAATAAAAGTTAAAAACTATAACTGCTTTCCTTCAAGGAGACACAAAATGTAAGACCATCCATTTGTTCATGAACTGGCGTACCCACCTTGCGCTTGAGTTTAGCAGCATGCTTTGATTCACTGTATGGTGGCACAGCATCTTTTTTCTCAAAATCCGGAACGATAACACTCTTCTTCAGCAACTACAAAATGAATACAACATTTGTCATGCTCTTTAGCTTCAATAAGCATTAACATCTCCATGAAATGTTTTAAAAATGTTTTGAAATGCTTATGATAAAAAAAATAAAAAAAATACTAAAAAAGGAATATTGCGAAATATCACAATTCAAAATTACTAATATAGTCAATGTTTCATCTAGAATAGTTAATTATTATTATTTACCTCATCCGGATTGTTCAGGTCATTCTGGGCTTTCGAACTGTTGGAAAGACTCTTTGGCTTGTTGCCATCAAAACTGATGTATAAACCACCAAGTTCCTTCATTTTCAGACCTGTGTCAATGGCACTAGATAGCTGTATCCTGAGCGAGAAAAAACAGTTTGACATTTCAGACTAAATATAATTGAAACATCACATGTAAATATTTATTGAAGACTTAAAAATATTTAAACATTTTTAATATTTAAAAATCAATACAATAGGAGAAGAAAAAAAAAAATTACAGAGGCTTTTTGGAAGTGAACAGCACTTTTGAATCTTCGTCATCGTCATCTCCTTCCTCATCAACAAAATCCTCCTCATCCTGTTCCTCGGTTTGCTTGGCATCAACATAAAACCGTTTCTTAGACCGTAGTCCAGGTTTAGTGTCTATGACAAACAGTCCGTTACCGAGTGCCTCTGGTTTTTCTGACACCTGATTTCCATCAGGGCACATCACATCGTTTTCACGCCGCACATCTTCAGCTTTCTTTGAACAACCTTCCTCCTCTGAAGGCAGACCTTCATCAGCACTGTCTTCATCCTCACTGCTATCGAGTAAACTGATCATTTTTTTCTGGGGTAGAGTTTTCTTAGATGTTTCCTCTGTGGTGATCAAATTTGGTTCAGTGTGTGAGCTTGTAGAAGGGCCTTCAAGGTCATTCAATGTTACAGAATCGTTTTCAGTTGTCTTAATGGTGTCATTAGCTTCCTCATAAACGATTACACCTTTCTTTTCACACTCAACCTTGTTCTCATGCTCCTCAACCACAGTTGGTACAGGATCTTCTAGGGTGGTTTCTACCACATCCTCCTTAACAGGCTCCGAACAAGTTTGATCCTCAATAGCCTCCTCAACCACAGCTGGTTTATGCTCTTCTGCCACAATTTCTATCGTATCCTCCTTCACAGGCTCAGAACATGTTTGCTCCTCAATAGCCTCCTCAGCCACAGCTGGTTTAGGATCTTCTGCCACAATTTCTATCGTATCCACCTTCACAGCCTCAGAACATGTTAGCTCCTCAATGGCCTCCTCAACCACAGCTGGTTTAGGATCTTCTGCCATATCCTCCTTCAAAGGCTCAGAACATGTTTGATTTTCTACAACATGGCTTGTCTCCACAAACTCTGGCTCATCATTTTCCATGGCAACATCTCCAGGCTCTTCAGATGGTGTAGCAGAAATTTCAGCCACAGGTTTTTCTTGAAGTGTCAGAGTTTCAGTTGCACTGTCCTCCACCACCTCAACATCTTGCAAGATGCTCTGGGGTTCCTGCATCTCGATGGGCTCATCCTGATCAAGAACTACAGTGATATCTTCAGATCCCTCCTCAATCATGGTGCACTCTTGAGCTTCACTGGTGTCCATGACCACAGTGATATCCAGTTGTTCTGTGTCTTCAGCTTTATCTCCATCAGGTACTGGGATACTTTCAGTATGAGGTTCAAGCTCCTCACCCCATTCCTCAGGCATGGCAACAGCAGTTGTAATGGGGTCACCTACATCAGAATTCACTTTTGCTTTACTTCTTGCCCTGGTTACAGGAACCGCACGGGTACTACTAGCAGACCCAGTTCGGCTACTACAAGGAGTCCCCCTTCCTCTTTGAGGGCTTGGGCTCCCCTGAGAATTGCAGACATCAGTAGCTACTGATTCTGAATCTGATTCACCAGGTTTGGGTTGACGCCTGGTGGATCTCCACGGACTCATGCTGGGACCAGACTTGCATCCATCTGACTCATTTTCCTCGTCGACTCCTGTTTTGTGCCTACGGCCTCTCTTCTTGGACACTGGAGAAGAAGGGGTGTCTGTGGTTTCCTCAAAGCTCAAAGGGATGGGCTCAGTCGGTTTGACCTTCTGGTTTCGAGCAGATCTGCGGACCACAGAGCCACGAAGGCCAGAAACGCTGGAGGAGCATGACTCTGGTTCAGATGAATCTGCTTCTGTAGTAGGAACAGCAGACTTCCGATGGCTCCTTGTTATCCGACGAGTGTTCATAGCTGTAGTGACCGATACAGCAGAACTGCAGGACTCGGCCCCTGAGGGATCATCATCATCATTCTTTGTGGCATCCTTTGTAGCCGCTGAAGTCAGAACATGTTTCCTCAGGTTGCGTGGAGTTCTGCGAGAACGGGTCACAGACACCTCAGACGAGCAGGATTCAACTTCGGATGCCTCGTCCTGCACAATGGGCTTTTCCCTGACTGCAGTCCTCCGTCGGGTTCTGGGTGTTGCCTGCACATCAGAAACTAGAGAGCAGCAGGACTCTGACTCAGACACATCAGCTTCATTGGTAGAGTTTGGTTCCTTTTTGTCAGCAAGGAGACGTGTGGATCTTCTAGTTACTGAGGAAGAGGCAGTACTGTCGTCCTTTGGCTCATCTGGCTGGGAGTCCCCTGCAAGTTCAGAGTGGGACTGGTTTTCCTCCATTAGCGTTCTGCGCTGTGTTCTTCTGGTCGAGGGAGTAGGCTGCTGTGAGAACAAGAATATTTTTTTCAGATTATTTGAGGATTCCTTATCAGCATAATGTTACAGACATTTGAGTTGATATTAGAGCTGCATGGTTCATCATTAAAAGATCACAATCTTGATTCAAACACCCATGCGATCCCATTTTTAAATGACAACGATTCGTCCGTGTCTATTAAACCTTTGTAAAAATCATACCGGATCATCCAAATCTGCATTCGCGCTGCTGCTGACACAGAGAGCAGACATTTACCATGTTTGGGTAAGAAACTTCACAAACAAAAAGTCTTTTCAACTACACAGTATTATTTTGGTCTTACAGTTATTCATATTAACACAGAAATTCTGGGATGAAAGCTTATAGTTCTGATATAGCCTAAACATTGATGTCTGTGGCAACAATCAAAATAGAGCAAATCCCCTTTTGAAAGTAATTTGCGCTTTAAATAATGTGTGTGTTGTTCAAGAAGTGACTGTTAAAAATGTATTTGTCATTGAATTATTCTTTCAAGAGATTCGTTCAAAAACACTGATTCATCCAGTAACAAAACAAGATAATTATTTATGAGTGAGTCATTAAATCATTCATTCAAACCACTTTTTTATAATTTTAATATTAAAAATTGATGTATTAGATATTTTTAAATACATATATATTAAAATGTTTAATAATTCATTCAAATTAATTAAACACTTTTAAATAGACTGCAGTAATAATAGTTTGTCATACATTATTTTGTTTAGTTCAGAATCATGGGAGAATCGTGATCTCTATTAGTGACAAAAAAATAAAATAAAATAATAGTGATTCTCAATTTATCCAGAATCGTGCAGCTCTAGTTGATATGCACTAAAAGTTCAATTCTAATCATACACGACCTGACAAAAGTTGGCTTTATTTATTCAATCTTTATTTATACAACAAAATTAAACCTATCATGACAGAAATAAAAGTAGGCATTGCTCAGTGATGGACTGACCATTGACAATTTAAAGGTTGCATGAGGTTTTATTAATTAACTTTTAAAATATTTAACTTATCACACCAAATCTGGGTTATGTTGTCTTTCCCACCAAGACTGCAATACTTTTACATTTAATAAACTGACATTTTATCTGGTATAGAATTAATGCTAGAACCCAATGACAAATACTGCCACATATTTTGTCAGAAAGGATGAAAGGTCATGGTCACTTTATAGAAAACTAATATAATTATCATTTATGTATACATATGTGGTAGGGGTGGCATGATGTTGTGCATAACAGAGGAGTATCACACTTCCTGCTAATTCCTGCCCAAAGCGACACATGCAGCCTACAACTGTCTTATTTATTTGCATAACTCTCAAGTCGAAGAGGAATGCAGAACGGACGACATTATCTTTTTGAATACGAACGTAATAATTTGTTAGTCAACAAGTTTCCCACAGTTGCTCGGGCATGTATGGACACACGCGGCGACTCATTTTTTCACGAAAATACATACAACACTGCAATTACAAGCACACACTGGCGCTTCCGGAGAATATATAGACTACCTGCTACCTAAGTTTACTACATACCTTGGATCCAGAGTTTTCATCGCTAGTATTTTTCACAGGGGAGCCCACGCGTGTTCCTCTCCTGGTGGCCACCATCTTGCCACAATGATGACGTTAGATGCACTTCCGCTTGCGAGACGCGTTCTCCGGATGCGCAGGCGTGACTAATCGATGCAGGAAAGCGTCGCTGTGCAGATTTGAGCGTTGAGTGAGTTGCAAATAATGATATGGATTTCTGTCTTGAGACACTATTAAAATTAATTTATACATTCATTAATGGAAAAAAAACAAAAAACTTCAGTTTGCGTTAGGTCTCAGGAGAATATTGCGTACATCTAACATGAAATGAAAGAAACCCAATGCCAGTCCACAGATTTTTCAATTCCGAAGTTTATAAACCATATTAAAAATGTTTAACACAATATGGGAAAATAGTAATTACATGTACAGTACATGAAAGAAAAACTCTATTATACGATTGGCTCCAACAGGAATCGTCATTACAATGAATAAATAACACAGGTAAAAATATATATTCTGACTATTCGTTGGATACTGGAACTATAATCATTATTTTCCTTCGAATGTGGAATTTTCCAGTGTTCTTATATACAATGAGTTAATGCCGTTCATGCCATGCATGTTAACAGCCTCCCATAGTTACATATTTGAATATTTCTTTTTATCAGATAAGCAAGGCATTTTGTTTACAAAGGGATGCAAAAGAGATAGAATCATCTGTTGAAAACAGGTAAGAAAACATTTACTGAACATTCCAAGCAAAGCATCGATCAAAATAAATTATACAAACTTAAAATGCCAGCAGGACTTAAAATGACATTAAAATTTAAAGTAAAAAAAAAATACAACTATGTGGCCCACATAGTTAACCACTCTTCAAAAAAAACCTAAAAAAGGTGGTTAACATTTGTAAATAAAACAGAATAAATGATTAACAAAACAATATTATGATATTTGAAGCTTCTTAATCTGTTGTCCTATCAACCATTTTTATATATTTAATTTTTCACCCTTTTGAAAAATACAGAGAATTAAACCAGGCCAGGTCAGGAAAAAAAGAGGCACTTTGCATTTATCGACAAGAACAGATAGCTATATATATAGCACAGATAGTCTAAATATTCTAAATCATGAGGAAAAATGAGTCAAGTGAATTTTTGTTCCTTTGAAAATTCAGATTCACTTTAGTGTGTTGTCAAAAAAAAAAAATTCTGTAAAATATGCATCACTGATGTAGAAGCTCCCTAAATTTAGTGGAATAAATTTCAGGAAACCCTGTTCAAACTGGACATGTTATAGGTTGTTGCCCTTTTTAGCATGAACGATGTAGCCTTTTGCTTTTATGATGCCTCTGCTCTTGACGATGATGGAGTACCGTAAGACCCACTCCAGCTTCCAGTTGTCCACCTGCAGGTCCTTACTGCTCCCCTGCACTGCTTCCTGGAAGCCTGCTGCACTGATTAGCTCTAGACGCAAGAAGAAAGATTGACATCATTAGATTTCCTGCGCTGTTGCTCATGCAGTTTCATAATTAAATTGCAGAACCAGTTCATGCACGTAGTCATTGAGCTCAATGACTCAGCGTAAAATACACACCTTTGGGATCATTGTGCGTAAGCAATTGTATGTCGAACTCTTTAGCAAATGCAGTGAGGTCTGGAGGCATAACACAGCACGAGGCCAGATTCACCTGATTGCTACTTGGCTTTACCTGCATAGCACAAAAGAGCACAAAAATACACTGTAAATGATCAGTTATTCTGTTATGTGCAGAAAAATGCACTCACACAGCAGACCTGAGCCCAGTTATACAGCTGCTCTAAAAGAGTTTTGTCCAAGTCGGATGTGCCGATGGCAGCGATCTTCTGGCTTTGCACAAGACTTTCCAGCTCCTCCCACAGTGGTTGCAGGTGGGTCAGCGTCTGTGCCTCACCCTCGGGGAGAGGAGGTGGAGCAATGATCACAGAGTCCAACTGAGATACACCTAACGAAAGACAAGCTGAACAACACAGAGAAGAGGAGAGGGGTTATGGTCAAATCAACTGAAATTAAAATTTGGGCTCAGTAAAAATAAATATTAAAGAAATAATAATTTCATTCAGCAAGAATGTATTTAATAGCTAAAAAGTGACAAAGACTTTTCACATTGTTACAAAATAAAAAAATATATTTAGAATAAATTCTGTCATCAAAAAATCCTGAAATCATGTACTGTTTTCCTCAAAAATATTAACCAATGTTTCTTGAGCACCAAGCAGCATATTACAATGATTTCTGAAAGATCATGTGACACTGAAGACTGAAGTAATGATGCTGAAAATTCATGCTGAAAATAAGTTACATTAAAACATTCCATTTAAATAACTCTTTTTTTTTCAATGTATTTTGATCAAATAAAGCAGTCTTGGTGGGCAGAAGGGACTTCATTCAAAAAGCATTGTATATATCGATTGACTAAGTGATTTGAAAGTGTATTGACAAACTGATTTGGTCAAAAATAATGCTACTTAGGTATATTTGATGCCACTTGTTAAAAATGATGTTCATTACTGAACATTTTTGTATAAAGTTTATTTCTAAACTTCACAAATTAGTCATATCATGAGGACGCTGCTGATTTCATGTTCTAAGGGGGCATTTATTAGGTGAAAAAAATATATTAATTAATTATGGGTCATAATTAAGGGTCAGAGAGGGATCTTTTTTTCTTTTTTTTTTAATACCATGATTATAAGTGGACCTCAAGGGGGGGAAAAATACAGTGGGGGAAAAAAATATTTGATCCTCTGCTGACAAAGAAATGATCAGTCTATAATTTTAATGGTAGGTTTATTTGAACAGTGAGAGACAGAATAACAACAAAAAAAGTTATAAATTGATTTGCATTGTAATGAGTCAAATAAGTATTTGACCCCTTCGCAAAACATGACTTAGTACTTGGTGGCAAAACCCTTGTTGGCAATCACAGAGGTCAGACGTTTCTTGTAGTTGGTCACCAGGTTTGCACACATCTCAGGAGGGATTTTGTCCCACTCCTCTTTGCAGACCCTCTCCAAGTCATTAAGGTTTCAAGGCGGACGTTTGGCAACTCAAACCTTCAGCCCCCTCCACAGATGTTCTATGAGATTAAGGTCTGGAGCCTGGCTAGGCCACTCCAGGACCTTAATGTGCTTCTTCTTGAGCCACCCCTTTGTTGCCTTGGCCATGTGTTTTGGGTCATTGTCATGCTGTAATACCCATCCACAACCCATTTTCAATGCCCTGGCTGGCATCAATGCCCTGGCCCTGACGGTACATAGCCCCGTCCATCGTCCCTTTGATGCGGTGCAGTTATCCTGTCCCCTTAGCAGAAAAACACCCCCAAAGCATAAGGTTTCCACCTCCATGTTTGACGGTGGGGATGGTGTTCTTGGGGTCATAGGCAGCATTCCTCCTCCTCCAAACACAGTGAGTTGAGTTGATGCCAAAGAGCTTGATTTTGGTCTCATCTGACCACAACACTTTCACCCAGTTCTCCTCTGAATCATTCAGATGTTCATTGGCAAACTTCAGACGGGCCTGTACATGTGCTTTCATGAGCAGGAGTACCTTGCGGGCACTGCAGGATTTCAGTCCTTCACGGCATAGTGTGTTACCAATTGTTTTCTTGGTGACTATCAGTTTTACTTAATTAAATATAATAATATTCATACAGCATCACATTAAACAGAACTTACCCATGTCCACCGCACTTCTGATGGATGAAGGGTCCGACTCAGTGAGAAAATGTTTGACTGTAAAGACATTTAAACATATTAAATATCATGCACATGCACTGCAACAGCATTCTTTAATGCATTAAGGATCAGTAATCTTCACCAGACACTTTCAGCTCCTCTCTCTCCTCTGGGGTGATGGCCTCTGTGTTTTCTGGAATAGCGCAGTCCAGAATGCTGGGAAGCTCCTTAGAAGAAAAACAAAGGTAATTGCAAAACCATGCTATCATGGAAAGTATCCAGTCACTTACTGGATTATGCATTATAGTTACATAATTTTTTGGCAATCTTGTGTCTATGGAACTCACTTTCCTTTGCATGTGAAAACATTAGACACCTTGTTAATGGACTGCATGAAAGGAATGCATCAATAAGCCTCAGCTTTTGTGTGCTAAGACCTTTACTCTCTACTCGCTGAGCTCTCAGGCAGATTCGCTGACAATGGCAGAAAGAGCCAGAGCAGAGGCACAGCGGCCCCATGCCATGAACAATCACCATAACAACTGTCTTTTCATCCCACTGCCTATATATGTTTTAATGGCAAAAAGTGCAAAAGGGGCAGACAGTTTGCTTTCCCACAATCCACAGAGTGCTCAACTGTTTATGTTCAGTGGGTCTGATTACTTCATGCAACTGAAACCTTTAACATGTCAAAGATTATATTTGTTTAGTTTAAATCGGCTTGTTTATAAGTTCTCAAGGTTTCCTTTTTCACTTTCGTAATGAGTGTCATGCAAAGTCTTACAAAGTCAAGAGATGACGGCATTGCAGCAAACCACTCGCTCAATGTGCCTTGGATGCAGTCTTGTAGCTGTGGATTCAGAAAACATTGAAAAATATTCAAATCATGAAACATAAATACAACATCTTGGCAGCCTTCCCAAAACATTTCTCAATATTTGTAGTCAGACACTTTTGGCTTTTGGCCCTGTAGGCTCTTAGAAAAGTCTAATTTAAAAAAAAAAAAAAAAAAAAGCATAACATATATTCTAAGATTAAATCTCACATCTAAGATTATATATTATGTGTAGGAATTCTAATAAAAGAACAGCATTTATTCAAAATAGAAATCTTTTGTAACAATATACACTACCGTTCAAAAGTTTGGGGTAAGTAATTTTTCTTCTTTCTTTTTTTAAAGAAATAACTTATGTAATTAATAATAGTATAATAGTAATATGGATGTTTTAAACTGATAAAAAGTGATAGTAAACTCTTATATTGTTAGAAAAGATTTATATTTGTTCCTTTTAAATTTTTATTCAAATAATCCTGAAAAAAAGTATCACAGGTTCCAAAAAAAAAAAAATATTAAGCAGCACAACTGTTTCCAACATTGATAATAAATCAGCATATTGATTTCTGAAAGATCATGTGACACTGAAGGCTGGAGTAATGGATGATTAAAATTTAGCTTTGCATCACAAGAATAAATTAAATAATAATTTAGAGTAATAATAATAAATTATTTTATTAAAATGGAAAACAGTTATTTTAAATTG
The DNA here is from genome assembly GCF_012432095.1 of Onychostoma macrolepis. NCBI lineage: Eukaryota > Metazoa > Chordata > Actinopteri > Cypriniformes > Cyprinidae > Onychostoma > Onychostoma macrolepis. The sequence goes on from NC_081162.1 coordinate 20,986,350, forward strand.
CAATAATATTTTACAATATTAGTTTATCTGTATTTTTGATCAAATAAATGCAGCCTTAGTGAGCATGACAGATTTCTTTCAAGTCTTACTGATCCCAAACTTTTTGAATGGCAGTGTGTTTGTGTGTATAAACATGAAATAAAATGAAACATATTATATAGAGTAGAAACACCAATAGACTGTTGAGCAAAAATTTAAGACATCAAGCCATCATTAACATTCTAGTTATAATCTTGCAAAGTTGCAATACAATCTACAATCTTCACATATAGGGCACAACGGGGCTAAAGGCCCGGGGTATTATTTTCATCTAAACCACTAGATGGCACAAAAACATGGCTTAACACTTTCCAAAACATTCACTTTTCAAGATGCCCCTGTATATTTGTCTGATCTTTGATGTGATCACGTGCAGCAGCACATAATATTTTATGTTTTTTAAAATATTGTAGATTTAAATAGCAAATTAGAATCACTAAAATTAATGCATATATTTTGAGACAAAGGTCTTCTTCTTTTCAGATTTGTTTAAGATAATTAAAGCAACTGTTTTTAAATGAAGAATATGTAAAAGGCGCACATTAATTAACATGATAATAGATGGCTGACTTTTCCATTTGTTGACATGACATGGTTATTCAGATGGTAAATATCATATATTATGTTGGGTGTCCATATTAGAGATAGTCACCATGTTTAGAATGAAACCATCATATTTAAAAACGTGATATTAATCATATCATATCATAAAATATAATTTGTTGTTACTACTGTAAATATATATTCAATATTTATTGGATCTCCTTCAATACTTTCACAATCTTTAAGTATTTAAAGGATTTTGTTTCTGCATTTTAAAATATATTTTTTATATTAACATCTTAATGACAGTATATTTACTGAACATAAATTCATTATTTTATTTTTCAAAATAAGCAGAAAATAGTTCAAACTTTGCCAAAGTGATTGTTTTGAACAAGTATTAACTTAGACATTATTTTAAAAAAAACATTATTTTAGCTGAAGTATTTGTATCAATACCGTGTGCTTTTTAATCCGTGTGTGGGGTAAAAGGCCCCCCTTGCCACCTCATACATTTATAAGATTTTTAAACAAAATAAACAGCTTGAATGATTTATTTCCACACAAAATCTGTTGCTCCATTAATGTTCAATACAATGTATAAATTTTTTTCTGCAATTATACATTTTGGGCGCAGTGAATAGCGCATTTTTTCTTAAGGGGGGCCTTTAGCCCCGTTGTGCCCTACATGTTTAAACATTACTAATCCACTTGTGTGGGCTTGAACAATAAGCCTCGTTTTTATGATGGATGTCAGAGAGGTTGTATCCAGCAGCTATAGAAAATGCACAGTCATTTGTCAATCATCTGTTGAGATTATAAAACATCAGCATGACATTGCATCATCCTTCATTCCAGCATGTCAGGTCAGGTCACTTTAATTTTGTACATCTTCTGTGACAGGTCTATTGAGTGTTACTAGGCAGAAGCACTGCTTGTGTGCACAGCTACGACTAAGGATGGCAAAACAAAGCCCTGGTCATTTGAACGTAAATGCAACAACAGTGCGATGCACTGTAATTTCTCATACCACATTTTGCATACAGTGGCATGTCATGAGCAGCACGAGGCAAGCTGGTCACTGACGTCATTAATGGAAGCAGACGGATCACATCTTTTAGCCCCGGAATCATTATGTGAGTCGACTCAATCTTAATAATTCGACCGAACCGATTCGCAAAGCTTTCGGTTGTAAGGTGGGTGTCATGCTGGAACATAAAAAAAAAAAAAGACATATAACCTTTTTTTTTTTTTTTTCGAACAGGAATGATGGTCGAGGAAAAGTAGATATAATTAGGTTAATCATGACATAATCCAAATACAAAACAAATGTAGGCTACACAAAATCCAGTGTATACATCTAAAACAACCCATGTTTCAGAATTTATATCGAAAACAAACTTATTTAACTCTTTTTGTTTTGTTTTGTTTTTTTAAGCTTTCGTAAATGATGTCTAGGAATACTTAAATGACGTCTCAAAAGATTCTGTGAACCGGTTCGGTGAATGAACCGTCCGAAGGAGTCGATGCTTTAAAAAGAACCGGACTTCACAAAAGCAACGACGACCTTATAAACATAAATAACGGGGTGTCCGTGGCTGAACTCATTCACCGAGCAATATCACGCTATAAAACACGCCATACCCGGGCTGCCGAAATTGGACCAAGGTGCGCCATTAGCACTGCAAACTCATGTCACTTACCTCCTCACTAGGGGAAGACGGACATTTCTTCTTAAGTCGACTGCGGTTGACTAAATTCCCCGTGTGAAGCTTCAGGGTTGTCGCGTGATTAAAAAGCCGCTTCGCGTTTACATGAGGCTCCATTGCTCTGTACACTGAAACAAGTGTTGTCTATGTAACTATTAACCGTAGATGCCCTCGGGTACAATGTTTCGCTCACTGTCGAGTACACTAAACAGTGTAGTATGACTTTGCACTTGTAGTTCATTCAAGTAGAGAGGAGGTTAGAGCAGAGAGTTTCACGCCCACAATAAGAATACGGATGGGTTGCGCTAGAAAACCTGGCGAGGATCAGCCCGAAGTGGATCGGATGAGTGATTCAAAGCAACGGTCAACCTTTCTGAGGCCTCCTATTGTCCAACACAATATTCAAAGGACCCCATGTAGACAGAGAAATTTCCTCTGCCTCTTCTTCAGTAAAGATAACAAAGCTGCTGGCTTTCAAGCATCTTATTTATAGAAACAAGAAGTGAATCAAAAGAACCCCAAATAGTAGCCTACCTTAAGTATCTGTTCACTTCTGCACTGCATGTTCAACAATGAAAACAATCCTTGAAGGGACAAACTAAAATAAGAAATATTGAAGTTTTTAGCATTTTAATAAGTTATATATTATCTCAAAATAACTTATAATAAATAATTATATATTTTTAAGTCATTTACAGTCTGGTGAGGCCCCACCCATGGGTGGGAACGATTAGGAGGCATCTTACCTGTTATGCTTTGTCATTATGACACAGCATGCATTATTACAGTATATATGTTTAGTTATTATCACTGTGACAGCGAACTGCTTATAACAAATATTTAAACTGAAAGGTTAATTCAAAACCTGACTCTTTTTCAAATAAAAATCAACTCACCAAAACCACAGCAAAAATGTGCCATTCACAACTTTTATTTATAAAGCAAAAAAAAAGGCATTTACAGTAAATAAATGTATTTCATCAGTATTTGGTGAGTTTCAGACCATTCAGAACTTTATAGTACATTCATGCAAAGTACCCCCAGAGAAAGACATTGACAGTGAGTAAAATGAGGGCATTAACATTGCAGACAGTCTTCCAGGTGTGGTCTTCTTCAATGTTGGTGAGTTTCCTTTCCAGAGCCTGCCTTTCGTCCTCACTCATCTCTTGTTTAGCCGCATGGGACAGACCACACAGCCACATTCCAGCACGCTTCCACCATGCAGGCATATCCTCATCTGACCCCTCTGACTCTGTAGTGCTGGGATCAGATCTGGCTGGTTTGGACCCTCTAGCCCAGGGGTTTTCCAGCTCTACACGCTCTTCCTTACTGTGTCTTGTCCACCAGGTCAAACGAACAAGCTAAAATGAAATATAAGCTCATTATATTAGATCATATTCAGTGTGTGTTTCTCCTACAATATCATTGTAAATATTGTTTTTTTTATACATATAAATATATAGGTAACACTTTATTTTGATAGTCTACTTTAGACCCTCAACTAACTATAATTAAACTACATGTCAACTACCAGTCATTAGAGTATTAGTATTAGACCGTCTGCTTAATATCTGTTACTTTATTTTGATGGCCCCTATCAGACATTCTACTGACTATAAGTAACTTTGCAAGTATATATCAATTTATTCTACTAATTCTAGAGTTAGTTTACATACAGTTGCAAATTAATTACATGTTAGTTGCAAAGTTACTAGTTAATAGAATGTCTAAAGTGGACTATTGAAATAAAGTATAATCATAAAGTATGCTTTCTTTGCTGTTTTTAATGCCAAAAAAATAAAAAGTATTATCTTTATAAATTAATTTTCAAAATTAAGGTAGTCATTGTACATGTTGTTTTGGTACTGTGGGGAGCTAAACTTTCTTTTTGTGAAAATTAATAGGGGAGGAAATGGTTCACAAATTAAATTTTAATTATTATCAATCAAATTAAACTAAAAAATAGTGTGATTAGTATACTATATAATATGCAATTTTTAAAAATTTAAAAATGAATCATAGTACATGTAGTACATGGAAAGTCCCCAGGTAATTGGGTATCCAGCTTTTATCTCCTTTTTGTAAGTTTTGTATAAAAATGGATATAAATAATTATTTAAATGTGTATGTATTTGAATTGCGGTTCATAGTTACATGTTGCTCTGGAATAGGGGTAGTGCAGAGGCTGACAGATGTGATGATCAGGGCTGTCAGTGCAAGCAGGATGAGAGCAAAATACAGGTAGTGCACATCTTTCATCAGGGCAGGACGCAGGTCTTCTTCTCCGCATGATGGGGTGCCGTACACAAATTCCATTACCATCCTCACGGTGCCCACCACTAGTCCCACCATCAGACCCCAAAAAGCACCCTGTGCAAGATAAAAAGAAAACTTAACATAAATGTTTTACAAATTGCATCAAGTGTTATAGGCCATTTAAATTTTACTTTATTGCACAGGCACAAGAAAAGGTTAATTAATTCACCTGTTCATTTACTCGCTCCCAGAAGATGGCCATAATGAACACTGTGGTGATGGGAGGTGCCAGGTAGCTAGTAATGGCCTGAATGTAGTCAAACAGTTGTCCACTATTGGCTGTTTGAATGATTGGAATCCACACAATGCTCAGGGCCACTAGCAATAAAATGAACACCCTGTGGATGTAAATAAACAGCAGCAATTAAGAGCCAGGAGACACAGCCTGTTTAGTGAAATAAAAGTGTATATATTGGAAAAGGACAACTGTTTTCAATTTTAATTTGACAGTTTGCATATCAAGTATCTTTTATCGCCCTAAAACAGGTCAACAAAACCACTCTGATGTGGTTAAACCACTTGGTGGAATTGGTGGTGGACTGTTTCCACTTTCGCTGAACTAGTTTGTAATGAGAGCATTCACTTCTTTTAGATACTTCTGTTTATTTTCTGAAAAATATGTTAAAAATGAAAGTGTTCCGAACTTTTTCCACAAAGCATTTAACAGCCTACCTGCCCACTACCATGAGCTCTCTCTCAGAGGCCCGGGGTCGGATCCGTTGCCATATGTCCATGGTGAATAGAGTGCTGCTACTGTTGAATATAGAGGTGAGAGAGGACATAAGTGCTGCCATCATTACAGCGATCATCAGACCTCTCAAACCTACAACACAATTACAGGGAAAGAAAAACATGTATTAGCATAACAATATCATTGTTGCTCTGGTATCTCTGTTGTAGCAGTCAACAAATTTGACAACTCACGCATACTGAATTTAATTTAATTATATCTCTCTCTCTCTTTATTTTTATATTATATATATATATACTGCATATATATATATATATAAAATGAGGCACTTTGAAGTCACTTAAAAAGTACTTGAAATAGGTTTTCCTTGTATGATCTTCAAACTGCCACTCTGATTATCAAAATTATATCTGAAGATAAAAGATCAGGGTAGAAAACAAGCTTAAAATAGAAATTCTGGCAAAAGTAACATTAACATTTATCTTAAAAATAAGAAAAAGTAACTATATATATCTATTATAATTTATCACAGATATATATTATAATCTAAAAATATTATATTATGTATATCTATATATTACATGATATTGATATATATTATCATTTAAATATTTTATTTAAATATTAAATATTATTATTATGCTATTAATGCTATTTAGAATCATTTTTAGTTTGTTAACATTTTCCATAGCATTCTCTTGTGGACAGAAAATTTCAACTACTTGAAAAATCACACATATGATTATTCTGATCAAAATATAAGGTTGTCATACCCACTGGCATTAGCTCCACAACTAACTTTGGGTAGGCAATGTTAGAGCAGCCCACACTGGCCCCACAGATCTTCACACACTCATCAGGATCCACACATCCAACTTCATCTAGAAAATGCACAAACATAATCACACTATTTACCATAAAAAGAGAGATTTTACATTTATGCATATTAATGGTGTGTATAATCCATTAAACCCCTTTTCATTGGTTTAATAAATGTTCAGGTAACATCTTTCTTAAATGACCTTATAGATTAAGGGAAATGCAAAGAATGACTGAGTAGTACTTGGGTAGAGAGCTCTGCTGATCATTCCTGGCATAACGACGAAGAACATAGGGAAGACCTTGAGGTAGCCACCGAGTACTGAACCACCTTTGGCATGAGACAGGTTTTTGGCAGAGAGAGACCTTTGCACTATCACCTTCAGATATGAAATAGACGCAATTGCTTGCTGTAAAACTATTTTTAAGCTTAAAAAGACACATTTGTGAAATCTTCTGCTGAATATCTACAGTATTTTAAATTCACCTGGTCTGTGCACCACACCCATGTGGCCAGAACAGTGAGTCCAAAAATCAGGCCTGGCCAAGGAAGGTCTCCTGTCACTGGATCTCTGAAGATATGAAAGGCATCGGACCGAGGAAGATGACAAGTGGTGTTGGGAACCGTGATAGCAGGTACAGCTCTCTCGTACTGAACCAGCAAACCCTCATACCAGCCAACTTTGTCAAATGCTGGCAGGGGAATCAAAATCAATTGAAATGAATCACTATACTTGCCCAGGAATAATTAAAGTATAACATTTCATCTGTGAGAGATCTATACCTATGAACATGAGGACAAATGCTCCTATTACCATGATGACAGTCTGTAAGGCATCAGTGTAGATTACTGCTGTCAGCCCACCTGCATTAAAACAAGCCACCAATTAAAGTACTTAAACTAGAATCACATTTAGGCACAAGTTATCTTTGTGTGTTGTTTTTATTTATGTTGTTTTCATTTATGTGTTGTTTTATTACCAGCTATAGTATAGAGTGCAGTGACGGCTAGTAGCACAACGGTGGAGACATACAGGTCCCAACCCAGAGACACCTGGATGAATAAAGCCCCTGAAAAAATATCTGTCTGGACAGAACACAGTTATGATTAAATTTATTACACATATATTACATTTTATTACAACCACAACCGTGTTAAATTGCTATTTGTTGTTTACTGTTACAGTGCACTTCATAGCACGCTGTATGTACTGTGTGTACTATGTGTATATATATATATATATATATATATATATATCACACAGGTTTTTTCATTTATACTAGTCACATTTTTATCATTATAATATCATTAATATTGAAGGAGAAGGTCCCAACCTATCTGATATGCAATTTCCTGACCAATCCTCTAACAGGAACGATAAGAAAAGGTCAGACAAAATAGAAATTGATTTTGACGATTTTTTTAGTTCAAGGGATACAACGAAACAGGAGTAGGGAGATCAAGAAACAGGAGAAGAAGGAACGTCGCAGACGGGCTCAAGAGAGAGCGGGAGGATCAAAAGATCATCTTCAAGATGAAGGCAATTCTGAGGCTGATGAGAAAGCAAGAATCAACAAATAAGAGAATAATGAAATTGATAAGAGAGATGATTGAATTGTGTGATTTTTCAGCTGAATTACAAAGATTGACAAAAGATTTAGAAACAGTGAAACTCCAGACTCCTGTTATAAAAGTATAAGTGTTGAAAGCGGCATAAAAGTGTATCCTATGTTGAGATCATAGATAATGATATCTTTATGTATCTAACTGCTATATAGTTGCTTTGCTTATTTTGTAACGAAACGGTTAAAAACAAGGGGATGCATTTTGCAACTCTAAGTGCAAAATGGAACTTCTAGTTAACCGTTGCATAAAATGCTCTTGACATCTGTTAGAGGTGTTATATTGTGGTTTAGGCATATGTGTTTATGCATCGCTTATGTTTTGAGAGGTGTTACAATTTTTCCTATAGTTTAAAATAGAAGTAGACACGCTTGCTATCTAGAGATGTCATCATTTTTCCTTTTGAACTTTTGACACTGACTTGTGCAAACTCTATGACAAAGGTCATGCTTCCTGTCTTAAAGGGAGGAGGCAGTTACAGGCACTGGCAGAAGCCGGAAGAGTTATGGGAGGTTTTAATGAGATTAATGCAAATGATATGCAAAGACTATATAAATGCTTGTTAAACTATTTGTCGAGGCAGACATTTCGTGGTGAAGACTACGCGCTGTTATTTTTGTTATTTGCTTATGAGTTATTGTTTTTTAATAAAACGAAACCAGTGTGTTGGTGATTCGTTAACTATTTAAAACAAGTCTCAGAGTTATAACAATTTGTTTTCTAGTTAACTGAACCAGAACACAACCTCATCGAGCTCCAAGTGGTCCGAACTCGACTGAGCCAGGACAGTCACCGGGAGAGAGCGTCTAAAACTTCTAACAATATCTATTCAGACAAGAGGTAATTATGCATCACTAGATTGTGAGATACTTATGGATGATGAAGGTGTAAAGTGCGAGTTTTAGGCAATATAACAATATAAATGTAAATTTAAAACAATATATAATTAACAATATAAAGTCCTCTTTTCCTTCTAATTTGCATTTTTTTTTTTTTTTTTTTTTTTTGTCATAGTATATTTTTTTCTAATGATTTTAATCCTATTTTTTTCTAGTTTTGTAAACTTTTGATCAGCTGATGAACAGCCTGCCCTGTTTGAGTTTAAATGCAGTTTTCAATAAATTGCCTATTCTCTATTTTTTGTCTCTTGCTCCTGTTTCTTCTTTTGGCATTTTGAAGCAGTACTTACAACCCGGTTACGATCCACCAGCGCAAAATGCAAATACTTGTAACGTTTTCCCCGGTCTTAAGATTTTGTTCAGGAGTGTATATAACAAATACATAATAATTATTAAATATTTATATATTTTATATATATTTAATAATACTTAATTCACAATTATTAAACTTAGGAGTCTTACTGATATTTTGGTGAAAATGTAGAGGATGAGAGAGAGCACACTCATGTAGATGCGGATGCGCTGACCCCCGAACCTCTTCCTCAGATACTCTGGCATTGTGACTACTCCAGCAGAAATATACACAGGCACAAAGATCCAGCCCAAGGCAATGAGGACCCATGCTGCCTAAAGAGCATCACATTTGTTTTGTTTCAGCATGTGATGCAATATAACTGTCAAACATTTGATTAGCCTAAGACAACAACAATCTCACAAGTGAAATCAGTAATTACTGAAACAACACTGAAAGCTTGTAGGATGAGGACTGATTTGTCTGCCGTACATTCCACTCAAATCCCCCGACTGCGAGTCCCCCTGCAGCTCCTGTTCCTGCCAATCCAATGAACAGGCCGCTGCCTACGTTACTCGACATCAAAGAGGCTCCAATCTGTTGAAACACAACACAATAGAGACATACTGAGAAAACACTCTCAAAACTAAATGAAACTATAATAAACCAAGCTGAAAGAGACGTCTTCACATTAAATGTGAATCATCTGTAAATATGATATGTGTATAACTATTGTATAGGATTTGATTTGATTTAATTTAATGCAAAACACATTCACTTCATAATGTGTTTACATTAAATAAATTCTCTTAGGAGACTGTATTGATTTATTATTTCTGCTTTCCTGGTTGTAATTCCAGGCAAGGACTTATCAAGATGCTTCCTTGTAGACATCCACAAAACAAACATTCCAGCTTCATTATTAAGAGTAAACACACAAAAACTCACTGGCCACCATGTCATGGATCGTCCGGCCAAGAAGTATCCACCCACTGTTCCCCGGTTGGCTCTGACTGAAGACTACAAATCAAAAACACAGCAGTTCCATCTCTGCATCAAGAATTAAGCATACAGAATTCTCCACATCAATGCAAACATTAGCAGAGAGGCTGCAGACTTTGACTTACCCATATTCCAACTGCCAACACAAACACAAAGTAGACCACAACCACAGCAATATCAGCAGCTTCCAAAGTAAACTTCCTGGGCACCTCGGGCTCTGGGGTGCCCGTTACAAGTTCAGGTGAAGCTGACATTTTGTACAATGCCTGAGGAAAATGTGTGAACTTTGAAGCAGGTGCTAACTTCATTAATAATTAAACAGCCTGTTCCAGAGAATGCAATGCTGAGAGTTACGCATTATACGACAGCTACACGTCACCATGTGAGGACGCTGAAAGCTAATATACTTTAAAGTTAGCGGTTTACGTTCTAGAAAAACAATTACATGTCTTTATATACAAAATATATAAATTTGAAAAACTTTTGACCAGTAGGGTAAACATACCCATTAAGCACACTTCCATTTTTGAGATCAGATTATAAAAAGAAAACTCACACTGTCTGGCGACCATTTTGAAAGCTGTCTAAAAACTTTCACCAAAAGAGGAGCCCCTTAAATGTGCGTTTTTTAGATGTTTAAGCCTTTATTTTGGGTAAGTTTCACTACTTATTGTAAAATTAAGAGATTAATGTTCAGACTTTTGCATATTATAACCTGGAACTTGAATGTGGGAAATAATTACATTAGATCCAAAATATAGTTTTAGCAACACAGCGCAGATGCTACAGAACACAGTTAGCTGACTAGCTGTATAAGATTGTGTGCCATACTAATATACTTCACAGGCATTACTGGCTTGTACTTTTACATCCATAATATTATAAATTTACAGTTTATTGCTGGTCTGTCGTTTTACAGTGCTGTAATTTTTAAAGATTTCATATTATTTTAAGATGAGCTTAAAGAGTGCACTACTATGAAAATCACACAACTTCAGTGTGACATCAATAAGAAAAAGTATAATTTCATTGATATTGTTAATAATAGTTGTTCATATTAAAATGTGTTTTAACTTAATACATGACCTAGACTATTTATTTAGCAAACCCTTGCAAAAAATAACTGCAGTACATTGAAGTACAACTGGACAATTGCAGTATAATGAAGTATATAATTGCAGTTCATTAAAGTTCAAGAGCAGTAAAACTGAAGTGCAATGAAGTGCAACTATAGATTTGCTGTATAATGAAGTACAGATACAATATAACTGCAGTTCAGTGATACGCTGAAAGTCTGTCTGATTAAATTTATTTAATTGTATTTATTTTTTATGAGCATTTTTTAAATAAAGCTCCTATGATTAGGTTCAGTAATTTCACTTCAATGGCAATGAGGTTCTTTTCATTGCCAAAACAGTCTTCTTGTATAGGCCCTGTACTGCAGTTATGCTGTATTGTGCCCAGTGTTGCCAACTAATTTTCAGAGAAAGTTGCTAAAGGAAGGTCAATTTGTTGCTAAAAGTTGCTAAATGACGTTGTGATGTCATTGCGCGATGACGGCATTGCGTAATCACGGCGCAAAATTGTCACAACATCAAATCTCAGCAAAAATATATATTTTATATATGTTAATTTAGATTTGTTTGTAAAATAATATGCAAAATATTATATTAAAATATAAATAACTGTATTTTAAAATACATTGAATTATTGAACATTTACACATTTTTGAATGATTACAATTTAATTTTTTTAATTTTTTTTTTATAGCTGGTAAACTAGTAATATAACACATTCTCAACAATAATGCTTTAAGCAGTGTATTAGTAGTTAGTATGCTACACTCCAAGAAAAGGCTGTAAAAATAGGGCACAATAAACTTATGTTAATATGAAAGAATTTTCCGTATTGGTTTTTTACCTGCATTTTAAATTACGCATTGTGTTTTCGGGTTACAGGGTTACAATGGATAACATCCTGGAAAATTACTAGTAGCCTATCTTTTCCATTTTTCTTACAGCGAAAAAATGTGTCTATTTAATTGTCTGAGTCACTTATCAAAAGTTGCTAAAAGTTGCCAAATAAATTTTTTAAAATTGCTAAATTTGTTGCTAGGTGCTTTTGGAAGAAAAAGTTGATAGGGTAGTCTGAAAAGTTGCTAAATTTAGCAACAAAATTGTTAAATTGGCAACACTGATTGTGCCACATGTAGCAAGTGCTGTGGTTACAGTAGACTTGGCAAGTGTTTTTTTTTTTGTAATGTAGACTTCCTACAAAATATTCGTACAAAAATATATTTGTACAAAAAATATTTGCCTATGAAATATTTCACCCGCATAGATTAATAACCGGCACTTGAGATCTTCCTTCGCGCCAAAGGTCGTTGTCCTGACAACGAGTCTCGAGAGCAGCTGATTACTTGTAACAGACAGTAAATCAGCGTCTTTTCCGTAGTGTCTATTGCAGGATGGATATAAAGTTATAAAATACGTTTTGGTTTGACAACATCCATATGTGAACTATCACAATTAAAGCACAAAGACATAACAACATTACACTCCGAGACCATTCACAAGTGTGACAAAAGAGAAGAAACGCTTTCCGGAAGAGAAGTTCATCAGGCGAGGTGGAGGAGACTAGTCGACTCATCCAGTTTAGCGGTGAGTATAATGTCTAATGTCCTCATATATCTTTAGTTAAGATTTTAGAGAGATGTAAAATGACGCGCGAGGTGCTTATGATAGAAAGACAAAACAACTGGTTTAATGCTGTTTTTACTACACTTTTACTATAATAAAACACATTACAATTATATTATAAAATGTCAAAATCTAATCTAATAAAACATCAACATCTCAATCCAACCAGTGACAACCCTGTGTATAGATGCATTTAACTCTGCTATGGCTCAGCAAATTGTTATAAGCAGTTCTGTAGGAATAAACAAAATTGTACTGAATACAGTGTATTTGTTTGTTTGTTTGTTTCCAGGAGAGCATCAACTCCTAATTGACATGAGGAAAAAAATCATTGAAAAGTGTTCAGCGTACAGTGTACCCGTCTTTGCAACAGAGGAAGCATTAGGAAAGAGGAGAAGAGAGAAAGTGAAAAGGCACTCAACAGATGTTGGTGAGACTTTATTTCTGGAAATGCTTTAAAAGTCACTCACATTCTAGTTAGCCACAAATGTAAACCTGATTTTAGATTTTAGTCTTTAAATGAGATCCATAACTCCAGCTACTTGTAGGCCTACAGTCCCGTATATTTCACACTAAATTGTGATGCAGCCTGAATCATAATCACACCATGTTCATTTGTTGGCCAGAGGGGAACTGATCCATAAACTAAACATACTTTCTTCCCAGGTGTTTTTTTCTCCATTCTGTCACCTGATGGAGTTTGGGTTCCTTGCCACTGTCGACTTTTGGCGTGCTTATTTGGGGACTAATAATATTCAGCAATATTATTGATCTGACTCCACTGGCACTATTGGATGAGTACTGAACTGAGCAAGATGATGACACCACTGCTATCTAGATGCGCTGAAATTATTTTATATTTGATGATTTTTATACAGTTAATCGAAATTAACTGAGTCAACACTGATTTCAACTGAACAATGACACGTTTTACTGTTTAGAGCTGCTTCACAGCAGATGTGAATTCTGTTTGCATCATTATTTTTCTTTTTATCACTGTAAAGCAGCTTTGAAACAATCTGTATTGTATAAAGTGCTATATAAATAATGGTGACTTGACTTAAATTGGTTCAAATCCTCCAAAAAAAGTGCATGAAACAGGCAACCTGAATAAACACAAAATACAGTTTATTAATGATAACCGTACTTGCCTTTGTTTTGTTAATTTTCTTAGGAATATCTGACAATATTTAGTGCTGGATATACTCAAAAATAGAATAAATCAGGATTTTTTTTTCACAGCACTGTACACCAGCATTTATGTGCTGTAGTGTAACATTAATGTGTGGAAATGGACATTTTATCAGTGTGTGATTGCTATTTTCAGGAAAATGCACTGGTAACAACTTAAAAAAGATGACCAAAAATATAATTCAACAGAGGATGATGGCTGTGGTGAAACAAGCACTTAAATAATGGTGAGCAGTAATCTACTTTATTTAATTGATCTTTTATTAACTATTATCTTTATAGTTTAGAATACATAATAACTGCTATTGTATTTCAGGAACTAAGACCTGTGAGAGTCCTGGAGAAATCAAGTGTATAAGTCCTGTCTCCTCAGCTATGGAAGAGATCTTCAGACATGAAGAGAGGAGTTAAATGAAGTCAAAGAGCTAAAAGAAGATCTACAATATTAGTGCCATTTCAGCATGAAAACAGAGAGAGAGCTGAGGGAGTGGAAAGGTAAAGAAATGTAGTTATATCAGCAATTATTCTTAATGCTTAACATCAGCTCTCAACAGTTTCCTTGAGGACTCTTTGATTCTCTCTGATTGACTGGAAGGTGTGCATTAAAACAATGAATGCATTAGATAATTATAATTTGTTCAATCACCATTCTAAATTAACGTGCGGCATTTACTGTAGCACACACATACAGTCAGAAAACTAGATCTAATGACCTGTAACCAAACAAAATGAAAATTTACTTGGTTTTACCCTTCCAGTCAAATTGTACTCCACAAACATTAAAGGGTTAGTTCACCCAAAACTGAAAATTCTGCCATTAATTACTCACCCTCATGTTGTTCCAAACACATAATACCTTTGTTCATCTTTAAAACACAAATTAAGATATTTTTGATAAAATCTGAGAACTTTCTGACCCCTCTATAGGCAGCAACGCAACTTACACATTTAAGTTCCAGAACAATAGGAAAGACATTGTGAAAGTAATCCATGTGACTCCAGTGGTTTAACCTCATTTTTGTCTTCTGTCGCATGAACACAACACTCATCTGTTGTGATGCTCTCATGAATGCACATTACAGATCAATACTTTTGTAAATAAGTGGTAAAGTAGTTTTTTGGGGTTTTTTTGGACGCAAACACTCGTGTGGATGAGTTACTTTAACGATGTCTTTCCTACCATTCTGGAACTTGAATGTGTAAGTTGCATTGCTGTCTATGCAGGGTCAGAAAGCTCTCTGTTTCTTTAAAAATATCTTTGTTTGTGTTCCAAAGAGGAATGAAGGTCTTACGGGTGTGAAACCACACAAGGGTGACTAATTAATGACAGAATTTTCATTTTTGGGTTAGCTATCTCTTTAAAGGCAGCTTTAACTTAACTTTTTAAACTAGCTGTAACAGGTGTGTATTACACAATTTTAATCAACTTCAGTGGAGGCAACCCGTTTCATGTCGAGTGGTTCTTTGCCTCCACCTCATGCATTAAAATCATGTAATGGACACCTAGCCATGGATTAGCCCGTATGTGTAGAGGGTTATAGGTTACACACAGTATTAAATGAAGGGGGCACAATAACTGTGGAACACATATATTCTATATACTGTATTCTAATAATATATTTAAATTATGTACTTGTATATTTGTAAATTATGTTTTTTTTCTATTATTATTATTTATTTTTTAAAATTTATTTAAGGTTAGAATTTTTAACAAAAAGCCAAAACATCAAGACATTGTTAATGCTGACCAATATGTCATAAGAAATTATGAACAGAATGTATGAGTAGAATGAATACTTTTCACAAACACTTGGTGACATCACAATTCAAGATTTATTTTAAGCATACTAAATATGCCTGTGGTGAAAAGTGTAACTGAAACTTGGGAATTTCTGAGTTTTTGTTTGTTTGTTTTTCCAGACTACATCCAAAATAGTGTTTCCACATCTGAGATGAAGGCAGTCATAAGAACCGAGTGGAACGATGAGGATAAGCTCTTCTAAAAATGAAACCTGTCTGAATAATGAGGGAAGAAATGTGCATGATTGCGTGATTTGTAAATAAACACTAAATACATTTAGTGTAACTCTCAGCGTGTTATTTTAAGTTTAAAGAAAAGTAAAATCATTTATTGTTGCATTGCTGTTTGAGACATTCACTGTTGTTTTGTACCTTAATTTATTATATTGCAGATGTGTAAAATAAAACCTATGGAGTCAATTTAATGCCGCATATATATGCAAAAGAAAATAAAGTTTTGCAAAAGAAAATAAGTTTTGCAAATAAAAATAAAGAATTGCAAAATAGATAAATGAAACGGAGCAAAAGCAATGATTTTGCAATACATATTTTCCATGGCCATATCTACTAATTTATTTGCAATGCAGCTTTTATTTTGCGTTTCAGTCAAGTTTGAGTTTGCGATACCGTTTTCCCTTTGCGCTTCACGTTTCTGCGCGTCTCACTTTGTGGCGCTGTTTTGACATGGGGGTGGAGTCAGGGGACGGGGGCGTGTCCAACAGGCCTGGGCATGCCTCCCTGGAAGTGACGTCATCGGCCCGAGACGCAGATCACAGCTGATCCAGGCACCTTCACTGAGCAGAGGCATGCGGGCGGATCATTTCCTTTTATTCACTAGCTTTAAAACATGCATGCTTTCGTTTTATTAACAAATGTATATGTGTATTAGCAGCGTTTGCTCAAGTTAAAGAAGTTGTTAATATGAACATCTGCTGTTTATTTCTCTCAATGTGTGCACACTTTTATAGCATTAAAATGTGTATTGTTTCATCTGGTTAACTAAATGTGCATTAATAGTGCTTGTTTAAAATCTCTTAACCTGTGCACAGCGCTCTTTGTTTACATTAGTTCAGAGTTACTGCTAGTTTTAATGTAAAAGAATGCAATTAACTTCACAAACTATACATCATTAAAAAGGTCTAAGACTCAAGCTTCATATCCATCTCGACTTCGTTTTTCATTTACATAACTCCTGGCATAAATTAAGAAATGACTGGCACTGGAAGTTTAAAAAAATGAAGCTTGAGTCTTTTGGTTTAAATTTCTCGTGGCCACGAGATATTAATGGGTAAACAAACCAGCGTGACCATAGCAACCTGGGATTATCAGAGATGTATTTATTAATATTTTATTTTTAATTAAGAAATTATAAAAAAAAATACATTATTAAATTATTATATTAACACCACCACGGGGTAATTTTACCCATGGCTGTTTTTCAAATAGGCTACATAATATATTTTCAATTAAAAATATCCAAGTCTTACAGTCATTGACTTTTACTAAAATTGTGTTATTTACAATCCCTGTTTATTGTTAAAAAATTGTTTAGATAAAACCAGAACAAAAATGGGGCATTTATACCTATAAGCGCCATCAAGACAAATTTACGCATAATTCCTGTCATCAAGTTCAAATGAAGATGTTTTAGATGTTTATTCCTCTACTCATAAATGTTCAAACTTTGGATTAAATATTAATTTGTGTTTGCAATTTTTATCGTTTATGGTTCGCTACTGTGTTGCTTATTTATTCCTGAAAAAATCTGAACTATGATGTAATGAATAAAACAATTTTTATGATTACCCCAAGTTTATTGGTGTTGTTCTCTTATTCAAATGATAAATTATATAACTAAACAAATTAATTAATTAGGTGAAACTGTGCACTTGAATTTGTCATTGTACATCTTTTGCAATGTGGTGAATTAGTATTGCTTATAATAGTCTATTTAGGGTGTTTTAGTCATTTAAATAACATGGGTTATCTTGAAACATTTTATTAGCTATAATATTACAACACCCAAATATGTATTTATTTCCTCGTAATTCTCGTTGTCATTGCAGACTGGTTTATATTCATCATTAAGAAAAGTGATTAGTGTAACCTGCTTAAAAATAGCTGTGAACTTAAAACAACAGGACAAAAACATAGCTGATGACTAAAAATAATAATTTTATGACTCTAGACATTGTGAAGACAGTGGCATAATACAGTGACATACTACGTTTTTAGCCATATCAAAACAGTAGTCATGGCATGGGTAAATTTGACCCGCTGGCGCTTTTAGGTATACAGCGACCTCTGGTGGTTGAAGTGTTAACCATAGGCTACGTACTGGACTGTATCGCGATGTAGACAACATTCGAATTAAGTTTATTATGAATAAATGTTACATAAAGTATAATAAAATAGGCCGACAAGAAAACATTTTTATCCATCCCACAAGTCTTGTAAGTCCATGTATTTTATTAGTATTAGTAATATTTGAAAAAATGGTTAGCTTTAGTAGCTATTCACCATATAATTATTTGCCGGTTCAGGGTACTGATCCACCAAAGACTGTCCGATTAGAGACAAAGCAAAGATGCACTCGTCTTATGAGAATAACCCATTTATTGTCATCACTCAACAGACTGTAGTCGAGGCTGTGATGTTATGTAGTTGTGGTTTTTTTTGCATTCACGCACAACACTTTGTCCAAAAGGTGATCTTTAAACAGTCCGTAAACTATGATGTCGCAGAAACTTAAACGTCCGTCTCCGCATGCCGCTGCACTCAACTACAGTCTCTGCAAGGGCGGGGGAGATCACGTGGTCACGGTTTCTGAACACTGATTGGCTCAGGTGAAGTGGTCTGTGTGCGTGTCACTCAACATGCAGGAGGAGAGATTTAAAAGAGAGATATTAGAATAGTAGAAACTTATAGCCTTTTTTACAGCCGCCCCCAGATTTCCATAAGGAAATATGTACATGTACTAAAGGCTTCTATTCTACTGTGGGATTTACAATTACTTTAATCAGGAATGGCAGGTAATTGTATGAGGCGTACAACTGGTCGGGTGTAAGCCTTGTTTCCCACCTGAACCTTGGCTGTCCTCACTTTAGTGTCAGCTCCAGGGTATACTTCTGACACCTTTCCCACGGGCCAGAGAGCTCTGGGCAGTTATGGTCAATGATCAGCACCGTAGTGCCAACCTGGATGTCTGGAGTGTCCCTTTGCCATTTTTGACGACTTTGAAGACCCGGGAGGTAGAATTTGAGGTAATGTCTCCAAAATTGGTCCGCAAGGATTTGGCTATGGCGCCATCGACGTCGACTGACCATCTCAGACTGAGGGTATACTGTCAGGGGGAGTGAAGCATCTGGCCGCCCCATTAGGAAACAATTTGGAGTAATGGGGTCAGGATCGGAAGCATCGGATGACGTATATCCCAATGGTTTGGAGTTCAAAATTCCTTCAATCTCCACCAGTACAGTTTGCAGGACCTCAAAGGTCACAGATTGAGTTCCTAGAGTAACCATCAGTGCATTTTTCAAAGAACGAATTTCTCGCTCCCAACAGCCTCCGAAGTGTGGTGAGTTAGGGGGATTGAAATGGAATTCAATCTGCTGTTTTGCTAATTGTCTCTGCAGATCTGGGGCAAGAGCTGTAAAGGCTTCTCTTAGCTCTCTTTCACCCCCTCTGAAATTTGTGCCTTGGTCTGACAAGAGTTCATGGGGTTTTCCTCGTCTAGCCATGAACCGCCTGAGTGCCATAAGGAAG
Source organism: Onychostoma macrolepis (assembly GCF_012432095.1). NCBI lineage: Eukaryota > Metazoa > Chordata > Actinopteri > Cypriniformes > Cyprinidae > Onychostoma > Onychostoma macrolepis. Next base: position 21,005,739 of record NC_081162.1, read on the forward strand.
GAATCGGTTTCCAGACTATGGAGAATGTCGATATATACTGCTCTGGTGGTGAGGCATTTGAAGATTATTCCCCATTTCTTCTCACTGCGCCGACCCGTTCTGACAGCATAGGGACCAAAGCAGTCACGCCAGTGGAGTAAAGGTGGGCTTGAAAAGACGCAGCCTGGCGGGGGAGGTCCGCCATTTTAGGTACCTCTGGTTTTTCTCCATTTCTGACACTGGACACACTCGCTGCAAACTCTTGATGGCCTCTCTTCCACGCAGGATCCAGTATTTACGGCGAAGTTCAGCGAACACCCTCTCAGGGCCTGGATGACAAAGTTTAGAATCATAGGTTTGGATGATAAGTTTTGTGATGGGGTGCTTTGGATCCAGTACAATAGGGTGCATGTTGTCGGTCTCCAGGTAAGTGCTATGTCGTAAACGTCCGCCGACTCGGATTAATTTGGATTCTCCATCGAGTTCGGGGCCAGTGCTCTTAGTCGGCTGTTGCACGAAAGTGGTTTACCAGCCTTCAATTGTTCCAAGTCTGATGGGAAGCATTCCCGCTGTGCTTGCTGCAAAACATTAATCTCAGCACTTCTGTAGTCGCTGGCTGTGGGCTTACCATCGGCCGCCCCTTGAAGAGCCGTGGACTCGATTAGCTCCTCGAGAGTCTTAAACTGACTGAAATCAGAAAAAGTGAAGCAGACAAGAGTACAGGTACCAACTTTACGAAGTTCTTTATCATTTGGTTCCTCTGGAATGGGGCATTCAGGCCATAGATTGGGTGGCTCTCTCAGGAAGAGGGGTCCTTGGCACCAGCGGCTTTCCGGGCCAAGCTCACAGAGACTCTTTCCCCTAGTAATGTGATCTGCTGGATTACTTGCGGAGGTACATATTGCCAGCTGTGTTTATCTGTGAGATCCTGGATCTCTGCGACCCGAGTCCCCACAAACACTTTAAATCGACATGAGTCAGATTGTAACCATGTGAGGACGGTGGTTGAGTCAGTCCACAAGATTGTCTGACGTATGGGCAGATTCAACTCAGTTTGGAGTACTTTGGCAAGTTGAGCTCCAGTCAGTGCAGCGCATAGTTCCAGTCGGGGAACAGATTGTTGTTTTTTTGGTGCTACACGAGATCTGGCGGTTAGAAAGCCATCTCCGTTTGCCCATGTTGGTCCTCCGTTCGAAGATATGCCACAGAGCCATACGCACGCTCGGAGGCATCACAGAAAACGTGTATGTCTCTTAGACTCGTTGCGGTGTCTTTGATGGGGCTACAGTAACACCGAGGAAGAACAATATTTTGTAGGGCTGGTAGCTCCTCCTCCCACTCAGTCCAGGTTTGTAACAGATCTGCTGGCAAGTGTGGATCATCCCAATCCCGTTTTTATCCCACAGGCGTTGTACAAGAATCTTGGCACGGGTGGTATAAGGGATGAGATAGTTCAACGGGTCGTACTGGCTAGCCAGTACTCTATATATGTTGCATGGTGGTTTCACAACTGTTCTTGGCACGGTATTTGTAGGAGATTGTGTCAGACTGATGGTTCCAGAGGAGCCCCAATGTCGATTCCTGGACGTCTGTTCGGCCTTGTGAAATCCAGAGCTCTGCACTGTCTGATATGGAATTGTGGGACAGGTGACTAATCGTTGATGGGGCATTGCTCGACCACTGCCTCAACTCAAACCCGCCATCTGCCAGCAGGTTCCTGATTCTGTCAACGAAGGATTTTGCTTCTTCTACTGAAGTGAAACTTTGTAGGCAGTTGTCTACATAAAAGGACTTCAGCACAGAATTGTAGACATCATCTCCAGGCTGGCTATGGTCAGGGCGTGTTTCTGGAGTGCAAATACGGCGCAGCAGGGGCTGCAAGTGGTGCGAAAGGGAGGACCTGCCACTCGTACACGCTGGGTAGGTCCTGTACATTTAGATCTCTCCAGAGGAAGCGCAGAAGTGATTTGTCCTCTGGGAGCAGTCTAACTTGGTGGAACATCCCTTGATGTCGCTGCTGACCGCCACTGAATGTTCCCTAAATCTGAGTAGCACCGCAAGTAGGGATGGCTAACGCTGGTCCTGGGAGCAGAAGCTCATTCAGGTTTTGTCCATGATATTGGAACGAGCAGTTGAAAACTATCCTGTTTTTCCGTTGTGATGCACCATGTGATGAGGGATGTACCAGGAGCAGGATGAGTCTGTCACAGCATTTAGTGGCAACTTGTTAACATAACCTGCTTGTTCCAGTTTTGCAATCTCTGTGGTATAAGCGGCTGCTTGTTGCGGATTTTGACCAGTCTCCTTTCTGTGGCCCTCAGCTGCGATAAGACGGCCTCTTTAGGTGCTTTGAGTTCGGGCATGTTCTTGACACGCAAGAGAGGGGTTGCATATCGCCTGACACCATCCACCTCAACCCTTATGGTCTTCCTTTCCAGAAGTTCTACCGCCTCTTGGTCATGTTTGGATCTGATGCACATCTTTTCGTTGCACCAGGAAGTACATCCACCTGCCATAATTTCTCTACTTGCTTGTAGAGATCAGATTCCGGGAATGAGACTGAGGTTGTGTTGTTCGGTCATGTCCTTCCATAAGTGTTGGACCGGACCCTGTAATGTCCAGCCAAGACGAGTGTTTACGGCAGCTGGTCCACCTGGAGGCCCCAACCTGATTGGCTCCACAGGAGTGATCAGATGGGGATTATCTGATCAATGAGCAACACAGGAGAGACCGCTTCAAAGTCTTGCAGTGGGAGCCCTTTGAGGTGCTGATATCTCTCTCTCAGATTCTTCACTGGGTGTGAATGTTCTGCTAAGCTTAGCTGTTGAGCAGTGAAGGCACCTTTGATATGATACCTTTTAGTCGGCTGAGCAATTGGCGAGATCACAAATGAGACTGCTGCTCCTCTGAGAACTTGTAACTCCTGCCTGATTGTTCGGAGTGGGAGGTCTTCAGGCTGACCTTTGAGGCCCAACTGCTGAGCTGCACTGTGGAGGAGGATAGTTCTCTCTGATCCATCATCCTGGATTGCGATGCATTCATCCTCCTCTTTCCATTTCTGAGAATCACTTTACTGATCTTAAGCAGAACCTTCCTGCTGGTAGGTGGTTTATGAATCAGAAGAATCTCATTCATAGTGTTGAACAGACAGCTGTTGGAATCAGCAGTTTCATCTTGGACGAGCTTTGGATTCTCTGTTTTCCCAGCACTGATGTCATGCAGAGCCATAAGGTGTCGGCTACTGCACTGTCTGCAACGCATCTTCAGGTTACATTCTGCTGACTTATGGGTTCTGCCACAACGCCAGCATCTATTGTTGTCTTTGACCCAGCTTCGTTTTGCTCTTTAGTAAGCTGTTTGAAGTTGCTGCAGTTGTTGAGGAGTGCTTACTGTTGTCACAGTACGGGCAGTACGGTCTCATAGAACTCCTTGAAGGTGGAGCAGGTGGTGTAGACTCAGGAATCGCCTTCTCAGTACCCAGGAAGATTGTGGTGCCTTCGTGGCTGACTTAGAGTCTCTGATAGTCTCTCTTGTTCGTGTCGAGGGCCCTCTGCGCTGATTGCTTACAAACCTGGTAGTGTCCTCTTGAACTTCAATTTCGAACTCCAGCCATTCTGCAAAATTCAGAAGAGTAGGGATAGGCACATAATGTGGATGCAAATCTCCGAAACCCTGATCTTAGGTCGTGGGAAGCTTCCCAAGCAGCCGAGACACATGAGAACCACACTGTAACTCGAAAGTGCCCTTCCTGCCTAATTGCTCCAGCATGCCAACCAGTGAACGGACTTTAAGAGCGAAAAGACGAAATGCCTTCTGGTCTCCACTAGCTATACAGGGGCCATCCATTAACTCTGCAATCCGCTGGAGAGCCAGTTGATGTGGCTGGCCATACTGTTGGTCTAAAGCAGCCATTGTCCTTGTGTAAGGATGTTGGGAATGGCAGTATGAGTCAGCGATTAGTAAAGCCTCCTCTAACTTCAGATGGTCCATCAGTATCTGAAATTTGAACCTTTCTGTCGCATTAGCTGGGAGGACATTCTCCAGAGCAATTTTAGCGAGAACTCTCTTGGGTTGGGATGTATGAAGTCAGGGACCGTGGGAGTTGGACCTCGATACATCAGTTCTTGATCAGGTGGAGGAGATGGAGTGAGTGACCGTGGTTGTGGATGCCTGGCAGGGTCTTGAGAGTCCCTGTATGGAGAACTGGAAGAGTCCTGTTTCTGGGAATAGTACACGTCTGATCTCTGACCCTTTTGTGGCATATAATGATAGGAGGAGGTCTGTTTGGTAAGAGGAGCGGATGCTGGAGTTGGACTATGTGATGGACTTCGAAACTTGTCCTCAGTCTGAGGCTCCGTTTGTATTCTGTGGCGTTGAGCTGGTACAGGTTTGAAGCTCATTTCAACAGGACGTACCAGTGACTGGACGCGTGGTGCAGGTATAGGACGACTGGAGCTATGTTGCCTCGGAGGGGCAACAGGTGAAGGGGGCTGACTTCTAGGACGTTGCTGATCCATCTGAATTTGTAGCTGCTTCATCTGTTGCTTGAGCTGAGAAAGCTCCTCTGCATATTTGTCATTTACGTTCTGGAATGAGTCTCTTTCCTGCTGTATCATCTGCAAGGCAATGCGGAGATCCTCATTTTCTCTCCTTATGATGTCTGATGCAGATTCATACTCTTCGTCAGACCACTGTAGCGGACTGTCAGCTTCATCACCTGGTAGCAGTGGAGTAAAGCCAGTTGCGCCTTCCTCTGCTTGATCGCCTTCAGCCAGTCTGGTCGAATGAATGAGTGGTGACATGGGTTGGGTAACAGGCTTAGTGGTGAATCCAGTGAGATCGTACTCCTCATAACGTACGGGAAGGACCGTCTTCCTTCTGACGCGCACAGTTGACTCCTCCTCTGCCTGCTGAGACATCTTCTATTTCTTTGGCAAGTCCAGAATCCGGCTCGAAGGACCATGAAAAAATGGTTAGCTTTAGTAGCTATTCACCATATAATTATTTGCCGGTTCAGGGTACTGATCCACCAAAGACTGTCCGATTAGAGACAAAGCAAAGATGCACTCGTCTTATGAGAATAACCCATTTATTGTCATCACTCAACAGACTGTAGTCGAGGCTGTGATGTTATGTAGTTGTGGTTTTTTTTGCATTCACGCACAACACTTTGTCCAAAAGGTGATCTTTAAACAGTCCGTAAACTATGATGTCGCAGAAACTTAAACGTCCGTCTCCGCATGCCGCTGCACTCAACTACAGTCTCTGCAAGGGCGGGGGAGATCACGTGGTCACGGTTTCTGAACACTGATTGGCTCAGGTGAAGTGGTCTGTGTGTGCGTGTCACTCAACATGCAGGAGGGAGAGATTTAAAAGAGAGATATTAGAATAGTAGAAACTTATAGCCTTTTTTACAATATTTTTATATTCGTTGTTATGTATTTGATTTATTTTCCCTTCATTTCGATCTCTTAACGTTCAGGGCTGTATAATAATAATAATAATAATAATAATAATAGCCTAATATACACATATATTACATAAAAAGACACGATCAACGGACTGTGGGATGGATAAATATATTTGATCAGTCTCTGATAATCCCAGGTTGCTATGGTCACGCGGGTTTGTTTATGCATGATTAAACTCATGGCCACGACATACAGTATTATCATGTTCCCACGACTTAATATCTCGTGGCCAAGACAAAACTAAACCAAAAGACTCAAGCTTAATTTTTTTTTAAACTTCCAGTGCCAGTCATTTCTTAATTTATGCCAGGAGTTATGTAAATGAAAACGAAGTCGAGATGGATATGAAGCTTGAGTCTTAGACCTTTTAATGATGTACAGTTTGTGAAGTTAATTGCATTCTTTTACATTAAAACTAGCAGTAACTCTGAACTAATGTAAACAAAGAGCGCTGTGCACAGGTTAAGAGATTTTAAACAAGCACTATTAATGCACATTTAGTTAACCAGATGAAACAATACACATTTTAATGCTATAAAAGTGTGCACACATTGAGAGAAATAAACAGCAGATGTTCATATTAACAACTTCTTTAACTTGAGCAAACGCTGCTAATACACATATACATTTGTTAATAAAACGAAAGCATGCATGTTTTAAAGCTAGTGAATAAAAGGAAATGATCCGCCCGCATGCCTCTGCTCAGTGAAGGTGCCTGGATCAGCTGTGATCTGCGTCTCGGGCCGATGACGTCACTTCCAGGGAGGCATGCCCAGGCCTGTTGGACACGCCCCCGTCCCCTGACTCCACCCCCATGTCAAAACAGCGCCACAAAGTGAGACGCGCAGAAACGTGAAGCGCAAAGGGAAAACGGTATGGCAAGCTCAAACTTGACTGAAACGCAAAATAAAAGCTGCATTGCAAATAAATTAGTAGATATGGCCATGGAAAATATGTATTGCAAAATCATTGCTTTTGCTCTGTTTTATTTATCTATTTTGCAATTCTTTATTTTTATTTGCAAAACTTATTTTCTTTTTGCAAAACTTATTTTCTTTTGCAAAACTTTATTTTCTTTTGCATATATATGCGGCATTAAATTGACTCCATATAAAACTTGTTATTCTGAATATTCTGGTTGCATTTCAGTGTTACTGTACAGCATTTTATTAGTATTGCACTTTGGTAGTACTGAATTGTACTTCAGTTGTATTATATATTGCAGTACTACTGCAGTTTTATTGCAGTATAACTGTAGTAATACTTCAGCTGTATTGCAGTAATACTGCGGTTCTATTGCAGTTGTTTGTTAGTAATACTACAGCTCTACTGCAGTTGTATTTCAATAGTACTTCAGATGTATTGCAGTAAAACGGCAATAATGCAGTTATTTTCGTGTCCAAAAAACTGCATTTTTCTACATGTAACAAAAACTGCAGTATTACTTTTTAAAAAACTGCAGTAATTTTTTGTAAGGGAAATCCTGTCATTTTAATTAATATTACATGAAATTTATTGAAAATTGTTGCCGCTCCCATTAAGCTCAATGTGCTCTCTTTAAGCTCTTCCACATTGAACGTCTATGTAAATACTCCATAAACAGACTTTAAATATTAACTGATGGTTGTCACTTTAAGTTAATTTAATCGATTTTCTATGGATTCTGTCGACTCAAATCTGCAGACTGGCTCTGACCTTTACCAACAAGCATCAACTTCTCCAGACTGTAAATTGGTGGAAAATCGGGGCAAAAATCGTCTAGTGTATTCCAGCCTTAAGAGACTATAAATAAGTTGACATCCATTTAATGAGAGGTTTCATAATGAGGCTAGTTTCTGTGTTCATCCCCATGAATTAAATGTTTTATTTGATTTTTGAATGTGTTACTTTGCTGAATGTGGACTAGTCTAGATGTTGCAATGTGCTTAGATGACACTTCACTATGAATAATATAAAACTGATCGACTTAAATGACTTGTTGCTTGATTTTAGTGTTCTGTTTTTTTTTGTGATTGACTTTGTACCTTCAAAAAAAATATTTTTACAATTATTCTTTAAAAATGTTCCTTAAAATAAACAAGAATTTTTAATAAAACATGATGTGAGCTTAATGGGAACAGAGGTGTGCTTAAAGGGTACAAAAATGTACCCATTAAGCACAGCCAGACTTTTTGAATTTAATGATGTATATCTTTATTGAAAAGCTTTTGTCATTTAAAGTAAAATTAAATGCTTTTGTGTGAGAGATTAATATTTTATTTTAACAATTTGTTGTACTGAAACGAATATCTTGTGCACTAAAAATGTCTCAATGTAGATTTTGATGAGCTTAATAGGTAAGTTTACCCTACATAATATACAAAATACTTAAGAATAAAAATAATGCAAATCAGTCCCAAATAAAAAGTCAGAGAATGACTACAAACATTTCAAGACTTTTTAATTGCATGGTGACATATAAAACAAAATTGCAATATTGTACATGTGAGACAACATAAATACTCTCAATTAGGCATTTAACTGCATCAGTCCATTTATTTCTTCTTCCAAAATTTGCTGTAATCATCAACTTTGAAATCATCCTCAAGATCATCCAATTTCTGTTTCACTGCCCTCTTTGGTTCTCTTTTCCGCATCCTGATTTTCCTTTCCTCCTCCGAGAGGGTGGTGATGTCCACCGGCATCTGAGAGGAAAAATAAAATACAGTAAAAACTGTTGATAACTGACTCAAAACACTCACCCAAGGACCTTTTTTTTTTTTTTAAACTTGACATTTTGAACTGCCATTGTATGACAGTTCTTCAAAAAAATCTCCTTTTGCCTACCAAATAAAAAGACCATTAACATGATATTGAGTGAATAATCGCTGAATTATCCTTATCGTAAGTGTGTACCTTGTACAAAAAGCTTGGAATATAAACCACTAACCTTCATTATTCTTCTGGGCTCTTTATATCTGATGTTGATGGTGGATCCATCAGGTTTCACCAACAAAACCGGATACACCCTGTCATACTTCTGCCTTCCAAAGCGGACAACGCAGGTTCTGTTGGAGTCTGACTGAAAGACTGTAGTGTGAAATGTGGATGTGGCTTGCAAGCACCTGTGGGTGACAACAGCCTGAAGACACCTGCGCAAAACAATAAAAGGACATTAAAAATGTAAACATTTCTGAGCATCACTGATGATGTTTAAGCTAGCTGCAGTACAATCGAAAAATAGTGCAATCGCTGTAGCTTCAGCACCTCAATCATCTAGTGCAAAGTCAGATAATTTGTCATTAGGAAATAGTTAAGAAACCAAAATCCTTCCATGAGCAGGTCTTATAAATTTTGAATGGGAACAAAAAAAAAATGTTAAAGGGGTAAAAAGAGTCACTTTGGCTTCGTTTAACACTAATACACAACTTTAAAAACGAAAATACACTGACTACCACACTATAACAGATGAGAGAACTCAATGTGCTAACGGTTCGCTACTTACCTAAACATACTCATGCAAGGCTGGCCAGTTGTAATTAAAGCCATGATCATCAAATTTGCAACACTGGAATCGGCTACGTAGTAAATATATTCATAAGTGTAAGAAGATATAAGCAGAACACTTCAGAATGGAAAAGGTCACATCAACAAACGGCATGGAGGTGTATCAGCATAAAATGCTCCCCCTGGAAATTTGTGCTGCAACTTCCAATAGTTCCGCTGTCTGTTCTGTTTGGATTTTTGTTCACATGAGGAAAAAGCAGCTATTCTTTTTTGCTCTAAACAAAACAGATTTATGCAAACCAGCTGCTTACAATTTTAATAATCAAGCCAGAATTTAGCATGCAATATTTTATTTAAAAATATAATATGAAATTCTGAACATAATTTCTTCTCGTCATAAAAATATATAAAATACATAGAATACGACATAAAAAGGTACAATACACCACAGTAAAAATTTTAAATCAGTTTTTTTTTTTTATTATTAATTAAAACGTTTTTGTACGTAAAAAAAAAAAAAAAAAAAGTATATTATTTTACATAGAGCAGCCTCATGGGGGCAGGCTTGTTGTGATCACATCCTCAGTCGAAAACATTTTTTTTCTCGGGCCTGTTTTTGGACACCATCAGCCACAGAAAAAAGATTATGAACAGATTTTAACTCTCTAAACTTGTTTGTCCAATGAGGTAGTGGAAGTGGGAGCCACGGTCTTCTTATAATGTGCTACCAGTCTGTCTGCCTCCCTGTGTCCTGAGAGAAGAGCTCCTTGCACTGTGCCATAAAGAGTCTTCATCGTTGCCTCACCTGCAAACAGGACCTGAAGATCCTGAAATATGTGGAGTAAAAAAAATCACTTTAATACTTCAATGACAAAGAAAAGCAAATCAAAGAAGGGCCTACTTCTTTATCAAAAACTTCTGCTTGATAGCCCATAAACCAAACGCATATTTAAGTAAAAAGAATATTCCATTATTAAGTTAAATTCAAAATAATAAAAAAAAAAAAAAAAATCACATACTTGGTCAGGATGCCAGCTGCCCACTAGTGGTTGGGCCAATGTGTCCATAACTTGGCCATCAACACCAACAGGGAGGAAAGCGTAGCTTCCTTTTATGAAGTTGTTGCTGCGCCACTTAGTGCAGAGTATGGATTTCGGCCGAGGAATGTCTGAACGTCCTTGGGAGTAAATAAAATATTAAAAATACATGATACTTTTGAAAAACAACTTTTCACCAATATATTTTTTAACTTATAACTTTTAAAAACCTTAAAGTCTTGTAACTGACACATTAGCAAACACTCACAAGTAATAAAAGAGTATTCTTTACCAAAGAACATTTTGAGATGCTCAGTCATCGCAGTTGAGAGCTCATCGTCTGTCATGGTTTCAACCAGGTCAGCTATGTCTCCTGGACACCAACCAATTAAGATATTGCCAAACCTAGAAAAGAGAGAATAATGTTACTATTATTATTATTACTATTTTGAATCTTTGAAGCACGGATTTTGGCTGATTTTCCTACATTTTACTATAAATTATAGTCAGTGGTGTTTAAGAGTAATTGTATATATCCAGATTTTTTCATACAGCATCTATACATGCAAATGTAAAATAATAAATTTAACCTATTACTGAAAATTTAACTGTCATTTTATACAACATTAACCTTTCTTTGGGTCTCAGGACAGAAAAGGACTGCACGTTCTTGAGCCACTGCATTTTATTGGTGGATACAGAGGCAGGGGTGTCATCCTCATAAATGAGGCTGATCGAACCAACATCATTTTCCCAGAATGCCTCTTCGTACTCCAGAAAGATCTTGGCAATGTTGCCAAAGCACAGCTTATCGATGACCTCGATTTTCTCAGTTGGGAGACTGGGGATGAATAGGCTAGATGCTTGTGCTTTTAGACACCCTTCAAAATACACACATATAGTCAGAGCACTCAATTTGCAATGGCAAAATATATCTCTTACATATGAAGAGTTCATTTGCAAAAACCGTTAACTCCGTTTTTAACAATTTTCAAAAATCATGTTTTTTCATGCATTCCAATTAATCTCAATCAAACTGCAGTTGGGTTATTGTGATTAGGTAAAAAATAACTAAAAAATACTAGCTAAATAACACAATAAAACATGATTTTTGAAAATTTTTCAAAAACGGAGTTATCTGTTTTTGCAAATGAACTCTTCATATATAAATGCGCTCACTTCAGTCCTTATCAACACATACCTAATGAAATGGTCACAATTACATGATCGGCTAAAATCTCGTCCCCATTCTCACACACAATGCAAACTGGGTACTGGTGGATTTTTTCTTCAGAAGCAGATTCAGTGGGAGCAGGGAGAGGTTCATTATGAGGAGGGGCAACAGAAAAGGATCCATCCCATTTGATCTTACTAACTTCTCGTTTTAGGAGCAAACGATCTTTAGGGAAGTCCTCCAGCAGCATATCCACAAGCTGAAACATTAAACTGACATACATACACAACATTTAACACTAAATGAATCATTTAATGAGCAATAATTGCAAATGAATGTAGATTATCTTCTCAACCCATCATACCCTGCAACATTGAGACTGTCACCCATGTTGATATAATACTGCCAGGAGTCAAGAGAGATCCTGTGGAGGTCTGAAGCTCCAACGTCAATCAGCATGTCTTTTCCGACCAAAGCCAAAATACCCTGCATCCTCGTTTTCAAGTGATTGTCATTGTCTTGCAAGTGGTCAATCACATCCTGGGTTTTTTCAGCATAGTGTTCACCCAAACTCTTTCCCGTGTTGGAGCCACGGTATCGAATGATGCCCTCTCCAGCTTCATATGCACGTCTGGCGAAGTTTGCATCTACTTTGTGTCCCTTGTTACTGTAAAATGCTTCTTCACCCATCTCAGGGATCTGGTTTAGAAGGCCAGACTTTTTTAGTAGACAGTAGACTGGGTTTTTTTCTGACGTCCCATGGATGTACTGTGCTCCGGTATCAACACATACATGACCTTTTATATAAAAAGAGAAAGACAGTGACATATGTATTGTTAAATATTAATACAGCATAGAATACTGCATTACAGAGTCAGAAATGAACCAGGGTTTGAAAGAAAATGTTACAGAATGTGACAAAAATACCTTATGTTTATCTTCATTTTATCTTCATTTATATTTTATTTTAAAACCCCAGATTTCACATTTTATTCTAGGCCTATCTAATGATGGGTTTTAGGCACTATATTGATAATTTATTGAATTTATTCAATTTCTTGAGTTTTTGGCATAAAATGTTTATAAATATGACCCCCTAAAAAAAAAAAAAAAAGCCATTAAAAGCTTTCATAAATCTGATTCAAAATTACGCGATACAATCTGTTGACACAGCAAAAAAAAAAAAAGTACTATTTAATGGAAGTGAAACTAAGTCATGGGTTCATAGATTTCAGCTTCCTAAAACAGTTTCCTCTAACACACAATCATACATTTATTTGTTTTTTTAGTTTATTTTTTGTTAAAACGAATATATAATAAATATTATTATGAATAATAAATATAATAAGCAAAATGAACAAAGCCTTAACATTATAGTAATACATGAATTTAATGACACTTTATTATTAATAATGATTTATATAATTATTGTTATTATATTATTGTATAACTCTTAATATTAAATAACATTTTCTATATATTAACCCGTTTAATCCCAAATTTTTCCCAGACACGAAAATATCCAAATGATGCGTCATTAGTAACCCTTTGAAATAATCACTAATTATTATTATTATTATTAATTTATTTTTTGGAAAAGTGTGAGAAAAATTGTGTTTTATGGTCGGTGACTGGTAGGATAATGTGTATACTGAATTAACATATTTCTGCAGTCATAAAATTTTTTATATATCTTAGCCCAGCTATTTTAAACAGTTTGATCACATTCTAGGGTTACTATTATGGAAAAAAAGGAATACTGCGATAAAAGACAAAAATAATAATAATAATAATAATAATAATAATAATGCAACCATCAACATATTTCAAAATTGTTACTTTTTGGTAACATATATCATCAAATGTTTATATTAGTGCTACCAGTATTACAATACAATATTACAATATTTTGTCATTGCAACATTTTAGTAACAACTGCAATTGGATTTATATTGTATACCTAAATTCACTGTTATTTCACCGGCCACTATTGTGACCATCAAGATGTTTACTCATTCAACAAAACTGAATATATGCGAATTCACAAATTAATGCTAGACACCTTAAAGATAATGTGTACCAACAATCTTTCTCATATCTTTATGTGAACATACTTTACTAGCTTTTCGTTTTGGAGCTTTTATGCGGCCATCAACTGCTGTGGTCATGTGAACCATGTGAAACTGCACATACCCTTTATTTTTTTTCCATATTTGCAGGAAGTGCGCTAAAACATCAGTCATAAGGTTTTTAAATGAATACCTTTATAAATGAAAAACGCTCACTATTGTGACCGGTGGGATTAAATGGGTTAACTTTGACTGTAATTCAATTCGTGTAATCTATCTGAGGTATAACGTAGCTGTTCACCTTGAGTTGCAGAAGCTACTCTTCCTCCGAGCTTCTCGGACGCTTCCAGCACCGTGACGTCATTAAATCCATATTCTTTCAGTTTCTTGGCTGCAGCGAGTCCTGCCACTCCAGCACCAACCACCACGATAGATGGATTCCTGTGTGCCATGTCTATAGGATTGAAAAAGTGATTATGGTAACCGCAACTTTACGAGTAAAAACAAAATGCATTACAATAAAATCTTACATTTAGACAGTACAGTTCCTGACATTCATATGAAAGGCTTTTATTGCTCTGGTTGCATTCATTTATAGCTTTAGCATATTTTTTAATAACTAAAAGTCTTTACCTACTTTGTAACGGCGCTAAATGCTGACCATCCACCTTTTAGCATGTAGTTGTATCGCTTAGTTCTACTTCCTGTTTTACCGCTATGACTGTTGATTCAGATGGGACGATGTGTGGCCAAACGGGAAGAAACACATCCTACTGTTTTTCTGTTTCTCAGGTGGTTGTATGCATATTTGTCCATTAGGGGGCAGAAAATCCTAAGAAAATAAGTCTAATTGTGCACATTTGTAATGGACTACATTTGAATTAAATCGGATGCCCATTTTCCACAAGTTGATATGATTCTTTAGGGTCTTAACATGAAGTCTATAACATACTTTAGTTAAAATTTCTCAGTGGTAGCATACAACAACACCCTCTTTACATTGTCAAAAACAGCTTTGTTCACAGTTACTATTGGATGTTACACTGTTCCTTTGAGCAAGACATGTATCACCAGATTACTCCAGGGAAATTGTCTCCATTATGTGCACTTTAGACAAAAGTGTCTGGAAAATGTGTTTGATTATTTTATTTTATTGTATTCAGGTGATTTAGTGTTGGCTTTACGCAGTTTTGTACTAATTATGGTGAACATCATTATCTAAGGCAAAATAATAGCATCCAAGCAATATGAGCCAAGAATATTTTCTTACGGAACAAGAACAGGTGCACTTGCCTTTCTTTAATGACAAAATGTCTTGCCCTTAGGCTTTCTCTGTTAAATTTTTTTTAAAACAGATGTACTGCAGCACAGAATCGCTTGATCTAAAATGATCATTGTCTTCTACGTTCATCTATCTGCACTTTCAGCTGCTTTGCAAAGCTGACACTTTTCAACAGCCAGAATCTGGCCAGTGGAGAACCAAGCCATTCACTTTTGTCACAATTCGAGCCGACCTTTTGTTCAGCCAGGCTCGGATGAATCAATGACCTTATTGTGACATTAATTCATCATCGGTGTAATTTATCATCTTTTGGCGTCATTGTATGCAGGCTTGGTTTTCAATAATCTGTGCTTTGTCTCACAGCAGGGTCAAACAGATCTGATCCAGCGGGAAGCAGGTGAGGGGTGAAATCTGTGGCCTTTACACAAATCGCAGTGAAAAGACTACACCAACAAACAACAGGCATCTTCTGCTGCACTCAGAGGGAGTGACGTTACTCTCATTGTTCATCTTTGTTTGGACAGCCAGTGACTGCATGTACGGACAGTTTTGATAGCTGTTTATCATTGTGACAGATATGTGCCCCTGACTTTTCATGCTTTACACACGCAACATGCTGTTTAAGTGTTTTTATCTGTAAGACATGATCATAAATCTGTCATTGGTCATAAGAATGTGAGTGTTTTGGAAACATCAATGTGACCATATTTCTCAAGATGATTAGATGATGACTAAAAGGATATTGTGGGATTTGGACAATGTTTGGTTTGAGAAAGTATTAGTACTTTTTCCCATGGTGCCGTTTTTTCACTTTTTAATGAAGTAACTTGTCAGGGCAGGTGCGAGTCCAGGGGCAACAGTGACCTGAATCCTCTGTTTGTCGATAGACAGGCCCACCTAAAAAACCCAAAGCCCCCAGACACAATACTATTCACTAAAATATCTGCATTATATATATATAACTGTGTTTATTGATATTTAGACTTTCTTTTTAAATTTGTTTTTGTTCTTATTTATACTGGTGGTGCCAAAAGGTATTTGGGCATTTCAATCAAAAATATAATTCATTTATTAATAATAATAATAATAATAATAATAATATAGTTAATAATAGTTATTATTATAATAACTAATTATTATAATAGTTAAAAGTTGGTTAAAATAACTGAATGAAGTTATTTCTGAATCTGTGTATTAGGCTATCATTTGTTTGGAGGTCCAAAAATGTCCAAATAAACTTTAGCCATTGTAACTTATATTCTGCTTTTTCATTTTTTTTTTTTTTTAATAGTACCATCCCTCCTCTTATGTACATTTCTCTTTTCACAGATGATCATTTTACTATGTGTGTGGCAAATAAACTGTTAAATATTTACATAAATGTTGGCTATGAATTGTGTGATATAAATTCCCTTTTTATATGCATTGATCATTTTTTCCTGCACAAATTGAGGGAGTAGGCCTTCAAGTTGGTGGTATGGGCCAAAGATGACAGAAGCTCCAGAGTTCTCCCAGCACAGTAAACAGCAAAAAGTAGCCCAAACAATACTACGTTTGTTTTGCGCCTCACAGAGCTCATTGTGTGCCTGCTGGTGAGCTCTCCGTCAGTTTCTCCTGGCACAATGGGCAAATGGTCCCCCCGGTCGTGCCCGCCCTGCCTTCTGATTCAAGAGATGGGTATGCCAGTCATGTCATCCGCTTGTCTCAGAATCACCCAACTGCCATGGCTGTATTTGTAAGACTAATGACAGCATGGTTGAGAGAAAGGCATGATTATGTTCACTCATGTAATCATTATGCCTCAGTGCTTCTGTCTACGAGGGCAGGGGAATCAAAAGGAAATGTGAGACGCCAAAAGCTCTCATCTTCTCACACAGGGGAAGGCCATGACTGACAACAGAGCAACTCATCCCATGATTGTTTTTTAGAAACTCATCTCAGTATCAAATTATCAAAGGACTGCATTAAATAACATGCTTAACGATATTTTATTAACAGAATGGTTCAACTAAATGACTTATAAATTTCAGCCACCACAGGATTTGCAGTTTCTAGAATATAGAATAAAATAAGCAGATGATAAGATGGGTTCACTGAGGATTGCAGGATCATCTTTTCATGATTTACTATTAACCTTCATAAATCGCATCATAAATGCAACTGTAAAGCACTACTATTCATCTTCAAAATGTTACAATCTAAATCAGTCACCAGTCCAACACTTCAGCTGTGACTTTAAATGTTAATGTATCTCTGTGAATCAGATATTTCTGGCAAGGAGCTTTATGATACAGGAGGAAGAATGACAGCCTAAGGTCACATCTTCTGCAGAAAAATATTCAGAGCTGAATTAGTTTTGGCGGAGTGCCAAACAGCAGTCTAATATTTTAAGTGCTGCTGGTCCTTAAGATCATCTAAGTTATGAGGTTTTTCTATTTCACGTATTTTAGGACAATTTAACTTTTCTACTGCAACCATCAGCCAATTAAAAAAATGTTTTTAATAATTTAATAGATACAAGCTGCCCCAATTTTCACAGCTGGAAGTGTTAAATCAGGGATAGCAATGCGAGAAAACCAGAGAAATTAATAAAGATAAGTTTGCGTTTGTTTCTGTATTGCTTTCCGCACGCGCCTTTTCCTGTCCTCCTGAGAAATTCGCGCGCTCACACATTTTAAAAGTTTACGGTCATACCTGTGCTGCGACTCACCAACACAAATCTGTTTTTCGACTTCTCTGCTGAATAATTGCTTACAGGTGTCATCTTTAATACACTTATGTTACATAATGTATTAGAGACCTCAAACAAGGGAATTGTTTAGGGCTCAAACAACCGCATGAAATCATTCACAACAATATGACGCCGCGCGCTTGGAGTGTAGACCTGTCGACGCAGCATCCCGGCGCGCATTCCAGTGAATGCGCGTTCAGGCGCGTAGTAATCGCATCCTTGCGGGATTTGTCACCAGTCAGCATCATTCAGCTTTCTTCACAGCGAAACGCAGTAACAGCAGGGACAATTCATGCAGAATGAGTGTTTGACTTCTGAGCGTCTGCTCTCTGACGGGAGTTGCTTAATTTGGACTGAAGAGCATCAGTTACTGAAGTAAAAACGCTTGCGCGACCTTCAAGGTGAGTTTTGAATTTAAATATTTGGTGCTTGACTGATTTTTTTCCTTCTAAACATAATGGTCTACACATGACCTAAAAATTTGATGTGTAGGATAACAATTTGTAAAGTCGTTTAGTCATTATGAAAAACTTTACGTTTTTAAATGCAAAGTTATGGCAAGCCACTTAACGTTTTCTTTCATCTATTAAAATACCTTTTTATGTTACTTAGACTTTTTCCATTAGTGACATAGTTATTCATTTAGTCACAACTGTAGTATAGTATAGTCACTATCCCAATGAAAACAAGTAGGCTAATTGTCATATGCAATGACTAGTCATAATAACTAGTACTAATAAAGCTGGAACTATTGGGATAGTTTCTAGTAAATAATAAATAACACAACACCTAATATATGCAGAATTGATACCACAGGGTTCTTGAGTTAGGAAAAAAACACTCCTAACCTTGCGTCTCCTGAACTGACTAAATGCCTCACAGGTTCAGTTAGGACGTGCTTTGAAACTAAATCATCTATCCTCAGGGTCCTTCTATCAATTAAGAGATTCTCTTAAAAGTTTATTGGATCAGTGCTTGCCCTCTGTCAAAGTTTTGACATTAGACCCAAATTGCATTTATGGCACGTTGCTTCAACAAACTTCCATTAAAGAAATTAAAATATGTGTGTGCAACTCTTTTGGAACCTAAAGTCCAAGTTATTTGGCTTCAGTGTGACTCTTGCCCTAGAAGAAAGAGTTGAAGAGCCATTATATTGTTCAGCTCCCAACCCCACCACACACTGTGGCATGCTGAGAGCTTTCTTATGTGGTTGCTCACATCCTGATAAACGCCACTGAAGGCATGCAGTGCATCTGGCATCTTAGTTTTTGCAGACAGTCTAGCAATCGTGTTTTCCATGCTTTAAAAGAGGCTAGAACCCAGCATGCTCTAAACATGCAGTGGCTTGTGGGATGCTGAACTCTTGACCACAGGGAAGCCAGGTGGGTGCAACTAAATAGAGGTTGTACTGACTGTTTGTGTATGTCAAATGAAAAAAGTTTACTTTTTACTAATGCTCTGTGTGCTCTCACTAATATGTGCATCCATGCTAAACTACATTAAAGAGCACAATAAATAACTAGCTTTATAATATTTGATTAAAAGGGTTGATCGATAGAACATTAAAATACATTAAAACTATTAAAACAGTGATCTTGAAGCACAATGACTGGACTTCTTATGCATTTTTCATGCTTTAAATTAAATTTAAGATATTGATGGTTCTGTGCTGTTTAACTTTGAGGAAACAAATCAATACCACAGCGGTTTTAATGATCTGCGGGCACAACGTGTTTGCTGGTTTTATGAGTTTCCCACAATTGTCCTCAGAAAGCCTGTTTGAGGAGACAGAACTTTGAATGAACTCTGGAGTTAGAATGTTCCACTTGACCTCTGACCTAGTGCACATTTCTCAAGTTACACTCTTGTTTCTAATCTCTGCAATATATAATAAATACACATAAATCTACACAAACAAGTATCTTAAAGTAACTCTAAGAAAAGTAGTGTGCATAGAAACGGCCCATTTTGCATTTCATAAAGCTGAACAGAGTTATCATCAAGGAGAGTTTACACTACACAACAATTTTAAATGTTAAAAATCAAAGGCATAATAAAAACCATTACACTGCTATGAACAAAATTTCTCACAACACCTTGAAGGAGGCTTCTAGTCACTGTTTACTGTATCCCAAACAGCTGTAATGGCAAAAGTATCTGGCAGATTGTCTGTGAGGATGAGTCAAGCATTGCCAGGGAATGTTATTAGCCTAACTGTGGCGTGAGCTCAGGACTTAAGGCACGGCCGGTATGCCGTGAATCAGGGTAGACCATCCTCCTCCTCCTCAGGCAGAACTTTGAAACAGAGCATGTTGGGGAACACAGGGGCAGTACTGAGGAAAGAATCATTAGATCATCAAAACTAAGAAGAGATAAGAGACTTTTCATGGATACATTGAAATTATTGGAATAGTTGCTATCATAACATATTGACACAATATTTAATTTAAACCCTGTGCAAGTTCATCCCGCAGTAATTTAAGTACAAGCATCATTTGATCATGACCGCCTGCGCCTGATGTTTAAAAGATGTGATTTTTATTGCATTAGAATTCTTTAGATGTATTTTAGGTGAGTTGTTTGCCTCATGGTAAAAACAGAGATTAGAAGGGGTGGATGGGGAGAAAGTGGTGCCTGCCTCCTCTACAACTCCCAACTGATGTTAACACGAGATAGAGAGGACTACCAGGAGAGAACCATTTTGTACAAAACATCTGCTCACACACTTCACGTGAACTGACAAAATGGCCCCATTATCTTGACTGATTGCTAAAGTGTCGTAGCGTATCGCAACCCTGTGGAAAAGACCAGCATGTGTAGTGTTTTGGATGATGGTTTCCAGCAAGGGATGCTGGAAGTCCCATCAGGCTTTAGCTTAACCAGCAAGAGTCTCTTGGTCAATGGCCTTCACACACACACACACACACACACACACACAATTTACCAGTCAGCAATGCTTGACTGTTTTAACAGGGTCAAAATGGAGTTAAAATTTGGCAACACATTCACAAAATGCATGCATCTTTTTCTTAGAGGGTGTTCTAGCCTTGATCTGACACAGCATATATATCATCTCACATATACACACCCATACTGTATATACTGTACACCCACCACATATTCAAGTCATGTAGATCACATATGCAAGTCATATGTATCTCAATCCTGCTGGTCACCACACACACACACACACACGTGCACATGCAACTTCATCATAAATCAGTGCTGCGTGTGCTCTTGACTTGCAAGATCTTCCACGTGTCGTTCTGGAATGCTTAACTCAGAACAATGATGTCATTGAATCTGGGTTCACTCTCCTCGCTTATCTCGAAATCTGACAGTCCAGTGCCGACATCCAATCACATCTTGTCATCTCGTAATGGAATGACATTCTTAATCAGTGATATGAAGATTAAAAACAGCTCAGTTCACTTTATACACAGCACTTATTAGTTCTTCTCTGTGATATGTTTGTTGGGATTCTATATGCCTACCAGCTGCAAGTGTAAGATATAGATTTTGGAAAATGCAACAAATTAAAGAAATATGAACCAAAACAGTATTTGAATTTTTTTTTTTTTTGAAAAGCACTGCTAAAAATGTATGAATGTCATTGCATTAGAGAAATATCAAATCATGTGGCATTTATGTTCAAGAATGATTTTCAAACAAAACATTTCACAAAAAAATAATTGTGTTGTTTTGTGTGGGACAAGCAATAAAACAAGATTTACTGTTGAGTATAGTCTATATTTGTAAATTTTCTGGTTCTCCGATGTTAGAAACATATCCATAGTGATGGTTATTCTGCTAAGATACCTGTGTGAATTAAAGTAAAATGGGACCAGCTGATTAAAAGTTGCAAGTCTATGCAAAAATAGTGTGTCCCTTTTGTGGCCCTTGTATGTAGCAGAATATATGTGCATATAGCAGATTATATATCTATAAATATATAAACACCAGATAAAAATCCTTTTTTTCACCCAAACTTCTATTTTAGTCTAAAAACTGAGCCATTAAAGGGTTACTCCACCTCAAAATTAAAATTTTATCACAAATCACTTACCCCCATGTCGTTCCAAACCCGTAAAAGCTTAGTTTGTCTTTGGAGCACAATTTAAGATATTTTGGATGAAAACCAGGAGGTTTGTGACTGTCCCATTGACTGCCAAGTAAATAATACTGTCAATGCCCAGAAAAGTATGAAAGATTAAACCACTGATGACAGATGGACTATTCTGACGACGTCTTTCATACTTTTCTGTGTCACATGTTTGACCTAGTTTCTTCTGTTCCCCCATTGGTTAATTAGATCCTCACCTGTTTTTGTTTTCCCCTTGATTACCTTTATTATTTAAAGCCTGTGTTCACCCTCCATTCCTTGTCTGCTTTTTCGTTTGCCAAATGTGTTTTGCTACTCTATGCTCCTGGAATTCTACTGTGGATCATTAATAAAAGACTTTTGTTTTTTCTACTCTTCGTCGTGCGCCTCCTTAGCATACACGTCACGTAACAGAATAGCAGACCAAAACAGTTAAGTACTTAAGCGGCGTCTTTCTGTTTATTATTTTGTTTTGTTTTCTGTCCTCTCCCGGAATGGACCTGCCCGGCGTCCAACTCCTATGCCTGAAGCAGTTGGACCGTTCGCTGGAGGACCATACAAGGGACTTTCTAGATCTGGCGTGCCTTACCCACTTCCCGGACCTCTCGCTCTGTGTCTTTTACATCATCAGCCTGAGCGAGCAGTGTAAGGCACGCCTACCAGCGAACAGTCCCAAAGAGGATTTCGCCGCTTGTGTGGAGTGGGTGCTGATGAACAATGAGTCAGCTTTCACCGTCGGCCCTGTGGAGGATGATATCGCCACCGGCCCCACTCCACCACTGCCAGAGACCAGCCAGCCATCGCCCCGATCTACGGAGATACTGCCGGAGCCCACTGCAGATGGCGAGCCTGAGCCCGCTGCGAATGAGCCACTACCATCCTCTGACCAAGTGCGTGAGCCGGCAACATCATCCATCTCCGAGGGAGTTTTGGTGGAACTCGAGGACTTAGAGGGAAGCCCCGCCCACACTCCTACGACTGAGGGTGAGCTGCAACTGTTCTCTGGCAAATATGTAGAGGAACTGAAGGACATTTTTCAGACAGACCTGATTGACTGGTGGGGAGAAGTACAAACCTGTAGCCCTGAATCTCCTGTGCCTCCGCTGGTCCTCCAGCTCTCCTGTGCCTCCGCTGGTCCGTCCAGCTCTCCTGTGCCTCCGCTGGTCCCGTCCAGCTCTCCTGTGCCTCCGCTGGTCCCGTCCAGCTCTCCTGTGCCTCCGCTGGTCCCGTCCAGCTCTCCTGTGCCTCCGCTGGTCCCGTCCAGCTCTCCTGTGCCTCCGCTGGTCCCGTCCAGCTCTCCTGTGCCTCCGCTGGTCCCGTCCAGCTCTCCTGTGCCTCCGCTGGTTCCGTCCAGCTCTGTGCTTCAAGAGCGCCCCCCAGTGGCTGTGCCACGAAGGCGCCACCCTACCTCCGCGCATCCAAGAGTCCGCACTTCAAGAGCGCCCTCAAGAGTCTCCGCTGGTTCCGTCCAGCTCAAGTCCTCCTGTGGTCCCTCCCAGCCTCCCTCTCCCGCCTCCTCTCAAGCCAGCCAGTTCTTCGCCTCCATCTCCACTGATGCCTGTCAGTCCCTCAGCTCACCCTCAGTCAGCGCCTGCCATGCGCTCTACTCTGCCGCCTCGGGACTTCCAGTCTCCAGCTCCGCCCAGAGGTGCGGATCCCCTGTCTCCGAGTCCTCGACTACACCTCGGTCCTCCGACCCATCGGCTCCACCTCGGCTCTCAGCTCCCTCGCCTCCACCGTTGCCCGTCATCCCACTGGCTCCACCTTGGCCCTCCGGATCCTCAGTTCCGCCCCAGCTCTCCGTCTGCCCCGTTCCACCTGGGTCTCCTTCTCCAGCAGCGCAGTCTCCGTTAGTCGGCCCCCTGGTGTCGTCGGCACATTCTCCACCATGGCTCCTCCCACCGTCGACTCCGCCGTGGGCCACCATCCTGGCTGGCCTCTGGATAAACACCTGACTTCTCCTCCTTCAGGCTCCTCCCACCCTCCACTCCCCCTTGGACTGACCTTTGGTTTTGCCCCTTTCCCATTGCCTGCCCTCCTCTTGCTCCACGCCCACCTCCAGAACTCCCACCCTCCCTCCTCTGTTGGACTGTTTTCGTCGGCGCGGGAACGCGCCGTTCCGGGAGGGGGCGTTCTGTCACATGTTTGACCTAGTTTCTTTGACCTAGTTTCTTCTGTTCCCCCATTGGTTAATTAGATCCTCACCTGTTTCTGTTTTTCCCCTTGATTACGTTTATTTAAAGCCTGTGTTCACCCTCCATTCCTTGTCTGCTATTTCGTTTGCCAAATGTGTTTTGCTACTCTATGCTCCTGGAATTCTACTGTGGATTATTAATAAAAGACTTTTGTTTTCTCTACTCCTCGTCGTGCGCCTCCTTAGCATACACGTCACGTAACATTCTGGGCCTTGACAGTGTTATTTATTTGGCAGTCAATGGGACTGTAAACCTCCCGGTTTTCATCCAAAATATCTTAAATTGTGTTCCGAAGACGAACGAAGCTTTTGCGGGTTTGGAACGACATGGGGGTAAGTGATTTATGACAATTTTCATTTTGAGGTGGAGTAACCCTTTAAAAAGAAAGTAATATTTAATAAAGTTCAGTTTAAAAATAGCAAACATAAGAAGAAAATGGAAGTAAATTTAAAAATTCAAAGTCATTGGAGTGCCAAGGAGCCAGGCAGTCTCTTGTTTCTGCAACCACAACAGAGGAAACAGGAAGGGGGCTTCTGTTTCCCAAACAGGATGTTCAAAGCAACACAGTGTGTGACTTCACGTGTCTCCAGCCCGCAGTGCAGTAATTAGTTCCTGTTGCATGCTTTTTTTTTTTTTAATCATCAGAGCTTTTTTGGACCCAGTATGTACAGTATATAGACAACGGTGAATGCTATAGCATATTGAATTGCAGTCAGAAGGATGTAGTAAAAGAACAGATTATAGATTGAATCTTAAAGGAGTGCAGGAAGAATATGTTGAATATGATGAACATGATCTTGTTCTGCACTCTATTGATGGTAAAGCTTCACAGGCATATGACATTGATATGTGAGTGCATGTGCATACTAAACCCTAAATGCGATTAAGCTGTGTCAGGCTGTATCTACAACATGGCTTTTAAGAAGATTGGATCATGCAGATGCATGAGTCTATTGAATGAATATCATCCAAATAACTGTGCTTCATCATCATGATTCAGAAAGGGCATCCACCTTCAACTTCATTACATGAGGCAAAAATATATATGTAGTATATAAACAATTGTTATTTGTATGTTAGTGTGGAAGAATTACTACAAGATTGCCATGTTTTACATGATGTTTGTTTACTTCATTTCAAATCCACTTGGGTCACATTAATACATTTGACTTACAATTCTTTCACTTAATTGTACAATAAATAATAAATGCAGTAAAAAAGGCAAAAAGCTACTTTTAGTTTGTTCAGTGAATTTATTAATTGTACAAACGGCAAGTGGAATGGATTTTATAGCTTGAAACTACACAGCAAGCTGTGTTTTGGACCTAATGGCTTGAATATAATTGAAACTGTGAAGCTAATGGCTTGAATATCATATAAACCGAATCAACTATCACTTGATTAAAGATAAAGGCATTTGTTTGGCTTAAGTGCTCCAAGGACAGTCAGTCTTCTCTTGTCAGCCAAACAACCTGTCCTCTAAGGTGTGAGACCCACCATACATCTCTCCATGTGGCCACAGGGGCATTGACATTCATGACAAGAATAAACCTCCCCACAATTGTACAAGCTACTCCTCTGATTGCTTTACCCCAGAGATGGGCTGCCGACTGCGAGCACAGCTGGGCCTGTGAGCTATATTGGATTAACTGCAACTTTTTTTTTGTTGTATTGCCCCAGCAGTGTTTTATGAGCCATGTTCCTCCACTTCCACAGCTGCTTTTATTGCCCATTGTGTGAGAGTGGATGAAAGTTGATTGCAGGGAAAACAGGGACATCAGGATCTTCCTAACTGTGGTGCATGTTTGCATTTGCAAAATGAAATACTGCAGGGTTCACAACAAGATAGTTGAAGCTGACAGATGACTATTGAGTTTAGAAACTGAAACGTAATTTAATGACCCAAATCCCCACACCAAACCATATTTTAATTTAGTGTCAAATTGTAGGTCCAAGGATGTGTCATCAATGCAGGGTGAGAACAAACAGGAAATGTTTCACTGTATAATTAAAGCTGCTTACTAAAGAAAACTGCTATATTTATTGCTCATACTTAAGTATGAGTAATAATAACTACAACAGTGCAGGTGCATTTACAAAAGTGGAACTTTCTACAAGTTACATTGATATACCAGTAGTTGGTGACAGGTGTGTTTATTAGTGAGTCACTGAATAATTTCTTCAACTCTTTCATTGAAATACACTAATTCATCCAGAAATAAAATAAGTGAGTCAAGTCAATGAATCATTCACTCAGGCAATTCATTTAAACACACTAGGTCATTCAGGAACACAGGAATTGCTCAGAGACATGCAGCTGTTAACTTTGACTATGTTTGAAACTATTTTTGACAAACAAACTGCAAATAGTGTGTTTAAATATAAGTTACTCATTATTTACTTTTTATTGAAAGTAAGTAAAAGTTTATTGAACTGTTGTGTAAGAGCAATATTACATGCAGTCATATTGCTTGTCTGAATCTATGTCCCTGACATGATGAGGTACTAAATAGAGCATGAGATGATGTTTAAGGTATGATTAGTTGGTATGATTTGTGAAGTGGATTCTTTTGTTGGCAGGAGTAACCCTTGACAAAGCACTTCTCTCATGGCAAGGTGACAGGGTCTTCTGCTCTCTACCTGGAGCCCATACAGTCTATAAATACACACTCTTTCTGTCTCTCTCTCTCATACACACACACACACACACACACACACACACACACACACACATATATACTAATAACAGTAATGGCCTCCTCTCTGGGTGATCTTTTAAATGATTGGACATATCATGCCAAGATTTGAAAAAACACTCTGCTGCCTCATCCAACTTATTTAATAATTCAATTCCTCTGCATTTTGTTGGTCATTTGTTTGTGTTAGAATTCATGCCTTTAAAAAGAAGACATACATCTTTCTGATCTGTGCATAACTGCCCTCACAGATTATGTCTTTTAGAAGAGAAACGTCTGGTGATGTGACCAATCATACTTAGAGTTTTTGAAGGAGAAAAGGAGTAGAAATGCTGCCTTATCATAAATAAGCTATTAAACTAAGGGGAGCTGGTTCATATAGTAATTAATGCCTATGCCAGCACCATAAATCCATAGTGCAGTTTCACAGAGGGAGGATATCCAGAGTCATGCAAGCACATATCCAAATTGCACATATGCATTTATGCGCATGTGCTCCACCCATCACACATGCACACATTCATGCACAAAAATGCATTGTGAATCAATTCTTAATCATAATGAAACCGTTCAAACTGCTTATTAGGTTTCAGACTCCACTGCTCACCGTAAGTACCATGTACTTTCTTTTTACGGACCCCCAGGGTTCACTGAGAAAGAATCATGTGCAGACAGAATGTTGCAACCCCTGTAATGTTTTTTTTTAGCTTCCAGGATGAGCTGTCAAATCTGAGGGCAGATGATTCTGTACAATTTTATTTGTTTCTGAAGGCAAGGCTCAATAATGAATCAAATGTCATGTGTCAGATAACTCATCGTGCTATATAAGGAAAGAACCTGATGTGGTTTGGATCAGTGGGACATGACCCAAAATTTAGCGCCAGTCTATTTGAAACAGTATTCAGTAAATCACAATATTAATACAAATAATGCTTTGCTTTTCTTCCAGCCTTCCATACGGAGGGATTTTTTAGGCAACATTTGGATAAATTTCCATCATGAAGCACATGTCCATCTCGAAATGGCTAAGTCAGCTGGGGCTACCTCAGTACTGCACACTATTCGATGAAGAATATGATGGAGTGGAGGTAAAGTCAGCACACACTGTGAGTTTAGACACACATGCACATGCTTAGACACACATGCACGCAGAGCTGCATACCGCACACTGTACCATGAAATTATTCAAACACAGTCATTTGAAATTGCATGACTGCCTGTGAGCTTGTCTTTATTATTATCATAAACAACTTATAGAGCTGTCAGTCAAAGTGAGCAAACATTACAGAAAAGTGAAATCTAAACTCTGTGGTTGAACTCGGGAAAGCTCACTGAGATTCCGTTCAAAGCATCTCACTGAATTTAGACCAGCTGATCTGACATCTGTATTTTCAGCCATGCACTCTTGGCAGCACACTTCACCTGGAATGTAAGTGCGTCCTGGAACAGCAGTAAAATAGAGATTCTGAAAGTATTTCCGTGGCTTACAGATACCAGTACGCATACTTGACTCTGACTATAGCGCTAAACTTCACTACTAAAGCTACTGCCAACAAAATACTTTAACCACACAAATAATCCTAAATTTTAAACTTCACTCTACATTTACAAAGAAATATTTGACAGAACTGCTTGATTGCATGGTTTTAAACAGTGTCAGGCCTTACACTTAAAGGTCATTGCACACATACTGTACTTTACTGTTTATCTTCACTTCCTGTTGTAATTTTTAAATACTCAGAAGGAGAGTGAAATTTTTTTTTTTTTTGAAGGTGTATGTCCAACATAGTATAATAACCCTAATACTCCATTCCAGATTAATTTTTGGGCATCCCATTTACATTAGTGCAGGGTTGTCCAATGCATTTCCTTGAGAACCACCTTCCTGCAGATTTTAGCTCCATCCATAATTAAACACACCTGAACCAGCTAATCAAGATCCTCAGGATTACTAAAAACTTCCGGTTAGCTGTGATGTAGTCTCGTGTCGGGTAGACTGACGGCTGAAGGTCTGGAATCTATGGTAGCTTTCATTGGCCAAGGCCCGCCCATGAGGCCGTTTTACTGACATGTCAAACAACCAATCACAGTTCGTTTCATTCAGCATCACGTTTCGGGGTGTGGAAATGTCGCCACAATAACAGACCGGCAGGGATGGGCAGTATTTCTGATAAATGTATTTAAAATACGTATTTGAAATACAAAATACTATTTTATATTTAAATACCTTTGAAAAAAATCTAATGTATTTTGTATTTAAATACATTTAAGCTTAGTATTTTTGTACTTTCAAAATACATAAAATACTTTTTGCCAGTCAACATCTTTATTACACTGTTGATTTCCTGTGTCAACTAGTTCAGACATGCCACTTTCATGTGAGCTGCAGCTGTACAAGTTTATCTAGATTTGGGTGAGTGAATTTTCATGATTCCTGTAAGGAAATAATGAAATTTCCTACTTCCCACTTCTGAAGTTGTGATTACAAGCTTGTCACATTCAAGTGCTTTGCTGTCGGAAAGAATCATGGAGGACCCCATGTTTCTTGGGGAAATATTATTAAAGCCAAAATCTTTTGAAGATATTTAATTTTGAGTAAAATGTCCCATTCGTTGACAACCGTTTAAACATTCACAGCGCTATTTACTTTGTCAGCTTGACAATTCTAGATTTTATGTCAAATACATACTATTTTGCTGTGTATAAAACATACAAAATGCTTGAAATAGTTATTGCAGTTCTATATGCATTATATCAAAATGAGGTGATAATGCTTGTCGCAGCAGCAATTGTTTTCACCATGTTTAAAGTTTATGGCCTGCACAACTAAAAAATGTTGGGTATCAAAATTATCTATTTCCTAGCAAGGGGAAAATAACATTATCACTAGCACTGGACATTAGAGCTAGCCAGTCAGACTTGATAATTTATTTATTTTTTGGTCAAATTTTGGTTTTATCAACTAGCTAGTCAGTTGTATTTATTAAACTTTAAGCATTACTGCTTGCTATGGCTGGGTGATATGGCAATATAGCTATATGTTGGTGGATATATAAAGTGTGAACGACTGAACATTTTCTATATTGTTTATATATTGTAGTATGCAAATATATCAATGCAGGTTTTAGTGGGCAGGACTTATTGACCCGTTAGGGAGATTAAAAACATGAGTAATAAAGCGAGAGATGAGTTAATAAAAGTGCAGTATGCTGTGAAAGACAACTCAAGAATTCAGTAGGCCCACTCGCATTCTGAAAGGCAGCTTACTTTGTGCGCACCCCGAGACAAACTATGTATAATGGTAATGATAAAGATATAGGGTCCCACTTTACATTGTGGCCTTAACTACAGTGGCCTTAATTACTTGTGAACTTGTACATACAGTACATGTTTTTACATTGTACTTATATTTAAAAAAAATAACTGCATATAATAACGTCTGTAATTAATTTCTGTAATTACATTTATTATTACAGTGTTAACCCATCCCTTAGGCTGATGATACACGGGGCAACTTTTTAACTATGTTGCCATCAACAGGCAACCAGGTGAGACACAGGGCCCACGACCGATCTAAAGTTATCCATATAGAAATTTGTTACCCATTCTCAATGGGAAAGTGCCCAAGCAACATTGCTCAAAAAAGTTGCTCGGCAAAATTGCTCAAAATTTTGCCTCATGTATCATCAGCTTTACACCTGCTAATCCTAAAGCTAATCCACCCTTAAACCTACCCATATCACCAAACCTGTCCCTAACCTTACCCGTATCCCACCTCAATAGCAGCAGAAGTGTTTTGCAATACAATATGAACACAATAAGTAAATTGTACTTATTTTTTTAAGTACATAGTAGTTAAAGCAAACTAATATAAAGTGGGACCAGATATAGTTCTAAAAACTTTTTAAAATCTGAACAAATAGCAGAGTCCACACTGCAACTATAACAATAACGGCACAAAAAAAAACATGATATTGTCCAAATCACTTTCAGAGCAATTTTATACTTCTGATAAATGATAAAATCATTGACAGCCAATCAAAATCAATCCTGTGTTATAGAGCTCAAGTATTTACAGTGACAGATCACATAACTGCAGCAGCACATGCTTAGGATTCGCTAATAAAGTTGTCTTTATAATTATCATTCTTGGTGCAAACAAGCCTTAATAGTGGTACTTTGCTGGATGGCCAGTTTTCAAATGTATTTTATGTATTTTCAAAATACAAAATACTGTATTTGTATTTAAATGCATTTTTGCAGGCAGTATTTTGTATTTTTATTTTAAATACATTTCGGACATATTTTAAAGATTCTATGCCGTGAACTTTAAATATTGCACATACCTTTGAAAATCCAGCGTTTATTTGATCCTGATAAGCATTTGTCATCACAGTTGTAAACATGACGGCTTTCTTCTTTCGTGAGGGGGTTTGGCGCCACAGCATCTTTGTTTCCAGGCAGAACGTTAAAGAACGCGACATACACGTCTCCCGGAAATCCTGTATAATTCAACCAAGCCGACAAAGACTTCGAAACTCCTGAAGTGTTTTCACTTTTGTGTGCCATATGCATCAGATGTTTAGCCAACGGTCCGTGGGCTGAAACTAGCTGTGATGAAGCAGGTTGCAGATGAACTCTGCGGAGCGGAGCGGAATCGGACACCCCTACATTAATGCATTTGCACGTCAAAACATAATTTTCATTTTCATTCTAGTCGGAACCATGATTGTTGTATGTAATGGAAAAATGTCCATCACCACCTGTCACACACAACATGAGCCCCAGGTGGCTCATTTTCAGTGCCCTATAAAGAAGTCCAGTTGCTCTGAAATAATTCATTGTATGCTCCACAAATAACAAGCTGTATAAGTCACTGTCTTCCACACAATTATCCACTTTACAATTTAACCAGCTCCCTTCTGGACACTCAACTTCCAAGAAAGAAATGAACAATGGATCAGAAACAACGGCAGTGTTGACTCTGAGACGACTACAGTACATGTCCATTATAGGCTCACTGATTACTCTGTGCAATGCACATTAACGGTGAATCGTATTTCAGTGATTCCAACTCACTAATGGAGTGCAAGGTAAAGCCTGGATGAAGAACAGCACCAATAAAACAGCTCTTAAGTTTCCATTACCACTTTAATCAGTGATGAAAGAGGTGTTTTCCCTTTATTTTATAACTGGTTTGTGTGACTAAGATGTTTACTAAGAAGAAGACTTAAAACACACACATCTATATAGCTTCCATAAATTCAGTTTTAAATTTCAATTCTGCATACTGTTTATTAAAATTCAGGAATTTCATTAGAATTTCAAAAGCATTGTCAGTGTACAAACCTGCATTTATAGTACCATCATCACTATTATCATATCAAAGTACCATAGTTTTGTCATCTGATATCATCACTGTACCATGGAAGTTTTTATAAGGGCAACTAGTAATGCTTAGATTATGAGTCTTTCATGAGTATCTGTGGGCACACATGCACGCAAATCACCCATCTCATAGGACAATGGCTTATGATGTACAAACCTTCTGCCAAAACAACAACAAACAAGTAGCACATCTCTTATATCTGCCTGCCCACTCAAGGTGAGGTGTCTGAATAGCTGCATGCTTAGTGACATGTTTTTGAAGTCTCAGCATGAGAGATTGATATGAGACCACACATGGTAAATAAAGAGTTTGAGGGTGCAGAGGATTTGTCATGGCTTGTTTGATTCAGCTGTGGGTTTTAGCTGTGGGTTGAAGGCAGATGAACAATATGGGCCCTTACCAGCATGTTATCCCCTCGTTTTCCATTTCTTCACTCTTCTCTCCCCCACACTCTGGCCTTATGTCTTTAACTGACTTTCTTTGTGTCTGCCGCTCTGTACATCCCTGTCCACTACTCTCTCTCTGCTTCCCCAAACTAGCCTGTAAAACAGACATGGCAGTGGGAAAGAGTGCTTGCTGCTGATGTAGGAGATTCTGGGTAGAATCCATTCGATGAAGCCGATGGAGCAGATGAAATAAAACACACAAAGAGAGCAATGCAGCATGCATCTGTTTCTCCAAAGTTAGATCAACACTGCTTCACCTCACTGCACCAATTCAGTACAAAAGATTTCACACGGATCCTCATAGCTACGCTTAACATATGACTTTGTTAAGGCCTTTGAATGATGAGAATGAACAGAACTAAGATTACAAGGACATTTTTTCTCTTTTTTTCTTAATTAAAAATAATATACTAAAACTTTTAATTGGTAATTTTAAATGCTATATTAAGTATATTCAGGCATTACAACATTATAATTGCAGTATAAAAGTAGATATTTATTTTGAGATCTTCTAAAAATAACATTTACCGATGTAAAAACAGAGAAGTTACAACAATTTACAAGAATAAGAGTTGAAGTATGAAATCTTGCTTTCAAGACTGAAGTCTTTGTACTTCAAAATTTCATGTTTAATTCAATGTTACATGCTTTTTCTTTGCAATAAATTGAGTGAAAATATTTTCTACATAATTTCTGTTTTCCTGTTTACTAATATCTTTGGCTTTTCCATGAAAGGATACATTCTTATGGATGCAATCCACAGAAATAGCTAACATCAAGACACAAACAAATTCAAATCTTGCATATTTAGGATGGATAGTATGCAAATTGGAATGCAGCCACAAAAATCCGAGCAAACCAATTTTAGTTGCATTGTCAAAATATGGGCAGTCCCAAATAACCCAATATGCTGTGACAGCACATGTTTGTTACTGTTTATTTTTGAAGGAATGTGCACTGTAAATACTGAACAGCAGAAAATAGCACATAACCTTCAATTAAACAGCTCTTGTTTTGTCCTGCCAGGAACAATGAAAGCAATGAGATGCCGTCTAAAACATAGCCGTGCGTTTTTGTTGTGTCAGAAGCAGAAGGAATGTATTGTTTTGAAAGCCACACAAGGCCTGACTTTGAGGAGTGGCGAAGCACGGGCCATAATGACACAACGCTAGCTTAAACCGTACACTTTTCTGATGTTTGGTTTTGTGTGAATGATAGATGGCCATTAGTTCTAGCCCTTGTCATTCTCACCACACATTTAAACCACTTCAACTCTGTGTTTTTGTCTCTCTTTAGGACTTGTTGTACCTTACAGAAATGGATCTGTTGGGTATGGGGGTCCAAAGTCGTCTCCATCGCATCCACATTCTCTCCAGTATCCAAGTGCTGCGAGAGCGTGAAACAAAAAGAGGTTAGTCTCTGTCTTTTCCCACTCAAGTACATTACCATTTACAAGTTTGGGGTTAGTAAGATGTTTTTGAAAAAAGTCTCTTTTTTGCTCACTTAGGCTGAATTTATTTAATCAAACATACAGTAAAAACAGTAATATTGTGGAATAGTAGTAGAATTTAAAATAACTGTTTTTAGAATTTAAAATAAAAATAAATATTCCTCTGATGGCAAAGCTGGATTTTCAGCAGGCATTTCTCCAGTCATCAGTGTCACATGATCCTTCAGAAATCTCATATGCTAATTTGGTGCTCAGGAAGCATTTTTTATTTACTATGTTGAAAACAGTTGTGCTTCTTAATATTTTTGTGGAAACTAACATATTTTTTTCTGTATTTGTTGATGAATAGAAAGTTCAAAAGAACTGCATTTTTTATTTATACAATTTTTTTGTAACAATGTATTTTTTGTCACTTTTGATCAGTTTAATATATCTTTGTGGAATAAAAGTAATATTTTCTTATTTCTTTTTTTTTTAAATTAATAATAATTAAAATAAAAATTTAAATCTTATTACCCCCAGACTTTTCAATGGTAGTGTAGTTACAAGCTTTACTTGTATGCCTATTGCCAACATAGACAATAGCTGCACAAGGGGTGGCTACTGACTGAACTGACTTGCCTTCTGCTACTTCTATGGGCTTTTTAAAATACAAAAGGTGTAACAGAATCATTAAACTCGAGGACTAAACCAGCAATTAAAGTATCTCTCTCCATGAACACACCTCCTCATAAACCACAGTGGTGAAAACAGAAGAAGGAGCTTATCTCTTTGTGGATGTTTTCTCTGGCTGGGCTGAATCTCCTGCTCCATAGCCCTGCTGCTGGACAGCCTGTGACTGTGTCTGTCCATGCGTAAAGCCTGACACTGAAGAGCTTCATTAATCACAGCAAGGCTATACGTTGGGTGGGAGAGCAGTTCAGACTGCAGGCTCGGGGACACATGCATGGGGTCAAATCAACAGGGATTAGCTCAAAAAAACGAAGCACTGGAGTGTGGGATAGATCTCCCTGTGGAGTATTGCCAGCTCAGCTTGATGGAAAAGTTTTAATCTGAGACAAACATAATTATGCTATCCTCAAGGAGTCATCTCGAAGCCTTGAAAGTGATACGCATCTAATCAGCGTGCCGAAATTATGGCGATAACGGCTCATCAGAGAACACTCAGAAACATAAGAAGCATTTACTGTCAACACTGATAGTGAGTCATGAATGGACTTGCTTCCGCACACTCACACAAAGACATCCTAACATCAGACTATCCACCCCTCAGAGTTTTAGCATGGACTTGAAAAACGAAACTAATTGTTATCCTTACAGTTTAAACATTGCCTTACTAACATAATGAAAATTGTACCATTTAATGTATTCAATGAGCATGAGTTGGATTACATACTGTATAACTAGACAATAATTAGCACAAGTACATTCATTGCAAACATTATTTTCTTTGCCAGAGTTGCTTATGGGGGGCTTTAGACATTAAATCACAATTTTTGTAAAGCTACTTCGAAGCAACATGGATTAAGTAATAATTACTTATAAAAATCACTTCTTTGACATTGTCATAGATTTAATAAAGTTTCTTATAAATATGGGCAGTTGCGGGTTGTGTTCTTATAAGGGTTTATTTACAAAATACAGTCACGTATTTGATAGTGCTTGCCCCACATAGTACAATGAGGTATGTCTGAAAACCATCATGAACAAAAATTCCAGTTGATAATCCACCCACACTTTACATTTTATCATTAATCGCCATAGTAAACAAGAAAAAAAAAAAAATAGATGGGCAGTTGTATGCATAAAACATTTTTTTTGTAAAAGTATAAATTAAAAAAAAATTATATATAAAAAAAATTGTTAAGATGCAAAAGAATAATTTAACAAGTTTTTTTCTATATTAAATAAATAAAATGAACAAGGAATTCAGGAATTCTTCTTAATCTATTACCACCAACCACCCATCACCAATAGCACAAAAACTGACTTATTTTAGTAAGGCAGGTCCCTTTTACTGGGCTTGTTTTTTTTTTTTTTTTTTAGCAAAATCTGGCAACACTGCCACCCCTACCCTTCAGTCAAACAGACACACAGACGCGTGTCTATGTAGAGGAGGAGCAGACACACGCTGCTGTGTGCAGGAGCTGCCAGGTGATTATAAACTCTTTCACCCATCCCGCAATCCCGGCAGTCAGCATTGCTGTGGGGGCACCCCTCCACTGTGTGTAATTAAGTCCTTAAAAAGCATGTCAAGACACACACACATACAAACAGTGGGCTGACAGGCAGAGGCTCGTTTCCCAGGCATAACATACTGCCTCGACTCCATTGCTATAGAGACTCTGACACTTTAGAAAATGGGCTGTTGAATTGGATGACTTGGACCAGTGACTTTGCAAATAAAATGGTTTTTATGTTTTGTAACTAATAGGAATAGTGCTGAACAGCTTTTGAACAAATGCATGGGTTATTTAATATTACAAATCACGTAGTCTGTAACACAAACTTACAAAGGGTTACAGCATAAGCAGTCTGAAAACTTACTGTCAGTGCTTAAAAGACATCTGGTCTCTACTGGCATGGTCCCGTGCTTGAGGACAATAACTATTGTTTCCCTGAAATGTTTTGGCTGTTTGAGGACTCAATAGGTGGTCTGATTAAACGGGGTTCGACACCTTTAACAGCCCATTCTAGTAGCGTCTCCATTCAACTCCTGGAGTCCTCACATCCTGTGAGAAATGCAAATGTTACACATAAAATTTCATAGACCACCTTCCTCAGAGCAAAGAGGTTAAATCTCCACTGCTGCAGTCCTGTGGAAAAGATCTTGTTAGTTTCATAAGAAAAGATGGTTTTCTCCAGGACAGCGGGCAATATTATTTTAACAGCTCCGTTTTCAAATCTTATACTACATAGAAAAATGTATATATGTATTAAAACACTATTATTTCCAGTACCAACCAATTTACTCTTTTATGTCCTTCAATTTTTTTTACGTTTTTTCTTACTCTTTCACTTTTATAGTTATTTGAAATCAATCTCCCAAGCATTTCAACCTGCTAAAGTGCAAATTTAAAAGCATTACATTCCTAATTGAACAGTTCACCCAAAAATGAAAAGTCTGTTTACTCACCCTAATGTTGTTCCAAACCTGTATCACCTGTAAGCAAAAAAAAAAAAAATTGTTTAGCAGAAAAAAAGTGGTCTGTGCGACTCTAAAGCCACATGATTGTCTTGCATATGGACTACTTTATGGTACATATGAACTGTACTTTTTGGAGCTTGAAAACCAATGTTTTTGTTGTATCCGAAAGAACAGACTGTATATTCTGCAAAACATCTCTTTGTCTTTCCTAGAAGAAAGAGAAACGTACAGGTTTGACATGACTTGAGAGTGAGTAAATGATGATCTGAATGATGATTTTTTTTTTCTTTATTCCAGTTGTCATTTAGCTTCAGGCACTACTTTATTTTATTTGGTGCTTTTTGTGTAGTTTAAAAGTGTGTGTCAGTGTATAAACACAGTACTCACATGTATTTGCAGCACGGCATTGCAGTGATGTTCAATGATGACAGGCTGCTCTTGTGTAGAAGGGCTAGAGTATGCTATTAAATGAAGCATGCTATTAAATGGGTGGTTGGCTCACTGCCTTCCCTGCTCTCAGTGCAGATTGCAGATTCGTTCAAAGGGATGCCACCATACAGTATATAAAATTCCATACATAAGCAGTTCTGAGCTACATAAATTCCAAGGTCAGCAATGCATCCTTCTAGGGTGGGTTTCATAATTATGTTTATTATTATATTTATTATCCAATTTATGTTTTGTTGTTGCACAAACTATGATTAAGAGTTTATATACGCTCAAATTAAATCCCAATTATGCAGTTCTTTCATTAAGCACTTTGGGTGCTTTGTAAAACCTAATCTAGCATAAACATTAGAAAAAGCAGCATAATTCTAAATATTTTGAGAGCCAGGGCTGAGCCTTGTGAGAAAACGTGAGAAAACTCATCACAGTCAGATGAAAGCCCTGGGTGTCTCTTGGATATATTCTGGGCGTTTCTTGGGCGTTTTGTGGGAAAACTCTTCCCTGTCCTTGCGCTCATACTGGGTGTGAGAGTAGAGTTGGCATCAGCTCCCTCACCCCTCAGTCACATTCAGCTCTGTGCCAGCATTTCATAAATGTAAACACATCTCCCAGCCAGAATGAACAGCTGGCCCCTCTTAAAAAAAACTCTGTTTTGAAATTTAATACATGTCCAAAATATATCCGTCATGACGGATGATACTGGGGCATAAAGTAGTCATTGCTGCTGCTCTGTTAAAAAGCTTTTCAGATACTTGCATTAAGCTCTCTTGTCTGCTAGACAAATGTCACCTGTAGAAAGTGTCCATTACTCTTCTGAGCAATGTTTAAATATGTTTAGGAGGAGGGATTTGTTGGCATCTTGCCAAGTTCGACATGCCCAAAAGATTGGACTCCACATTAGATGCCACATTTGATTTATTCCAAAAACATAAAATGCATTAATGGAAAAAAGTACATCTGAGGATTTCAAGAAATCAAGAATGATTTCTGATTTTTTTTTAATGCATGTTCCTGGTCTTACTGCAAATGATTCATCAATGCACATTAGTCTAGAGAAAAAAAGATGTAAAAAAATGTCTTTGGATTATGTATAATCAAAACTTGTTCCACCTCTGACGCAGCTTTCCTTGTTTGGCTGAAATCATCAAGCCCTCTTATTGTTTTTCTGTTTCAACCACCTGTCATATAGAAATCACTTTTTACAATCCTGATGTATAAAATTATATAAATTTATACATATAAAAAATTTATATGTATAACTTTGAAATACATCACAAGTATAAAATGTGTTGAGTCTACCTTTTTAAATGAGAAATTTCAATAGTTCCACCAATAAAATATAGAAGAATACATCTTAATAAATTTCCTGTTGACAAAATCTCCAGAAAGTTGTGAAAATTAGATGGGAGCTTAACATATGAATTTGAATATGAAATATGTTGTCTACTCTGAATACAGTCTATGTGAAGTCTTCTACCTAGTAAAGATCCTTTTACTTTCACTAGCCATATTTATCCAGTGACCTGGAATAGAGTTACACTTATATAAGAAAGAATGTGGGGATGGAATCGGACAACCAGTCACCAGTGGCCACTTAGTCCATCAATATGACCGTGCTTGACCATGTGTAAGTGGCAGCTAAACTCCATCTGATGACAGCAAGACTGTAAACTGAGAGGTCAGATGTAGCGGTGCTCACTTCTGAGCAGCTATTTGCCAGTGTTGGAAAATATCAGTCATGACAAGCAGATTCCACATCATGTTTATCTGAGGCACAGGGCAGGAGATAAAGCTGGTAAGTCGGAGGCAGGTTATTGCTCACATTTTAACATAGTTCTATCCAGTAACAGTTTAATAACAGTTTTTTGTAAAAACTCTTCAAATCTAATTTCAGTTGGTAAAGTTTGTAAATGTCAGTGTAGAAATGATAATTATCACATTATTTACAGTCCACAGTTTTATGATTCAGAAAATCACTCATGAGAGGAAATTCACATTTTCCTGTTGAAAACATTGCCTTGATGATTACATGTTGTGGAATGGGGCAAGATTACATTTCATACTTTGATAACTGTTCTTACTATCAGCCTTGGGTGGAACCAGCAGAAGGAGAGAGAGGCAGAAAATAATTAGATGAGCTCTATATTCCTTCTAAGGGACACTTCCTGCTACTGTTTGAGTGACACAGAGTTTGTCTTGTGCTCATCTTGATGCATTCCATTCCAAGATTCTGTTCCTGTATGGAAACACATAAATAATAAATAGTTCAATAAATGATTCAAAAATTCCAAATCAAGGTAATAATTAGCTTTGGTAAGAAAATAAAATAGTTATTTGTCAGTTTGCAGGTAACTTTATTAGACACTGCAACTTAATACTTATAATCACATATAATGCTGCGAATGACTCGATACTGTTTATAATAAACAAATATATAATGAAAACAACTGCAATAATTACATAGCAATAAAAAAAACAAAAACAAATCAAACAAACAAAAAAAAAACTTAATTCAACACGTAATTTTATTTTATTTTTTATAATTTTCCTAATTCATGTTACCTGAAGAGTTTCAGAGAAAGTTAGGAAATTTTAAAGAAATTATTATTATTTTTTTTTACCTTTAAAATAATTTACACCAATGAATCGATTACAATAATAATATTTATAGCATAAAATTTGACTTTGTCAACTTTATCATTGCTTTAAAAAAAAGCTAATTTTGTAACCATTAAGGTCAGAATACATCAGACACATGGTTATAAAACAAACCATTATGTATGAGGTGTTCTCATTTGTCTGTACTTGTGTCTTCTGTAACCTGTTTGAATTATGAGCTACTAGTCAAATTACTGAAGCCAGTCTTCCTCTAGTCAAAACTGCTCAGCTAGGGGCTGTATAGGTCCAGTCAGGCGGTCTGACTCCACGTCAAGGTGCCTAAGGTGATGAGACTATCAGATTAAAGCAAAGAATGTCTGCTCTAAATCACTGGCATTGTGGTATGACGGTAAATGCCATGAAACGTGTCAAGCAGTAGAGATAACAGTGAAATACTGTTTATACCACAGTAGAGATACTGACATCACAATTGCCAGGCAGGACTGCTTTATGTTATTTATAATACACACGTATAGGCCTTTATCACAATTCCGCGTTCGAAAAGCAAAAGTTTCAAATAGTAGCGTAAAAAAACTTCTGCTGCAGCCTCTATCCATAGCACAGCATTGTTGCGATTTATTTATGTAAAATTCCGCACAGATACGTCTTAGAAACACACCAAACTTAGTTTACAATCATTAATTGAGTATTGTGAAACCAAGGAAGATGGTTTCATGATATTCTGATGTATATTTCGTGACTTAAAGGGGAGCGAGCAAGCCATACTGTATATGTATGCGCAATACTTCAGAGTCTGACCACCTTATTTTATTACAGAACTGCAAGAAAACATTACAAACAGCATAACACATTAAAGAGCATTTCAATTAACCAAAGCTTATGGGAAAACGTATTGTATTAAACAATAATGCTCACATTTTTCATGCTTAAGATGCAATCCTCAATAATTACATCAAATAAAGTTGTTCAAATAAACAAATATTTCCAGCCCATAGACGATTATTCAAAAATAACTACATTGATCATCTTAATAATGAGTCATATCCTGCGTGATTGAGTGCAATGACTGAACAACATTATAATATATACTGTACAAAAACGGGAGGTTAATCATAGTAAATATAATGCAAGAATAAACAAAATAATTTTAAAAAATAAATGTAAAATAGTCCGATTATTTCTCGGGGAGTAATTTGAGCAGTGTGTGCTATTCATTAATCTCTTGACTGGCAACAGCACTGACAATCGCGTCGATCAGATGATGTTAAACATTAAAATGAAGGATGACATAGAGCATCAAGTCAAAATACAAGAAAATGCAAGTCAAGGCGAAGAAGACCTTTTTTTTTTTTTAGCAAGTTAAAAAGTTGAAATGGTTGGTTACTGTTGTTGATGTGCAATAAGAATTTAGAGTGTTGCTTTATGTGAAGCTGTTTTGCCAGACTTATCATTCGATATGGATACTGTTATCTTTGGTTGTGTCTAAACTACATTACTTGAGAACTCCAGGGCTGAACAAACCATACATGTTGACAGATTCACCATAACTCTTCCTTTTTAGTGATCTATTGCCCATGTCACATGAGAAACGCTCAATTTCAAAGTGTACATGTTTAATTGCACGGAGCTGAAGATTGATAACAGTGCTTTGAGTGGTGTCTTTGACAGATTATATATCTCTATTTTCAGGACAATGTCTGGTTTTGACACTTGACAAATGGTACTCTAGGCAGGTGTGCTGTAACTTAAGGAGGCCTATTTCAATCCAGATGTATACTTTTCAGTGTTTCTAGTGCACACACTTTGTTAGTAGTGAATTCATTGTTGTGGCATTAGTGCATAGGCAGTTTTGGTATTTATATGCAACCCTACAATACTAGAAATGTATTAAAATGGATAGCTTTGGTTCTGGATGTTTGCACAACATTCAGACAGTAACTGAATGACAAAACTAACCTGCATGATCACCGCACTCCCATCAGCCTTTAGTCAGATCACACCGCACCCCATCTCTCTGCCTGAATCATTCGGGAAGGAACTCGGCCTCTGTCGTTTGTTATCGTCCCACTGACAATGAAGAGGAATCCAAGGACAAAGAGACGGGAAATTCTGTTCCTCACTGACAACAGAAAAAAAATAAAACATTTAGCCATTCTGATTAGCCTTTTCTGAAAAAGCATTTTAATGGTTGACAGTTAAATAAATCATTGTTGACCATATAAGGTGTAAAATATGAGAGGAGGAGTCTATTTTTAGATTATGTCAAGTTTTAATATTGACATTTTCAGTACTGACTTGACACACAACAGAAACTTGTTATACTTGTCCAAAAAGTTAACTTGAACAAAAAGGGGCCAGTAATGTTCGGACTGGACACATGACAGAGGAGAGAGCTGCTGGAGGCAGGGGCCGGCTAGTCAGTTGTGAGATGACTCCATAAGTTCCGCCCATTGGAGAGGGTGTGTCTGGGAAATCCTAAATCACTCCCTTGGGGGCTGAACTAAGGAGAGAGAGTAAGCAGGAGAGAGAGGGACTTGAAGGCGATTGTAAGACTGCTTGGGAAACACCGGCACAGTTCATAGTGGGAGGTCAGTGGCAACATAACAGGATTGGCATTCACGCTCAACTTGTTGTTGTCCGTTAGTGTGAATCTGTGCACTACATCGCTATGCTTACTGTGGAACTGAGAAACTCTTACTAACAGACTGCATAAGGAG
Organism: Onychostoma macrolepis; assembly: GCF_012432095.1. Classification (NCBI taxonomy): domain Eukaryota; kingdom Metazoa; phylum Chordata; class Actinopteri; order Cypriniformes; family Cyprinidae; genus Onychostoma; species Onychostoma macrolepis. The sequence goes on from NC_081162.1 coordinate 21,048,177, forward strand.
AATTTTTCAGGGTTTGCATACTTGGAGAAGCTACAACCTTTAACCAGGTAAGGAAAAAAAATGCAAAATGGTTGTGGTAAAGTTATTAAAGGTTCCTCTAATTTTGTATGTATGTATGTCCCCATGTATCTATCTATCTATCATGACCACATACACATTTTTATATATGTAGTTTTTAAGTATAATTTTGCCTTTTCTAACAAATAATGCTAAATATGATTGTCTAGGCTTGCGAACTGTGACACTTTGTGTGTAACATTCAGTAGCTGACAGTAGCTGTTGTGAAGATGGGCGTGTGAGTGTGTGTGTATTATAAAGTCTCAAAGCAGCAGCAGTATCTGTTGTCTTTTCAGTTGCTCATGTGGAAAAAAAGTGGCAGCCACTGCTGAGGACTTTAATAAATTTGTGATTAATATGTCACAGATCTCAATAGTCGACTCACAGACTGAATATAGCACTGCGGGTCACATCGTTGATGGGTAGCAGGGGGTTTGGGGCTTGACATCTTCTCTCACCCCTTCCTGCTCAACAAAAGAACAGTCAGTTAGAAATTGGCTGTATTGTGTGACTATAGTAGTCTGTACAAGTGACAAAGCACTATTATATCAATTCTGTCAGGACCACTATCGTCAAATGATAGATACTTAGCATACAGTTTGGTTTGGCGGTATGGTTCTGTTCTGGGCAAAAACTCCCTGCCCATCCATGCAGCCTGTCATGAATGAGCAGGGAGAGCAGCAATAATAATAACCCCCCAAGGGTTAACAGAACAGAACCAAGCAGACCATTAATGTACTTAGTTACATTTAGTGTAACACATTACTCAAGAATAGGGAGTCTGATTCAACAGGAATGTCAGAAGCCAAGTCCTGACTGTGACGAAAGGAGGAGCTGGGGATGGAGGAGGCTAATTGATCCCGAGCAAGCAAAAGCTGCTGAATAATACTGAATAGCGCTTATGCCGTGATAGGTGTCGTATTCCTGTAGGTAGATGTGATCAGCTGAGAGTCAGCTGATGCAAGCTTGACTCACGTGACCTGCCAGAACTAACACTAACCCTTAATAACTGCTCATTATTAAAAACAAAATCTGGTTTCTTTCTCATCTTAATGTCAAAATGTACACAGATATGCACATACTGAATAAGTACATAAAAATGCTGAAAATCTAATTGTCGATTAACTTAAAATCTTGTCATCTTATTAAGCATATCAGTGTAAGATTGTCCATGTAAACATGCTTAATAACTTCTAAAATATCCAGCAGAGGAAGCGGGACCCTTTTTGTTTTGGCCTCATTCTGTCCTCCCTTCGTTGCTCTTGGTGTTTGTTTGTTTGTGGTGTTTTCCACTGAACATGCTCATTACAGTAATTAGGGAGCAGCCGTGTTGCTTGTGATTGGACTGGAAGATCTTATAGGATCTACTTTTAGCACATAGAGCTGAGAGAAACGGATGTGACCGCTGGCTCCACGCCTTCAGTGAATGGGCGTGTGGTGTGTTCACAAGTCTGTATGCATTTCCACACTTCCTATTCTGATAAGCTTTAGCGTTGGGACTGCGTAATGAACCGCTCAGGCCTGATTTGTGGCTGTTGACTACTGGTACGGGAGTCCGAGTTGAAGCAGAAAGTGTTGTGTCTGTCATGGGGGGGCGGAGGACAGATGTTGATGTATTGTTGCCCATATGTTCCTCTCTCTGTGTGCAGCTGAGTGGTCCACATTGGGAAAACTATGGTGCATTCTTGGTTGTTTTGTCTCCTGTTGCTTTACTGCTATTGTCAGTGACAATGGGACCCTCAATCAATGAGACAAACACAGTGATGTCATAGAGGAAGTACCAGAACTCTCACTCTACAAAATGTAGTCCAATGGTTTTAATTGCTTTTGCTTTAAGACCTACAGTACTACCGTTGAAAAGTTTGGGGTCAGCAAGATTTTTTATTTTTTGATGATGATGATGACAAATACAGTAAAACCAGAAATATTGTGAAATTGTGAGAAATCATTTTAATGCTGATTTGGTTCTCATGTAAAATTTCTTACTATCAAAGTTTAAAACTGCTGTTCTGCTCAATAATAACTTCTTTAATGGGAAAGTTCATTTTACATTGGACATTTAACTGCTGGCCCAATACAGTTTCACAATAATTTAAAATACAACCAAACGGTCCTAAAATTAAACTAATATTACCTTTGGTTGAATAAGTAAACTAAACTATTTCATTAGTTTACGTGCATCATTATTCAACATCAGAGAACCTTGAACATGTGATCGTTGTTAAATTACTGTAATATTAACTTTCAGGGGTACTTCAAGTAAATATTCAAGTCAAAAAAGTTCCTGCACTTTAAAAACTTACTTACCTTGTCTGTGCAAAGTTATAATCCAATTTTTCAACTTCTGTCATGACAATTTAAAGCCGCCCTCTACACCTGGTAACTTTCGCATGATCCATGCAGGGATACCAGAAAGGGACGTGACCTAGGACATGACCACAGGAATTACGTCAGAATAACCAGACGTTAATCTCCCTGTAATAATCCCACTAGTAAAAGGACAATTCAGACAGCTTCACAGCTTTACAAAACATAACTTTCTGTAGTAATCTACATGATTATTTACATGATAGTATTTAACCTGCACCAGTCTTTTAACTTATGTATGCACTGTGGTTCTACAATTCAGCGGTTGGTTCTATTAGAACTTCAGAATGTGTTCTCCACTCCTTCAGGCCATCATGGTTGATGCATGGCTGTGTGTTAAGAGCTCTTTAAACCCTACACTTGCTCTCCTCTCACTCGAGTCTTTGTGTTCCAAAAGCAGGTTTGAATTAATTAAAGTAGAACTGCATTATTCACGAGATTCCCACCAACTCCTGTGGGGGATGGCTGGACGAAGAGAGGGCCAGAGTTAGAATAGTCGTCTTGTTGTTTTGAAATGCGCAAAGAATTCTCCTCCTTCATGTGTTTAACCTTTTTGCTCTGAGAGTCAGAGCTCTTTGAAAACTGTTTGTACTGCATGCACATTTTGAGTATGACAAAAACAGAGTGTGACCTTGACTGTGATTGTTATTGTACCCAGTACAATTCCTACATCTACACCCCTTTAATACCTTTGCATAATTGCCTCAGGATAATCCTTTTAAAACAACTTGAAATGAGAAAGCAATAGGTCATTGGCAAAAACTCAACAGGGGTGAGAGACAACTAAAACATTTCTCAAACAAATGTTAAAGGCATAGTTCACTCAATTGAAAATCCTGTCATCATTTACTCATGCTTATGCCTTTTGTTTTCTGTGGTGCGCAAATGGAGTCATATATAGCATTTCCAAGCTGCTCTTTTCCATAGAATGGAAGTGAATGGTGACTACAGCCAATTTGCTAATCAAGATTTGCTAGATTTTCAGTTACTAACAACTAGTCTGTTTGTCACATAAAAGCTACTGTATGAATTCAGAAGACTTATGATGAGTTACATGGACTTCTTCTATCATGCTTTTTTCAATGCTTGAATGCCTCTGCTTGACATTAATTTCAATTGCATTAAAAAGAGCAGCTCAGACCTTCTGATAAACTTTTTTTTTTGGTGTTCCACAAGAGAAAGTAAGTCATATAGGTTTGGAAAAATATGAGGGTGAACAAATGACAGAATATTTTTTGGGCAATTATCGTTATAGTGTGTACAAGCCAGTCGAAAAAAAGAATAAGATAATGGTTTTCCTGGAGAACAAAGACACTTTAACATTCTCGAACATGACATTGTATTAGCCCGAGGCAAATAAGCGTGTTTGAAATAGAGGATGATGTCAGCCAGCAACCAGCTGTGCTTTGCAGTATTAAGAGAGAGAGACAGAGACAGAGAACGGCCTACTGTGATTGACACTTTGGAGTTAGGTCATATGATGGCATGTCGGTCTAGAATAAAACAAACACTTGAGAGAGAACTGGATAATCAATAGGGAGTCTAAAGAGAAAACAGAAGAGCAAAACATTAATTAAGAACTGTTTAATGAGCATTTTGCATATTCATGACCTCTGGGGAGGAAGAGAAAGTTAATGGTTTAATTGTTTAGCATATGTAATCTAAAGCCGCAGGGGACTTGTTTCTGCATTTCTGCAGTGCTGACAGCTGTCTCTCTGCCTCATTGCGTGCTGAAATGTTGAAAATTACACCATGCAGAGGTCTTAGACACCATGTTAGCCTACAGTGGCCTTTTGATCTGGACTGAAAGCAGGGAAATCACTTATGTTTCAGATTCCTATTACACAGAGTGGTTTATGTAAGAGTTACAAATAACAGGGACATTATAGTGTCCATGTTACGTGTTGCTGCTATTAATATATTAAACAATATTAGACGGTGCTTGTTTGGCTATATCTTTTAAACTATAACCATATATAATTTTGTACAGAGAAAAACGTGTACTTAGGTTATACTATGGAGACTGTGTCAATAAAAATCTAGGCAAAAGTAGTTGAAATAAAGTACAAAAAAAAAGGCATTGGTTCTTAATTATTTAAAAGTATAAAGTAAAAAAAAAATGCACTGATGATATCAGTAAGACTGGAGATTTTCTCATCTTTGTCTGTGACTGTACCTGACTCAAGTTCATCCATCCTAGACAATGGGTATAATGAAAAAGCATTCATTTAATTTAAAGACTCTTGTGGCTAATGATGAAACATCTCTTCACAAGAAAAAAAAAAAAAAAAGACCAGAGCCAATTACACTGAATAATGCACATTAATATGATTTGATTGCCTTGTTACCTAAGTAAGGCCTCATTTCTTATGAGAGGAAAAAGTTTTAGAGAGTAATTTGGCCAAAAATAAAAATGGTCATTTACTCACTCTCACGTCATTCTAAATCTGTATGACTTTATTTCTTATGTTTCCTTTACAATAATCATTAGTAAGATGGATTTTAAAAGACATGAGGATGACTAATTTCAGTGACCTATACCTTTTAAATCACAATCACCTGTGAAATATGTACATTAAAAGAAAGATTTATGATCATACCTCTTGAAATGGCCTCTTTCCGGGACCTGGAGGGTCTGCCCCCTTTAAAATTTGATCTCTTCAAAAAATCTGATATGAGCATGCCAGCTTTTTCCACTGTGTTCCTATTTTTATTTTTAGAAAAGTCACAGTTGCCCTCCTAAAATCACTGGTGTATATGAGTGTTATGACTCAGACCCCTTACTTCCCCTGACACAGGAAGTGCAGATCTGCCTTCTCAGATGAGCATGACTATCCCTCACACTCTGAGACATGTGAGACAAATTAATCTGAAACCAACAGGGGATTCCTGACTAGCCAGTATGATAACTCAGTAACACTGATCTGTGGATTTTAATGTCTCCTAGCCATTACACACCACATGAAAACAGCACCAGTGAATGGATTCTCATGTTTCAGGGCCCCGGGACAGCGCACAGGTGCTCCAGGTGCATAAATATACAGCTGAGGTATTCCTAGCAGGATTTCATAACACTGCAAAGTGCCCTGATCAAACCATTAAAAACCCACTGTGTGGATCTAGTCATTATACACCAGAACACCCAGAATGTGTAAAAAATTACATAAACACAAATAAAAAAGTGATTTATAGGTGTATGACAGGCGTAGGCTGATTAAGTGCATATATTTCCTTATCCTTTAAGAACAAAAGATTCTAAGCTATACGCCCAGCCCAACTGTTATCTTAGGATTTGTTAAATCTAAAATTAAACTGAAAAACAACATTAAATGAGCACAGTCACATGATAAGCTGATTCAGGACGTCGGTGGTCATGGATGAGTGGATCTGTGGGGTGGAGGTGACTGTGGTTAGTTTGCAGGTTCAAACACCCAAACAGGGCTTTACCAGGGAGTTTCCATGTCTTTCCACTCTCCACAGATGCTTGTGCAAGGGACCAAAATTAACTCTTTGGAAAATATTTTTTTTTTTCTGGTACAAAAAATGTTGCTTATTTGCAACAAACACAGGTCATTGTGTCACAGTAGTGCTGCACGATTATGACAAAATCATAGTTATTTTCTCTTGTTTTTATGACAATTATTAATTTCAAATTTTACATTTACATTAAAATATTTATTTTCTTTGTGGCATATATGCTATAGTTTTTATACACATATTCAAAATAAGAACTCTGTTTCTGAAATAATTTATTGTCGTTTTATACATCAGTAAATCAAGATACTTCTTAACTTACCATTAGCCCTGGTGGCAGATAACAAAACAATAATTTACATTTTAAATAAATTATAAAAAAAGCTACAGTACGTGACAATATTATAACACTCCTATTATAACTATATCCTATTATTACTATATCGCTATAATCAACTAAGCTGTCTACACTGCAGAATAAATCTTATTCAGCCTGTGTCTACGCCTTGTTGATTATGATGGGTGCAGTTCTAACTCACAGAATCTTATACAGTCTGTGAAACCTTTCACAAAAGTGTTAATATCACAATGAAAACATTACAATGGGTGATTTTGTTACTCTTAATGTCAGAAATGGTGCCATATTTAGTTCAAGTGTTATATAATGTTAAAACAAAGACCCTTCTCTGAGCATTATCTCACTTTATCTATTCCAAACAATTTGATTCACTTGCATTGATTACATCAGATAAATAAGCAGTGAGGGAGGGACAGTCTATAAATATACTGGGCATCTTATTTTCTTTAAATGAGTCAAGATGTTTTATTTACTACCAAAGCCAAATTTTCAAAGTGTTCATTTTGGACCTGGGATGCACTGCTGCACTGCAAATTATGAGAAAACACAAACAATATGAGTTGCTAGCCCAGAACTTAATGCATAGCAGAGGAAGCACCCCCCAAACACACACACACACACACACACACACACACACACACATGAAGGGAATGAGATCATGCCAGACCTTAAACAGAAGCGCTGTCAGGGTCCAAGATTGAGTTTCACTCATCACAAAAGAGACAAAAGAGGGTGACGGCAACACCAGCTCTACTGCGTGCATGTGTGCTCCGAATAACCCTAACAGCGCTCTTTAATGGGGTCAACACACATCACACACATCCAGCGTCTGGGTCATTGAACTCACACACCCACAGTTTTCTCTTGATTTGAAGCCCCTTAATAAGCATATGAAAGTGACAGTCTTATGGACACCAGCGGTGCTTTTACTTATAAAAAAAAAATAAAAAAAACCTTATTAGCATACATTTGAGTGACATGAATGATGGAACGGGGGGGTTAACTATTCCTTTGAAAACTCAACAGAAAGAGTGATGCCTTCAGTTCAAATCTAGCTCATCCATAATTCCATAAAATCAGTCTCCACTTTCACTGCACCAATTAGTGGTCTCCGTGCGGCTGTGGAATGCTGAAGTAAACATGTGTTTGGAGACAACAAGGGAAGATCCTTATCTGCACCTCTTGTGGTCAGACTGAACGGAGTTCCCTCTCTTTGAGAGCAATGTCTGTTTATTGTTTCTCTCTGTTACTAGCAGGAGACAGGTCTATCAAACAGCGATGCCTTCCAACTTACCTGTGCCGCAGGGCACACATGGCAGGAGGTTTCGTATAAACACTAGCTGTTGATAGCACCTGAAAGAATGTCAGAACAAATAACACCCAGTAGCATTTTGCCATATCTGTGTTGTTAATAATAGATATAAACACTCACAGACTACTGCCAATATTATAAGCAAAATTAAAAAAACACCATACATACAAATATTTTCAAAAGGTGTTTTTTTTAATTGATGTTTGTTTTTGCAAGGACACAATTAATTGATCAAAAGTGTCTGTTAAGACTATTACATTATTCTATTCATCAAAGAATCTTGAAAAATGTATCATGGTTTCCAACACTGATAAAAAAAAAAATTTCTTGAGCACTAAATCAGCATATTAGAATGATTTCTGAAGGATCACGTGACACTGACTGGCTGCTGAAAATTCAGCTTTGCCATTACAGAAATAAATTACATTTTTTTTTAAAATATTAAAATAGAAAAAACATTTCTTTTAAACTGTAATAATAATATTTCATAATATTATGTTTTTACTGTATATCAAATAATGTGTATTTTTTGTAGACTTCGTGTAATGTTGTCTTTTTTACCATTTTACAGAGCTGAGGATGATGGCAGAAGGGAGGTTTTCTAGTCTGCCCAGGAACATGCATGTTGGGCGTCAGTGTCCACTCGCATCTTCTATGGATCTGCTGAGCTCACGGCCTGCCATGGTCGAGATGCCGGTCAGCAGCTACCAGGAAGTCTCCATCCATGGTACCCTGCCTCGCAAGAAGAAGAATGGCACTGGTTCCCCTGTGAAGCAGTGGGAGATGAATGGAAATATGGGGTCATCAATAGCACCATACCCAGGCCGATATCGCCTGCCACCATCACCGCTCATACACAACATTATCGAAGAACACCAGGCTTTCCACTCAGACAGGAAGAGCAGTGTCACATCTAGGTAAGAAATACAGTACATCTACACACCTGTCCTCTCCTAGTGATTCAAATGCAACAAAGCCCTACAGCACCAGCAAAAACAACACAATCTTTGCTAAGAATTCAAAGCTACCCAATTGTTCAGGTTTTGCTATTCTATGGACATGTCAGTCTCAGTGTAAATGCCCCTTCAGGTAAATAGGAAGTAACACGTAATATGGTTTAAAACATAGTCCCAATTCATGAAATCATATACTGCTCTTTGCCAGCTTAGAGCAATGTTGCTTTCAAATACATGCATAGTCAAGATTAAGGTCAAGATTTAGGTGAAGGTTGCCACAACAGCAACTTAACCTGCCTGCTCACGACGGCTTATGTTCTTTGACTAAATACATCTAAAACCCAACAAAAGACAGTATGACAATGAACAGGCCAAAATGGTCACTTTCTGACTAAAAGTAAAATAGGATCAAGACTTCATATCTCATTCATATACATATAAATGTACCTCATTTGCAGATTGCCAGATTATAGAATAGGACTGTTTAGGAAGAACAGATAACATTTTACAAAACATGCTACAATACTATTACACCGTGTCCTAATCATGACAATGCATTTTTTTTTTTTGTCTGCCATGACATGCTCAACGGGATTACCGTTTACCTTTAGTACAATGTCTTATGAATTAAACGCCATATTATACAATAGGTTATAAGATGTCATCTACTGTCAACTGTTTAACAATCAAACTGAACAGTTTCTAAATTTGGGGTTTGTGACCCCACTTGGGTTGCTTATTTTTGGTATATAAAAATTACACAACTTTAGTATAAAAGGAGCATTATTTCAGACTATAAAATATTACAATATTTTGGCTAGTGGTTTAATTAGTTGGTCCTCAGAGCAGTCGACACCAAATCTTTGCCTTACACTGCTCTTCAATCCTGTTAACTTTACTGTCTTCAGAAAATAGGACAACTGAGATAATAATCATAAAATACAAGCTACTGCTGGCTCGGTCTCATGTCCAGGACTGTCTCCATCTCTTTTTCTTACATCTCGTCTCTCTTTTTCACTGTCTTCCTACGTCTTTGCCATAGCTCTAGGCCTTTTTAACTGTATCATCCTTACTGGCTGTCTGATCTTATCACACTCAGCAACAAAGACGTTTGTGTTTGTCCCGTATTTACGCAGACTAACTTAACAGGTAATATATCTCACCCTCAATAAAAGACCTGGCAGATATAGTAAAGTAATCTGTGTCTGGCTCAGATTATAAAGGGCACCTTCCACAAACAGGGCACAAAATAAAGCCTCAATTATATTATACATTTTTTCTTAATAAGAAATCATCACAAACCTAAAACTAAATGTTAAATGAACTTTTTGTTGTTGTTCATAAATGTATATTTCCCATAAATTACAGAATAAAAATGTAAATATAATTCATATTTAATAAAAATAAATATTATTAAAGCATGATCATTTAATTGTTAATTAAAAACAATAAATAATTACTTGTTACTGCTAAATTAAAAAGTAATTCAATAGATGAAATTTTTAAAAAGTCATTATTTTTGGAAACAGTTGACATTACAATGTTATTTTTCCTGGATGATAATTGACCTAACATATCTAATATCACATATCTGTTTCACAAAAAAGAATCCTGGTAAACAAAATAAAAAATAAAAACATAGGATTTATGTGGAAAGTGCCAAAGAGAAACAGTTTCCATAACTGAAACAGTGTACAGACCATAAGACAAAACATTGATAACTTGAGTTGTTGTTAACATCTTCAGCAAGTACTTTTACGAGAAGCACCTCAGGAAATTTAGATAGACTAAATAGTAGCTCTTATGAAAACAGTTTTAAGTGTAACTATGTGTGTTTGTGTGTCTGTGGAGGCGTAGGTGTGTGTTTGGGTTTCCGTAAGCCCAGTGGGCCGCATCTGTGCCTTGACATTTGAAGGTTACCTAATATTAGACTAATATTTCACAGCTACAAAGCTCACTGAGAAATGGGAGGTGAAAAATGACCACAGCACACAAAAGAAGCTGCTCTGGGCTGGCAGCAAGGTTAGCAACGACCTCTCATAGCAGCCCAGTCACCATAACAACACCTTATTGCGACTCTGCGTGACACATGGAAAAAGAAATAGGTAGAACATAAACACCGTGTAGGTATAAGAGAGAGAGAGAGGAACCTACAGCACAGAAAAGGATTGACACTTCTCATTATCAACACGGACCTACATTGAATCAGCCCAGAAGCAATAACTAGCTTACTCCTGGATGACTTTTTCTTACATTAGATTTATCAGAGTTGGAGACTTGGATGACATTGTGATTAAATGCCAACCTCCTGAACGTCTGACTACAGAATGCTTCACCAGTTTGAGTGTGTCTGCCTGCAGGTGAGTAGTCAGATACAAGATGCCTGTAGGTTTTGTTTCTAGGACTGAAACATTTTATCTTTTATGAAACATCAAGGATTTAAGTGCTTTGCTTTACTACCTGCATGTGTGAGGCAGCTGTTCTAACACAGACACACACAGGTTATAGTGAGGACTGTAGATTTATAGCTTGACCGAGAGATGAAAGAATTTTTGAAGAGACAGATTGGAAGAGAGATTGAGAGAAAAACACAAAGAAAGAGAGAATGAGACAGATGAAAGAGATGGAGGAGCAACAGTGCCATTTGATTTACTTGTTAAAGCTGATTAAAGTGGTTCTAGTTGTTGACAGAATCCACTCAACACCCTCATAACTACATGGCCTTGACTCGGAGCGTGCCAAAATGATCTTTGGTTCAGTCTGCCAAATGACAGAAATGACACATGGTAAACATTAAACCAAACAATCAAATGATTAAACAGTTTTAAATCTCTGATGGAAAGATATCAGCGATTTCCTGGTGTTGTACTGCTATCATCACAATGAATCAGCCATCACTTTGTCATCACATCTCCATTGTGCAATATACAGGGTAACAAGATCTCTCATGCGAGTAAATTTTCCTGTTTACTTGAAATAATTAGTAATAATGTTTGAATTTTATTGCAAAATACTATACAAAATATAAAAACATTTTAGAAAAAAAAAATACAGCATATTTTGTCACCAGACAGTGCCACCTATCTTTCATAATGTTCAACATCACTTTCAAAACATCAAGTGTATCATTGGTTATACTGTTACCTACAAGTAGATAAATGTACTCACATTAGAGATTTTTACGGTGCCCGCGAGGTGACATGGTCGGTTCACTTAGTTTTGTCTTGGCCACAACATCATAACTCGTGGGAACGTGATAAAATGTCGTGGCCACGAGATCATTTTGTTAAGGGAACGACATCCATTTCTCGTGACCACGACTTCTTATGTTGAGTGAAGACATATATTTATTGTGGCCACGAGTTCCATGCGTAAACAAACCTGCGTGACCATAGCAACCCGGGATTATCAGAGATGGATTCATTAATATTTTATTTAGAAATTAAGAAATTATTATATTAATTATTATAGAAATTACATTATTAAATTATTACCATGACTGTATTACGTGCCATAGTCAGCATACAAATGAAGTTTATCATGAAATGTTACATAAAGTGCATAAAATAAAATAGGCCCACAAGAAAACATTTTTATCCATCCCACAGTCTTGTAAATCCATTAACTGATCGTCTTTTTCCCGTAATATTTGTATATTATTATTATTATTATTATTAGCCTATTATTATTGGTTATGTTTTGATATTCGTTTATTCCATTAATTTCGATCTCTTTACTTAACGTTCTGAATTGTAAATAACAGCCTACTGTAAATGCTCGACATGCCAATAAAGCTTTGATTATGCTGACAGGAATTTTTACTGGAATGCAGTTTAAATTTAACAGGCTATATTTCATTTTATTTCTGCTAAGTAATAGACCATAATTACAAATACTATATAGTGTTTCGTTGAGGAATTAATGATTCACGTAATTTCATTTGTAAATGAAAACACAACATGCTCATTCATCATCACACACGGGCATAAATACAATCATAAAGTCAAAACTTTATTTGCATAATTGTCAAGTGTTCACAGTATTTGCAAAATATATGGTAGGCTAGCAAATACAGCATAATTACACAAAATGTTAACTAGGTAAAGCGATACACAAATTGAAAGGGGAAATGAGCATATATAACAAATATAAAAATATAACCCTATAAGTTAATGTAATAATAATAATAATAGCCAATACAAATATTAAATTAAATGTTTAATGTTTATAAAAATGTTTTATGATAATATCTGATAATCCCGGGTTGCTATGGTCACGCAGGTTTGTTTACGCATTGAACTCGTGGCCACAATAAAAATATGTCGTTCCCTCAACATAAGACATAAGGATGTCCTCGACAAAATGATCTTGTGGCGAATTAATATCTCGTGGCCACGACATATTATCACGTTCCCACGAGTTATGATGTCATGGCCACGACACAACTAAGTGAACCGACCATGTCACCTCGCGGGCACCCTAGGTTTTTACTATGAACTAAAAGGACAAATATTGCATGTAGTCATTTAATTCAAATGAGGTCATGAATAGTTGACAAGAAATGCATAACAGTAATAATAGTTGATAGTTGACATGAAATGCATAAAAGTAATGATATTAATGCTCTGCATGTGCTGGCAGACTCAGGTCTTTGTTGGGCCGTCCTGTATTATTATGTAACTTCATTAGGGTTGCTAAGCTCTATGGAACCCAAACATTCCATCCAGACTACCAGGTGGTCCAAAGGATTTCCTTCTGCCACACAGTTCTGCTGATGTGACGTGAATCAGTTTTTGTTGGAGTCTTTTGCACTCTCTTTCCTCTCACACACCCATTTACATTATATAAAACTATACTGAATCCACACCCTAAATCTACATAAAGAAGGGAGACCTTTGCAGTTTGAGATAAATACTGTAAATAAACAATCAAATAAATAAACATAAAAAGCATAAAACATAAAATAAAACAAAAATTAAATTACAGTTTTTCCTTATTTTAAAATAATTTTGTCCCCAAATGGTAATTAAACTCCCTTACACATAGGAAGGTAGGTTTGTACGGTATAGTCATAGGTCGTCTCAAGTTTACTTGTTGGGGAAACACAGCTTAACCACAGACACATCTTAGAACACTCTCGCCATAGTTTACACTAATCAGAACAATCACATCAATGGACTGAATTCCTACTGAAACTCCCTGAGCTCCGTAGTGAACCTGACTGGTATCGGTTCACAGAACCGCACTGCCCCTGTCGTCTTGGCTGTGAACTGCCTTTGATTTATGTCTTTCAATGTGTGGGTGATTTTTGGGAGTGCATGTCAAATGTCCCATTTCTCTCCTGTGGCTTAAACATTATGAAACTGTTTCTGGAAACCCAATAATAGCTTGTCCATCTCTCTAACTTGACATGTCCTCCCTCAGCAATTATGACTGGCAAGACTGAGGTACAAATCACCACTTTGAGACACAATACAGCTGTGGCTTGGCACAGAACGAGCCAGAGATGGAGATGGATGTTTTTCTTGAGGCCATGTCCTCACGGCATGCCCTCTCTTTGCGGATAAGACAGTATGTTCGGCCTAGTCCCAAACTCAAGTCACTCTTGGGTCGACCCGTGGGAGTGCTAACAGTGTACTCTTATAGCGCACTAATGTAAGCGTTCAGAAGCTTTAAAGCTTGACCTATCACCTCTAGAGTAGCTTTCTAGTGAATGTCCAATGGGAACTTAAACAGGAAATCAGTTATGCTTTTAAGTTCCATCAAATGCGAAGCAAACAAACAATCCAAAAACAAATCTTCTCACACATTCTCATATTTCCAGTTATCTGACGCTTTTTATATATATGAGCTCTCACCCCAGGTGCCACCTCCACACTGAACCTGAAAGCCACTCTTATTCCCCTAAGGGGGTGAGACAGTCCACCACACACCCTGGTGGTAAGAAAGGAAGAAAGAGAGAGTCATAAAGAAAAGTCAGGTTTTTGTGTAAGCTGAGATGAAAGGGACTCTGGGTAAAGGCAGAAAGAGAGAGGGCGGAAAAATCTAAATGGAGAAAAAGCTGAGCCGTGCACCTCGACCGCTCGTTCTTCTCCGCGACTCTCTTCACCACCATGGTTCCTGCGTTCCACACAGAGAATCTAAATAAAACAAAAAATGCAGTGCTGACCAAGGGCCATCTCTGCAGTTATTGTAAGTCACATCTAGACCATAACTTTAAAGCTGCAGGCTGGAATAGAGGTCATGTGAACAATTGCTATGTCCTGTCTCCTCCTATGTTTTGTATAGATTCTGTGTTACATTTGCGCTAAGTTTGTCTCTTACCCAAAGGTTGCACTGAAAGTTTATTTACGCTGTTTTTCGAGCCTGTGGGAAATTTAGACTCAAGGAATTAATTTCCTTTTTCCTGGCTATAATCCTTTAGAATTTGGGGTTTAAGTCTTCACGTAAGCATAAATCCGGAGAGTCACAAGAGTGTGTTTGTGTGTGTGAGACAGAGAGCCACTAAAAGACCTGACATGCTCATCCCTGACCACTTAACCCTACATTTTTTCTCTTTTAAAGCCTGCTTAAATTTTTTATGCATTGTCTAAATTGATATCTGCAGTAATCTCAGCTGAACTTTGCGTTTTTGCATCCACATGTTGTGGTCTATACTGTGGTGTAATGACCTCAGGCGAGAGGGGCTGAACTGGAAGGCACTTTACTGCAGTCCAACGTACAGCCTGCCCAGAGAAGGACCCACACACACACACACACACACACACACTTACAGTTAAACCGGCAGGCAGCTGAGCTAAAGGAGAGTTGATGTGTTCGCTGAAGAGAGTTCTTTCTTTTTCCTGCAGGGACGGTGCAGGCATGGACCCTACCATGGAGTATGTCAAGGTAAGTCTTAACATGTGCTTGTGGAGTTTTGAATGATTGCTCTATTATGGTGAAAAGCCACTGGCAATGTATGAGGTAATGATGGGTGAGGGTTTGTAGAAGACAGAAATGATCTTAGGGCAACTCTTAACCCTTTGAGATATCCAATACTATTCAGTACTATTCAGAGTTTTGTAAGTGTAGAGTCTGTAAAATAGGACAGGAATGTCATCTATGCTGGATGTTGAGGATACAAAGGATTGTAGTTTATTGACTGAGTGCTAAGTAAATATACGTAGTATTACATTGCATACTTGGATTTGCATCAGAGATAAATGTGTGCGTCAGTAGATCAGTGATTATGTTTGTTGTATAAACATTTACGCTTCCTGATGTATCTTATGTTCCAGTTGAGAGTGATTAGAGTTAAGCGGATTGCAAAAACAATACTTTCGTTGCATTTCTCAGTGTTATTTAACTCACGCCGTGGAGTTCAGCAAATAAAGTGCGCTCTCCTTGACCCGTCTAGGTAGTTGACTGCATTTGATTCTGAGGGGAATGACAGGCAATGTCTTAATTCATCAGACCTTAGACTTGTGCAACTTTAAGCCAGAGCTGTTCATAAAACACAGGAAACTCTACAGCCAAAATTTCCGATAAAGATCTGACAATTTCTGTGTTTCCTACTGCGCGAGGGGCCCCTGTAGACACATCCTCAATTAAAACGGCACAATTACAAGGAGGAAATGAGCTGGTGATGTTTCAAGGCTCTGAAAGCAACATATGCAGTTGAAATTACAGTATCAAGTCTAGAACTAATGACAAATTTCACTTTGCCAGCAAAGGCAGAATTGTTTCCTGGCTTTATTTTGACCTGGGGCATCATCTAGCAGTTATGAAAACTCTTCATCACATAATATGACTGTATTACAGCACCCACGACTCTGATGAAAGATATGGTGTGACATATATCTTGAGTGCCTCATTCGGTTAGCACTGACTGAATGAGATTTTCCACTGTGATCACCTGCAGCCTTGAGTGTGCTGTCACCACACAGCTACCTCTGTCAGCCTGCTGAGAAACCATCCATCTCGCTCTCTCTGTCCTCCCTGTACTCTGTAGCTCAGTGGTTTGCATCTTATTGGGGTCTAGCAACTCTCTGAGAAGAACAAACACCTCACAGCATTACTTCACACAGACAACAAACCAAAGCAAACAGCACAAACACACACATAGTCAATAGCAACTATACCTTAGCAGTGCTCCAGTACAGTTGAACCATAATCCAAAATTATTTTTTATAAAACATCATTACAGGGTGAATCCCAAAGCCCATCCAAGAATATTTGCCATATTTTACAGAAATTGTATTTTGCACAAGCCAATTTTTGTACCAGTACAGTTTTTTTTTTTTTTTTACAATTAAACACATTTTACCACAAAATTTTCATTCATATAATGCAATTAATATAAAAAAGTACATATTGTTTGAACTGAATTTTTAAAATAAATAAATAGGAATGATTAATTTTTTTTTTTTTTTTGCCATTTTGCCATTACTAATTAATATTTAAATTACTAAAAAGTGAAAAATTATTTTTTTAATAAATTAATTGTGTTTATATAAATGATATATGGCAATATTACTGTAAAAATGAAACTCATCTGGATATTAATAGGGTGTAATGTGATGTGGTTAAAGTAAATCAAATAAAAATTGAAGAAAAAAAATTGGAGCAAAATATGATTCAGACATTCGTGAGATTCACCCTCCAATTAGAGAGGCCTATAACAGAACTTGACAGCAGATGACAACATATCCTCAGGGGAATAACATAGCCATGAAATGTTTCAATCAATGAACTGCATATACACTGGCTCTTTATACTCAGCTCTCAGAACTGTCTGCCTGTTTAATGTGTGGCCATCTGTAAGCATGCATCAGCAGCTGTAGTAATTTTCTGTTTACACCATTAAAAACTCAGCTGAAAACAACTAAATCTAGATGTTGACAGAGTCTTCATCACACCTGTGTGTTTGGGTGTCTGCGTCAAGGTCTGAGGTGGTCATAGATTCAGTAAATCTTCCCCCGTCCTCTCCCTCAGACCGAATGAATGAGGACCTCAACTTGCCCTCTTCAAGTGGTGTTGAGTTTCCAGCGTCATGTTTATCAAACACCTGGGTCTGTACATGTCTAGTGTCTCAACAGAACCTGCGATCTCTGATCTCTCTCAGTAACAGAAGGCTCCCATGCAGATCTGTGCACAAGTTCAATCCGTCAGTCAGAAAACAACAGATGGGGTTTATCGTCTAAAACAGTAACTCATTTAATATAATCTATATTGAGATTATGCTGCTATAATTATCAATACAGTTCTCATCATCTACAGACAGTATAATTAGGGCAGACACTATACTTAGTTTTATATAAAGTATACTTTCCTCTCAAACTGTGACCTGATGTTGATTATTCAGCCATGAAACGATGAGAATACGGTGCGTCTTTCCTTCAAAAAAGGACCTGAAAATGATACTCCTGTCTCTTACAGCTAGTTTGTTCACATTACATTAAATACACCATCTATACACAAGGTCTGTAATGAATAATCAATTTAAAAGCGCCACACTTCCATTCGATTTAATTTATTTCAACATTTGACTGGCTAGTTTTCAGTTCAGTTGTGCTGGTTTTACAGCCTTGGCCTATTTTTTTGACGACCTGTTAGCTAAGGGATGTTTTCTTCAAAGTTAACAGGAAGCCAGCCATCAAAAATATGGGATAATGAACTTCCAAGACCTCATGCACTGATATCACTTCCTGAAGTCAGATGACCCTGGTTTTAGCATTGTTAGTAAAAACTGTTTGTTTTCAGATGATATCAGATTAGGTGGTGCTTTCCATCATGTTTTGGGGTTGAATGAGTCAACATCTGTAACCCCAGGACAAAACCTTAGCCACACAACTTGGGGCAAGTCATCTATCTATATTTAATATCAAGCACGAATGATATGATTTTTTTAAAAACATTTTTTATACAACATCAAGCCTTTATTCTTCTCTGTCTCTCTCCTTGCGTGTGAAGCAGAGATTGAAGAAATTGGAGCTATTATCATCAAAGAGGATCTGGAGGGTGGAAATTGTTTGGGTGACTTGATGTTTAAAAATATAATTTTTTAAAGGGTGGGAATCAAATCTGTGATCGGCGGATATGATGCATGAATCACGGACTTCTTGTTGTGATTCATGGATGGAAACGAAACATCAGTGCCACATTTAATTTAGCCTACTATAAATTACATGACATGTTGGTCTCATTGGCATGTTAACACTAATTTTCATGTTGCACTTTTTAAGAAAGATATATACAACTATTCAAAATTTGGATGGGCTGAACTGAAAAGTGATCTAATCTGAAGAGTTTAGAATGTACTATCAAGAACTTTTTTATAATCTCCAAGAACCATATGGTTACATATGAAAGCATTTTAGAGCTTAAATAAAAATATATAAATACATAAATATCGAAGATTAGCAGAATAAAGTTGTAGTAACAGTCATAATATTTTGAGTAAAATGTCAAAATGTAAAAAAAAGTCAATCACAATACTGTAGCAATATGAGATTTCTTTATTCACAAAATATTTCTCAAAATATGATGACTTCCATTATGACTTTATTCTTGTAATCTCAGATGTTTGACTAGTTACTACAACTTTGTTGTACTTTTTATTATCTTTTAATATATTTTTAATATTTAATAACATATTTATTTCCTGCTTTCTCCCACACATATCTTTCTGTTCTTGATGGCCTGATGGTGAACACACACACTGTTGCTCAGTAAGCTGCTAAGCAGTCATGAAAGAGCTTTACAGGAACAATGAGGCACTGTTCCCTCTGTGGGATCTGCTGCCCTGCGAACCCACAGAAAGACCTCCTTAGTCCGGCCTGCAGCCCCTCTGAACGCATACAGCAGCTAGAGACAGAAGCACAGAAAGCCCGGTTTTGAACAGAGAACATAGACTGACCCAATACGAACAGCTCAAAGGGCTTCTGTCTCTCAGAAGATGAGAGAGACAGGAAGCATGAAGACCTGATGGAAGAGACTGACACACCCACTCATGTTGTTAGATAAAATCATATCACCATTACTTGATATTTCATATTCTGTAGATAGATAAACAAAGAATAGAGTAATGGCCATGAAAGTAGGCAGGAACTTTAGGTCAGTCTGCACTGAAGAAAGTGCTAAAGGTGTAATCAGTAACTCATTATTACATAGCACGATATTGTTCATTTACAAACATATAATTCTTGAAAGAATTCAACTGTAAATACACATAAATTTCTATTTATACATTAATGACTGATTAAGCGTTATATGTAATATTTAACAGAGGTAATATAAAGTGTTACTAAAGTAACTATGTAAACAACTCAGCAGATTAACCCTAACGAATGCTATGACTTATTGTTTTACTTTTATATAACCCGATAAATGCATTGTCAGCTATCCAGAGTTTTCATTAAATCGAAATGAAAGAAATAGCATGTGGCACATTCCCTGCATTAAAGCCTCCAGTTATTATTATTGAATGTTTTGGCATGTGTTCCAGATCTTAATGCAGTGCTATTAAAAGTAGTATTTTTAGAGCTTTACCTCAGGGAGCACTCTATTACTAAAATCTTGTCCACAGGCATAACTTGACTGGTGATGAAGATCGTTGATCACATTCATGGCCTTAGGGTGGAGAATTTCTTGATCTTTACATGACTGTAAACTTGGAGCAAGACTGATAAAACCAAACATTAGTGAGTCAAAGCAAAAGGTGAATGAACATTGTATTACATATTGCAACAGAGATGAATTTTCATATCACTCAGGTGCCAAACTAAACAAAAGGAAGATCATCTGTGCATCTAGAGGTTTACATAACATTAGTGTGAATTGGAGAACTATGAGGAAGCCACTATGAGCCACTCAAGCTCGAGTTGATTATTATTACTACTTGCACGCATTACAGAGGCACAACACCCCCTAGTGTTCATGTATGTGCACTGCAGCACTGTGAAACTACCTAATAAATTACAGCAAGTTTTCATTCACATTTCACATCAGAATTTATAAAAAGTGAAATCCTTTGAAACAGCACGTCTACTGATTTGAGTGAAAAAGTTTCCAATCACAGTTTATGTAGTATATAATAATGAAATTAATATTAAAATATGTAATAATAAAAATATTATAACATTATAGAAAAATAAAGCAAATTATAATGAAATCTCAACAAGAAAACAAAAATAACTTATAATAATCAACTCTCAGACTTTATGCACCTTAGAAAAAGGACTTGCTCATATTACATTTTGTAATATTTTATGCTTTCGAATTGTAAATCTAATTTTCTCATCTGCATTTTTTGCATGCTCAGAAAAAAAAAAGAGCAAGATGGAATAAAAGGTTTCCCAGATTACCCTTATTCACCCTACTGTGTCTTAAAATACACATATGCTATTCAGCTAGAAACGGTCACATGCAAGCACTTTACCCTTTGAACTATGCTCTCTTGAAGTGAAGTCAGACATGTATTTAAAAGGTTTTTTTTTGCTCTTATGTACAAAAACATCACGCTGGCTGCTTTATTTAGCAGACTGTGGAAAGGCAGATTTGCTCGCAGGACCATGGTAATTTTATTGAGCATAATTAGGTAGTTTAGGAGCCCACTCTCAGGGAGAACATTCCAGCGTTGGTCCGAGGGTGTGCCAGCCAGCCATAATGTCTTTGTTTACCTCTTAAGAGCAATCTGGGAGAAACATAACAAATCTGTTGATAGACATCCAACTCTTTGCATCCAAAAATGGCTCTGGATTATGTAGGACAAACAGCACACTTTACTGTTTTCCCTCTTTAATGATGAACAGAGAAATTTTCCACTTCATTTTGTTGGTTATTTAAAAAAAGATATACAACAAGGTTTAAAAGTCCAGGTTCAAAACAATAGTGAAGAAATATTTCATATTTATGTGTCGCTGATCCAATAACAAAATTAGCGTCACTGATCATGTGAACTCTTTGCACAGATGGTCAGATGTTCCTGCTTCCACTATAAAGCACAAAATGCTCTTTGGATCATTCTCAGTTCATGCTGGCGAACATTTTTACACAAACTTGAGGAATTCATGCAGCTCAATTATTGCTGTCAAAGAAGAGATAATCATGTTAATTTGTTAATTAAATTTTTTTTTTTTTTTACTCAAACTGCTGTGCAAATAAAATAATAATAATAATAATAAAAATTATACAAAAAAAAATGCAAAGAAGCATTTTCACTAATGGACTTTTGTGTGCAGACCCCACAAAAATGCTGATATTATGAAATCATTTTTGAAAGGTCCTTTCACTAAATAGCCACACAATATTCAAAGGTGCAGTCAACACACACACACAGACTCACCTCACAAACACACTGTGAGCTCTTATTCAGTCCGGTGAAATGGTCTGGAAAACATGAATTCTCTTCTGTCTTCTAAACTTACTGGTTTCCAAATGCTCTCTTAGCCTTTTCTGTGGAGTGGGGGTTCCTTTCCCTGAAAATGACAGAACTCGTAATGCTGTTAACAAATAGGCTAATCAAGAGAAAGCCCCTGTTAGGCCCCCAACAAACGCCCCTCTAGTTATCCAACTAGCCACAATAACACTAAGTGCTGTTTGCGTGTGACTAAGAGACAGAGTAGTCTTGTTATTTAAACCCCAGTGGGAAAAATGAGTGAATTTGGCCGTCTGGGACCCTTCAGGCTCAACCGGGCTCTCTTCTCAGGGTCAGGACAGTCCCAGCTGGGGAAGAGAGGCCTGCCTGCTGGGAGAATGCTCTTTTATATTAACCCCCTGCTGTTAATGAAACCCCGCTGGATTTTAGAGTGATGTTGTGATGATACTAAAAGACACAGTCCTGGTCCTTCAGTGCAGACCTGTCACACAGTATCACCACTCTCCTCATCTGCCTGGAAAACTGTTCCTGAAAGTCCTCCACAGGAAATGCTCTCACTTGTCTAAAAAGATTAATTTCAAATGTCATTAGTGATAAGCAAAGTTTTTTTCATGTCACTGAACCGCTTGATATCAGATTGTCTCTCAGCATGTTCTCATTTACTTGCAATGTGTGTCAGCATTGTTCTTTACTCTGTTTTGGCATCAAGTGATAATTTTCATATTTTTAAACCCTGATAACCAGGCCCACATGGAATTTGAGCATATGCAGTGCTGCAGATTTCTGTAAAATCAAGTATTTGTTTGTTAAATATAGTATTTTGGTTAATTTGATTATGCATTTAGCTACAAATAAGGAGGTAGTACGTCCACTCAATTTAACACGTTTTATCATGCTTAAATCACAAACCTTTCCCTAAAATTAGTGCAGAAGATCAGAAAAAGTGTGCGGACTGCACTTAGAAATTATACATGAATATGATTCATTATATTAGCATCATTGGTCAGTCGAAATGGATTTTTGAATGGCCAATGGAATGCAGCTACATATCTCAGAACTCAAAACATAATATTTACTCCCTTCACCAGCTTCTGTTAATTGGCCAGTTAGTGACTAAAAATCTCAAAATGGCTAAATATAATCTTCGCTCAATCACTAATTAGCATATACCTAAAGAAAAAAGCTTTGAAATTGGAATTTCTAAGAGAAAACTTCAGAAATTTGAAGCCCTAATCTAAATACATCTTTCTATCCCGTTCCATCCTCATCTATTTTCTGACAAGCTGTTAGAGGTTTTGAGGAAAGGGGGGTTGGTTTAGAGGCTGGCTGTGTGGCGCTCATGCAGATGGATGAACTCTGATTGGCTGGAAAGTCATATCACATGGAGTTTAGCACGGCTCCTTACATGGGCTGCCCGGGGGTGAGAGCAACAGCATGGAGCAGCATATGCACTGCTGAGCGCACAAACACATGCACGCACACACACACACACACACACACACACACACTCTCACACTCGCGCTGAGAGAGTTCACAGAGAGTCGCTGGGCAGCTAACATGCTCCTGTTCACCGGAGGTATAAAGCACTGAGTTTTGGAGATTAAAGCGTGTAAGAGTATTTCCACTGATGAGTGCCACAGAAACAAGAGAGATGTCGGAGAGATGCAATATTTTAAGGACCATCACGGCAGCTTTGTGCTGCTTCTATCAGAAGAGCTCCGTTATTGGAGCCAAGGTGAGTGAAAGCTTGTTAAACATCTGTATAAATTTACATGTCAATTTATGCGTTTTAGTAGCATCTAATTCACGTGTAATATTTATTATATTTATATATATTTAGAATATTTTACTCTTTATATTTTAACAGCTCTTTACTGTTAATTTACATAATTATGTAACAATTTATGTTGGTTAGCAGTAAAATTTTAATATAAAGGGTAAAATACTATAAATAAATAGATCTGTAGCATTACAGAAAGATTATTTTAAAAAGCAGAGAAATTTTTAGAAAGGCAACAAAAAATGTGTCAGAAAAGAAAAGATTGATAGAGAGATGCCATAAAAAGCAGGTCCATGTGTAGTTTTATTGTGGCAGTCTTTGGTCTGGGTTCTTTAGATATATGGCTTTGTTTCATTATAGTAAGTGAAGGCATCAGGCACACGCTCACTTACAAGTGTGTATGTGTGTTTCTGCCCATTCACTTGTAATGGTTTAGCTGCACACCCTCCTCCTTGTTGTCTTCAAAACCATTTAACCAGTATTGACTGAAATCTTTTATCTCTGTGGCTTGCAAATGGGTCGTAAGTGTGAACACGTGCAGCTCTATTCACTCATCTAATGTGTCGTGATAAGGACAGAGAGCTGCTCAGGTCGAGTTGAGTGAATTTATGGGTGATATAAAATTGGTTGCCCTGCATGAGGCTGTTACAGTTTTATATGGAACCGATGTGGGAAGGAAACCATCAGCCAGCGGGTCATACAACTATTCAAAATGTATGGATTATTAATAGCAAGAATGTTCAAAGACTTACATTACACAGAGACTACAGGGGGTTTTGGCCAACAGAATGAAATGCATTAAAATTTCGGAGTGGTCTGAAGTATTTCTGTGAGTCTCCACAGGTGTGGCTAATCGGTTCTTTCTTTCTGAGGGCGCATGAACTACTGAGCTATGGTCCATCAAAGCCTAGAACACAATAAAGCAGAGCATATTTGGAAACAGAAATTCAACAGTATTCCTTTAGTTCAAACACCAGAGCATGGCACTAGCAACGCCAAGGTCATGGGTTCAATTCCCAGGGAGTGCATGAACTGAAAAGATGCATAGCATCCAATTCAATGCAAGTTGCTTCGAATAAAAGTGTCTGCCAGTTGCATAAATGCAAACTGCACCAACACTGATGAGATTCCTGGCTTGTTTATCAGAACAGTCTATATTTTCGAATTCTAAGGCTGAATTGGCCAGAAATAGCAGCATGTTTGTTATTTCTCACGTCTGGGCGGCCAACTCATCGGATCCTCGCTCTCAGGGCTTGAACGTCTGTTGAAAACATTCGGGTCTGGTCCACATTTTTTGGGCTTGTTTCTAAAAATAGCGCTAGGTTGTCATGGAGACTTCCGGTCTTTGCGATGGTGTTGGGGGTCAATGGGCGTTAGAGGGACAGAGAGGGCAGTGTTGGTGCCTCCTGTATGAATTCTTTCTTTTGAGAGGACGTTTGTCACAGAACGGCTTCAGTCATAGAAAGCTTCATCTGGCAGCGAGTGACTTCTAAGTAAATTTCTCAGTGGTGAAAACAACTTGAGGGCTTTATTTTGGTCAGTGTGAGGGGCAGCTGTGGGAAGGAGGGTGGCGTGTACTGTACGGTACAGCTGTGAATGTCTTCCACCCTGCAGAAGCTTGAAACTCAAACCGTGACAAGTCTGCCTTAAATAAACAGGCTTACTCGTTTGGCAGAGACATATATTTACACCTGACAGACATGGACTCTAATGAATGTCGGATAAATCGTTCTTCTGAGTCGGTTCGTTTCAATGATTTAGTGTCTGTTTGGGACTAAAACTTTATGGCATTTATTTTTCGAGTGTCTCGCCACTGGCGTTTTTAAGATGGCATCAAGTTAAAAGTAGTCTAACTCCGAACAGTGTCTTGAGATCCCTGTATTTGGTTTCATTCTTGGTGCTGTCTAGCTGTTTCTGTGTTAAAGTCCGGATCCTGTGTGATGGCTAAAACGAATCAGTGAATCATTTTTAAACACCCAAACAAATTGGTTCATTGAAATTAACTGAAAGGAATCATGTGTCCTTTTCTCTAACACTTCCCACACACACTGGACATGCAGCAGAGGTTCCCCCACACACTGACAGTGTAACACAGCAGAAGTATCATGGCTGTGGCAGAAATAAAAGCTCAGCAGAGCAGTGGGACAGCGGGAAGGCTGTCTGATTGACAGGCTGCTGGAGAGGTGCTGACACAGCCTGGCACAGTCCCTTCAGTCTACACCAAAAGTTTCACCTACTGTCTGTGATAAAAGAATATGTTTTTGGATCAGGGAATAAAAACATTATTCCAGAAAGCACTTCAAGTGTTCAGCAACTGGCAGAGTGACCAAGCAACTACTCCTGCACTGTAAAAAAATAAAAGATTTTATGCATTGAAAAGTGGCAATACATACCAGAACAGCCAAACCTGAATGAGAGCAGTCAGCTGTGGAGGACAACCACGCTCCTGAAACAGCTGAACAGGAAAGACATTTCAGAGTCAGAGCAAGCTATTACATTTTGATGAAAAATTACAGTTAATTTTTTCTTGCAATAATGTGCACTGAATCATTCAAAATCAGAGCATGAACTTGAACAATAATTTTGACTTTCAAAATCTTTTATCTACATTTCAACGGCGTTCAAGAGGAAATGCTGTATAATTTGAGAACTCGGGAAAAAAAGTTTTGTTTTTAGTCAGTTTTATCTTCTGTAATTCTACCTTCCTCAAGCAATCCATAGGACTTCAAGGCATTCTCCAGGCTCAAGGCTTTCCTTTCCAACAGGATGGCTTCCAGCAATTTTGAGTCCCCGGGACAAGCGTGTCCCCTACTTTTCCCCTTCTTCTCTCGTTTGCTATACAACAATTTGAGCACGCTTGAGGAAATATTAAAAAGAGGCCATGTTCAAAGTGATCCAGCATAGCTGCCCCAGGCCCTAATCTCCCCTTCTGCCCTCCTTACAAAGCCAGGGCTGGGCCACACTGATTGGGACAGAACTGGAATGGAATGAGGGGGCTGGGGGATCATAGATTGAAATGGAGAAAATGTGATTAAATGAGAGGGAGAGCAAGAGAGAGAGAATCTGGATTTTTATTTTTTTCATGAGACTAAGATGCCCTCTCAATCCACACAATGTATGATACAATTTGACTAGATTATTATACAGTAAGAATGGAGAGAAAAGTCAATATATCGAAGTACTGACATTTTATGACAACTGAATACATAATTTAAAAAAAATTATACATTTATAAAAACAACCAAATTAGAAAAATACATACATATATATATATATATATATATATATATATATATATGTATTTTCAATACATATACAAATTTATATATATATATATATATATATATATATATATATATATATATATATATAAATTTGTATATTGATAGTATTGAATACTGATATATATTGTGAAGTAAGTATTGTGAAGTGTTTTTTTTTATAATAATAGGAAAAAATAAAACAAAAATTCAGTTAGATATCAGTATAATACTTTAACAAATATAATAAACTAACAAATAATAATTAATGATATATACAAACATGTATATGTTTATAGAAAAATAAAACATAAAAAGAAAAAATTGGTGTGAGAATAGAACAGCAAAAAATACACTTACAAATTGACATACCTAAATTGCACCAAAAATGTGTATTTTAAATAAATTTAAAAGGACCATAAATCTTTCATGAGCATCTGTCACATCCCCAGACACTGATGGTCTGTTCTTTCAGCTAAGATTTGTCCTGCCCTGTCCAGCAATACATGACGATGGCAGACACCCCAGGGACCATCTAAATGGACAATGTGATGGGGGTGAGATAAGAGAGGAAGAGGTCCAGTGTTTAAAGTCTGAGTCAGAGGCTGATGGGACACTTTGATGGCCCTCTTTGTTTACTCTGGTTCAGGAAGGGTGTGACCCAACACCAAAGCCCAGACCAGGTCGATTGTCCTGCACATAAGAGGCCGCTAATTACCCACTGAACCCTTTGGGAATCTCAACCTACAGGGTTGAGACAGGGGGTCTCCATCCTTCAAGCCCCCACAGGAAACAGCAGGAAAAAACTAAATTGTTACATTTTATATGTTAATATGAGTGATGCTTATCCATGCAAAGTCGCCACCATGATGTGAGGATAGTTGAAGCCAAGGTCTTCAAAGTTATTTTTTGCACATCGCTATAAGGCTGCTAGGATGTTCTGAGTGGCTGCTAGTCTCTTTAATGTTTTTTATTTTATTTTATTTTTTTAATCTAGGTATGACTAAGATACCTCTTTTACTAAGGTCTCGTAGGGCGGCGTAATTTTTTCCTCTTTTATCGTCCAGCTATTGTAAGTCAGATCACTTAGAAAAGAATTAGTTCTCTACAAGCTGCAACATTAAAGGTATTACTCATGTCTGTAGCACAAATGGTGTTCAAATCTCTAATCATTAGTACAAGTATGACTAACTATCTACATGTACCATCGGATTAGCCGTCCTGCGGGTTTCCATCACAACGACGAAGAAGTCAATCTCATTCAAACTCATGAAATTGATCTCCATCTACAGTCATGCACTTTGCCATAATCTGCACAATTTCCAGATCAAACATGGATTTTTAAAATGTTCACTTGCTAAGCTGCTGAACGGCCACTTGTGGAGTAAACTAAAGAGGATTAGACGTTCAAGAATCAACAGGGGAATGTCATCTCATCCATAATCATTATCCAAAAGCAGCTTTCCAGATCAAATTCAGCCTTTGAGCACATCATCTTTGACCAGAAAAGCCATGAGAACAATCAGTTCTGACGTGTGCCAATATGATCTAATGTGCGCTTAGTCACTCAGCCATGCTTCTGATGTCTCACGAACTACTACAGAGAATGACTCTTATTAATACTGCAAAGTGTTTCGTATATCATCATTATGCAGTCCATTCTTCTGTCGATAGCTAACCTGTGCTCTTCAGACCTTTGAACCTTAATTCAATATATTCAAATGCTTCACATTCAAAATACACGCCACTATTTAAAAAGAACCTTAGCAATCAGCCCCTCAGATGGGCAAAGATAAAAATGGCAATATATAAATGGCTACAACTAAAAGTAGAGGTGATTGATTTGATGTACAAATATGTCTACACCGCTGCTCGATGGAGAGATTATTCGTCATGCTGCTATCGAGCTGCTCAAGCAATTGAGCTTTGGCTATTTTTAAACATTTACGGCCTCAGTGCACCTCTAAATGGATCCACGATGTTGTAGCGCAGATTGAATGCAATGGCCATGCCAGATAAACACCACCTCAGCTGGCATGCAATCACAAAGCAGTCATAAAACCTAAAACGTGAACATCAGGTCCAAAAAATATTCGCATTCCGCACAACCAGAATACAGTCTCGTGCTCATATGTTTTTACTAAAAGTTCTATTTTGGTCGGTTGTTTTAGTCATTGTATTGTGTAATACAGTTGAAGACACTAAGCACAAACAAGTGCTTTGGGATGATTTTCCCAGCCAGGGTAAAAGTATGTGTCGTCTGGTGACTGTAATTTGTGGCTTGCGGGGGTGTTGGCTTGGCTCGCTGTTGTCTAAATGGAGAGGGTGTGACGCCCGTCCCTCACTACAATACCAGAGGCATCAGTGTGTATTTCAGTCCTCGCTCTGGCCTGGGTTTGTTCGTCTCTATACATAGTAAGGATCTTAGAAGCTTCTCCATATAAAGGGAAAAACTGTCCATTGCGTGGCATGACTTGAATAAATTCACTTTAATAAGCCCAGAACTGCTTTTATAGTTTGCTTTCAAAGAAATGCACCACTCCTTAATTCAGAGGGTTTGTTACAGCCTTTCAAGTAATCATAATACCTGACCATCTAAAAAGTGCCCTTCAGATGGAGTCCTCTGAAAACATTTTGCGGTTTTAAAGCTATTGAATGATCAGTGACAGCTGACATGAGGATAAATCGGCCAGGATTATCCACTAGCTGCTCAAAAAAGGAAGTGATACGACTCTGCCATATGTTTGTGTGAGATGCTTTCCCAACACAAATCAGTAACTCAGAGGCTAGAATTAAGAGATCTTATGGCAGAATTTATATCTCTCCCAGCAATCAACTGCTGGCTATCCACTTAGGGTCAAATGTTCTATAAAGTAGTAAAGCAAAGTGTTTGAAACCACCATAAAATAAATAATAAATAAATGTTTATAAACTAACAATTTAAAATCATTTATTCATTTTTTTGCAGAGTGCCTTTTTATTTTCAAGTATTTTGCTTCACATTGTGCCTAACAACACCCCTAAAATTATTCAGAAATAAATACTAGTGAATCTGTTTACATAGTTCACATAACTGAAAAATTAAGAACATCATTTGAATATGGCCAAGCCAAAGGGCTATTTTAAACCTTGATATCAATTAAATAATTTAGAATGATTGTTGCTATTTTATTAAATGGAGAACACCCAATCGATTGCATATGGTTTCATCCCTGTGGGATGTGTAGTTTTTTTTGGGTGCTTTGAAAAAGCAGTTTTTTGCTATATAGGGACTAAAGTGTCTTTGTCAGATTTAAAGATGTCCAGCATTGCCAGGCTTGTGTGCAGTGGTTTGTGGTGGACCACAGTGACAGATTGTGGTCAGTAAGATCCTAATAACTGCCTGACATGCTTGACAGACACTGCTTGGGCTGTGGGTCAGTGGACATAGAGAGAGAGAGAGAAACTGACAGCTAAGCGTCTTCTCAACATCACAGAAATCTGATGTAGCTCATGTGCTACTGTCAGTCCTAGAAAAACATGAAACGTACAGTCGGTTTTTATATAATTAAAATGGCATTTTCACATGCTACACAGATTTTTATTGTACTTTAAATGGTTTTACACAATAACATGTGCCTTGATAAATATCTTAGATTTATTATAGAAGTAATATTATAAACACTGCACATTAGTACAAGAGTCCTCAGTAGTCCATAGGCACCAGGTTCTAGTTTCCATTAGACAGCACATTGTCTTTATGAGATCACTTGATATGATTATTGATGTCATTGTACATCAGCATGGCTCTCAGCCATACTCAGATGTCTTGGCAGTTTTAAGAAAACCCAACACTCTTAATCATCAAGCCATAAAAGCTATTTCAATGTACAAAGCTACAGTGACACACTAAAATGGGACTTGTTAATAAAAATACACAACAGCATCACTGGCTCTTTGGCCAGTGTGCGATGCAGCTGACTTAACTAAATCAAACAGTGTCGTATCAGTTGAAGTTTCCACTACTGAGCGCCCACACACACACACATGCACACACACACACACATACAGAGTCAGTCACTCATCAATTCCAATTTCCTTTGCCCTTACGTCAGTTTCATTTGACATATTACTCAATAGACCACAACTACAAAGTTGAAATGAGGAGTCCTGCTGGGAATTTTCCCCTCACGCACAGATTTAGCTTGGGGTCATGCTGCAGTGCCGTGCTTGAGTACCCACTGCGTACAACTACCAGCTAGAGCACAAAGGTACCACTTTAGGTCTCTGAGGTTGGGTACCACACATAGCTGACATTCCAAGCACTTAACCAAAAAGAAGGAAACACAAGATTATTCTCTTAATCCCCTGTCTAAAATATGTAACAGCCTCTTTTTTTTGCCCAGCATGCAGTTCAAACTTTCATGGCCGATAAAGCAATAAACCATGATAGTAATCCATGATAGGAGAAAGAGAGTTGTTAGGCACACCACAAAGTGCTTAAGCCCACAGCCTCATAGAAATATTAATAAAAATCACAAATTCAGGAAAATATAAGGTTTATGATTGAGAAAACGTTTGACATCTGTAAGATTTTGACATGTTTTTGAAAGAAGTCTTCTTATGCTCACCAAGCATGCATTTATTTGATTAAAAAAATAAGTAAACAGTAATATTGTTTACTACTATATTATTAGTATATTAACTAATATATTATTAGTTTTATGTCGAGTTGGTGCTTAAGAAACATTATCGTCAATGATGAAAACAGTTGTGCTGCTTAATATTTTTGGGGAAAGCATGAAACTTTTCCCCCCAGAATTCTTTGATTATAACAGATTTCTCTCACATGCTGCACTTCCCCAAACCCTGTACCACTACTACTACTAGGTCTTTACTATTCATACTGTTTGAGCAGTATGTGTACGGCAAGCAAATTATAATATCTTAAAAGAATTTGTTAACATTAATGCATTAGGTTTCATAAACTATCAAAGAATAATTTCTTATACATTTAATTAATACAGCTTTTCTCATTGATAACATATTACATGTGCAGTGCAATAGTACTGTATACCATTCCAAACATAACCAGTTTCATTTGGCCACAGAAGAGCATTATTACAACTCCTACTTTGTTGATAAACAACAATGGTATATGCTGTTAAGACATGGAGGATATTGCGAGAATTAAAATTGCATAATCTGTCAACATTTCAGTTGTTGGATAGGGATCAGTGTTGAAACACATGAGAGTATAAAGTGCTATTTGTGCCATTTGTTTTTAAATTCTATTTCACTGATAATCTGCTCACATGACGCTGAAAGACACTGAAAGCAAGCCTATGAAACACAATCTAGCTGGGAAAGATAACAAACTGAGCTTTATCAAGTATATTACAAACTTGATTTATGGTAGTAGTACAAACTAATCAAAGCCCATGTTTCATAGAAAATGACTAATTCAAGCATTTCTTTTAAGCAGCTTATTGAAAAGAACTATTCTTAAATTCCTCAATTGTGAAATCCACAACCCTCTATGGTGACATGCATTTTTCTAACAAACCATAAAAGTCCATGATGAATCAGAGCAGTGGGGCGTGTGTGCAGGTAAAGGTACGGCTTGCCCCGCAGCTTAAGGAGGCGGAGACAGACAGGAAGAGGGAGGGACTTATGCGTCACAGTAAACAGATCAGCACAGGAAGCACGGGATCCATCAGCCAGTCAGATACTGAGTCACAGGGCAAAAAGAAGGGAGGGGAATAGAAAAAGAGAGGAGACTAATAAAAGACTGATACACATATACTTCAATCAAAGAGACTAACATACTATCTAGGGCCACTATGGCTCTAACGTACTCTTCTGTGCCCATCTATGTGCAGTTTTCGAGGGACAAGTACATCATGGATGGACCACCGGAGAAGCTTCGGAGAGAACTAGAGGAAGAACTGAAACTGAGCAGTGAGGAACCAAGGAGCCATGCCTGGTATCATGGAGCCATCCCTAGACAGGTACAACTTTTCTGGGCATTGGAAGAGGGAGAGGGGTGGGTGATCGTTATGGGATAATGTTTGGATTATAGAGGATTTGTGTTGAGTGACTGTTTCTGTGATTTAATATATATGTGTATGGTTACCACGTGTCTGCAATATTGTTCTGAAGTTGAATCTTGCAGAGAGTAGACGCCTTTCTGCTGTCAAAGCATAGCTGTTTTCTTCTTTTGTGAAAGTGAAGTCATGCCTGTATCTGGCACTCAAACATTCAATTTCTTTGTATAAAAGATAATGAATTAAAGACATGTGGCCATGTTTGCTTCAGCTAGAGATCTGGCCAGTAATAGTTGATTAAGGGAAGAAAAAACACTGAGGATATGACTTGCATTAGATGTTCTTATTGCTAACTTGTTCAATTTACAAAAAGTACCATGGAAGTATCAAGATAGACTGATGTAGGAGATTAGTGCCATGGTTCTCTGATACTACATCTACCATGTTTTTTACAAGGTACTACAAGTTACTACAAAATACTATAGTATTATGATGATTCATAAGCTACAGTGTCCTAATACTTCAAACACAATAGTCAAAAATGATGAAACGTATACATTATATATTTTAATTAACATTACATTTACATATAGGCACGTTGTGCAAAATAACCTATAAATACAGTGTCTAGTGTTCTAAAATGTTCCTTTTATATGCAATTTTACTTGCCTGGCTATGTGAAAGTGCATATTGCTGATTAGATGCTAGAAATAATAAGAAAAAAAAAAGCATATAGATGTGGCAAGTATTTGTTTTGCAGGGCCCAAGAGCTATGGTGTATTTAAGAACCTATTTAATGGTTGATCAATACTTGTTCTGAACTGGTTACAGGCGCCAAACCTGTCCAGAACAAGAAAAGTCACTTTCACATCTATGATCAAGGAAAACAAAACATTTCACTGAAACAAAACACTAAATGTGGAGTCTGGACTGAATGCTTATCAAACAGCAAAACTCAGACTAGCAATACAATTCATAGTGCTTAACCACTATATTCTGGAGGGTTCATTAACACCAAGCTTCATTCAAAAACAGCCATCAACAGTTTCTCATCATGGCAAACATCACAGTGCTGACAGCTACAGATCCGCTCTTATGAAAAGCATGTACCCTGGTTCCTCTTTCCCATGCTCCTTTGCAGGATATGCCCCTGAACCTGACAACTCATCCATCAACAATTGCAACAGAGCAAGAGTGGTTAATACAGTGATGAATCATGACTGCTATTTGACCAGAGGTGTATTTATTTAACGGCATCATATGAGCAGAACTACCAGCATCCAGAGTCTGGCTACTGCTTACACCACAAATATAGTCAGAAAGAACAAACTTATTCATCATGGCTCAACACACCTTATGAATGACCTTAGAATATAGATCATCGGGTTCATGAGTAAGACAAACTCCCACTGCCATCACAATGCATAAAAAGGTGCCCTTAAATTGCATATCTGTAAGGACTGATTGTTAATCAGCAGTTAGTCTGATTCTTTTGTGTGGTCCTTGGATCACTACACACCCTGTGATTATCACAAAACCCCTGACAGCATGTGTGCTGCACTACAGCTCGTGTTTACCCATGAGTCTTTCAGCTGGACGAGTCTGACCTGCTCGGCTCAAGTTAATCAAACAAACTACAGACAAGGAAACAGGAAAGACAGGCATTTACCGATTTGGCATGCATCTCTTTATGACCAGTGGTGTGAAATGACCTGTGCTTGATTTCAAAAGTGTTTCCTGTAAATGCCCGTCTGTGTTTTGTTTGTCACTGAAAAAAAAAAAGCTAAAAGACGAATACTTATTAATAACAGATGACAAGACAGGCAGCAACCTGTGAAACTATGCATATTTGGACAAACACAAAACGCTAATCTTTTTAGCTTCTGTTTTATACTATAAGAAAGTCATGAGAATAGCTGTTTAGCACAGCTTCATGAAAATAGTCATAAACACTTAGAGATTCTAATCACACGTAATGACCCTTTTCCGGGTGCCACTGCCGCCCCACAGCTCCAAACACACATGCTAACAGATTTATTAATGTTTGATCTATTCATGAGCACATAGTGAGAAGTAATACAAAACAATGACATATAACCCCCATATTATTCTAGGCTGATTTTTCTGAACATTCAGACTCATTAATATTCT
Source organism: Onychostoma macrolepis (assembly GCF_012432095.1). Taxonomy (NCBI): domain Eukaryota; kingdom Metazoa; phylum Chordata; class Actinopteri; order Cypriniformes; family Cyprinidae; genus Onychostoma; species Onychostoma macrolepis. The sequence continues at coordinate 21,083,275 of NC_081162.1, forward strand.
GAACAGCTACCAGAAACCTAACATTCAGTTTGGCGAGGTAGTCCATCATTCTAAACTGGTTGAATGCACTAGTGATCCACAAAAGAAAGTAATATCTAGGTCATGCCATGAATCACTGTCATAAAAGTAGTTTGGTAATGTTTGCTGAGGATGTGTACATAATCTGATCAGAAAGAATATCATTAGTACAAAGCCATACTAGCTTCAAAATGTTTCCTCCACTGTTTGAGCTCCTGCATGAGCACCACAACTTCATGCACATCTAGGCCACAATCTAACATGCAATACTCTTAGAACTAAGGAGGAAGGAAAATATATATGAAAGACAAAAAAAAAAACAGTGACTACAAAAACAACAAAAATTGTGTGTATGTTTGAATTTAAGGTGGCTGAAAACCTGGTTCAGAGAGATGGAGACTTTCTGATCCGAGATTCGCTGTCCAGCCCGGGAAACTACGTTCTGACCTGCCAGTGGAAGAACACCCCTCAACACTTCAAAATCAACAAACGCGTGGTAGCCATGAACGAGGCCTACTCACGTGTTCAGTACCTGTTTGAAAAGGAGGGATTTGACAGCGTCCCTGCATTGGTGCGATACTACGTAGGCAACCGTGAGCCGGTATCTGAGGTTGTCGGAGCGATTATCTTTCAGCCAATCAACAGAGCTCTGCCTCTGAGATGCCTGGAGGAAAAATATGGAGTTGGATCCATACGTGCAGAGGCGGGATACTCCGAGAGAAAGAGCCTGACTTCCAAACGGTTGAGTCTGAATATCATGAACGGACACACCCAGGATCACACCCTCAGCCGTGGGAATCTCCTCAGGTGAGAGAAAGACTATCCTATGACACTATTATGCATTGCCAAGAAGAAATACTCTAGAAGGCGTTTTAATGATATATTTGAGAAAATAAGAGAGATTAATTGTTTTACCCGTTAAAGGATTGACAAATTACTAATGACAGATTCTAGTTCTCAAACAGCTTTTTCAGAATCTGTATTTAGCCTTTTTTCATGTAATTTGTAATCCATGCAATTTAGCTGCCCCCAAAAAGAGAGGCCAATAATTCCTTTCCTTTCATATTTCCAACACTTGGCTAGACAGTAAATCACAGAGATTTAGCTCACATGATTCAATCTTTTTAAGCAATTTGAAGCAAAAGGACATTCATCTGTGGTTTGACTGTCCATCTTGAACTCTGAAATAGAAAATAAGCATCAAAATAAACAAGACTAGTAATACAATTGAGGTCTACTTTGAAAAGTGACTAGTCATGAATTTGCATATTATCCTCAAGCTTATACAGTAAAACCTATATAACACTGTCAATACTTATTGGGTCTTGGTGGTGTAACTCACAAACTCTTTCTTAACTGCAATCTTTTGGAAATCCTTGACAGGTTTTCTCATTAGGACCCCAGGAGGAAGTAAATAAGGCATTTTTCAAGCTAGCGAATTAGGAAGAAAGCAACTTTTACTTTTGAATATTGTTTAAATGTGTATTATTTATGTTCAATTATTCAGTCCCATGATGTGAAAGCTCCACAATAATATACAGAGATTTTTAACATCAGTAAACATAAAATAAGTGAAAGTTTTACTTATTTGTGCAGATTCAGCACATGGGAGTCTAACTTTTCGAAACAATGTGTCAAAATAGCTTATTAACTTAGCAATTTAAAAATGGTATTAAAATAACTGTGCAGGTTGCCTAACATTAACTGAGAGATTGCACTGAATTTGTACTTTTAAAAATTCATGCCACTCAGCTTTGAAATGAACTCAGTTTAAAGGGGTGTAAACTTCATGTCATAGTCCAAAAGACTTTTAGAGAACAAACTAAATGGCCTGTCTTTCTCCTTCACAGCAACAAAGATAAGTGTGGAAGTCAACCAGCATGTCTAAACCACGTTCAGGAGAGGAGACGGCCACTGAAGACCCATCAGTCGGAGAGCTTTCTCCCTATCGGTGAGTGCCTGTCAGCTCTCATCCTCACTGATACCCCGTCACACCTCCAACCCTCCAGTGATACACGCATCTGACAGCCCTGAAAACCAGCCATCTTTCTCACATTCACTTTGTGCCAAAGAGAAAGTGGTTCTCAAAGTCAAGCTGACATTTCCGCCTTTGAAATTCACTTTGGATTACTGAACGTTAAATGTGTGAAATGAGACGTGAGATTGAAATGCAAAATAAAATGTTTTGTTGAAGAAGCTCTGTGGAGAAGAATGAAAGCGGGGATAGAGATAATTTATGCCCGTGTCAGTGGAATAAATATGGTTATGCGAAAAACGCAGCTCTGCTGTCCGTGTCAGAATCCAGAGCGCTGAATCTGCTTTACCGTGCAGAATGCAGAAAAAAAGCAACTTTGCAGCTTTGAATTTAACTTCCTTCTTACCATGTCCATCTACAACATATTTTCTACTTTAATGAATAAAAAGCTGATTGTATGCCTTTGCTTTCAGGCTGTAGGCCCCAGGCTCAGGTTCAGCATATGGAGCACCAGCCGTGCCCCAAATCCCCAGTTTTCCGCACAGGAAGTGAGCCAGCTCTGAGCCCCACAGTGCCACGCAGAATGGCCTTTGACACCCAGCCTGGCGAGGCTATTCGTGGATCCGACAGCCAGCTGTGTCCCAAACCGCCCCCTAAACCCAGCAAGGTTCCCTCTATGAGAGTATCCTGCACCCCTGGCCTGAAGATTCTCTCCCCACCAGTCCCTCCAGTAAAGCCCCACAAACAGCGACCTTCAGCCCAGCAACAGCAGCAGTCGGGCAGCTCATCGAGTCCAGAACTAAGCTACTGTGAACTGAGTCCATGCAGCCCTGCTGATTGGGAAAAGTTGATGACTAGCTCACAAGCTAATGGCTATGTGGAGAGGCTAAGGACTGAGGAGGAGTTAAGGAGATGTGATAGTAGCGTTAAACTTGACCGTAGCTCCTATCATAATGCCATTGAGGCCCTAGACAACGACAGTGAGGAAGACAATGAGGAGAATGTGGATAAAGTACAGGTCAAAAGACCTGTGTTTGAAACCGAATCAGCGTTCAAACCTGGTGACATCTGCTTCCGGCTTCTACCAGTGGAGAACAAGCCACTGGAGATGACAGTGCTGAAGAAAGCCAAAGAGCTGCTCGTCAGTCAGGATCCAAAGACCATCGCCAAACACATCCTCCAAGCAGACTGTCAGGTAATATTAATTACGAGCCTTTGAAGTCAACATAAAATTAATATTTATTATTTTCAATTTATCAACATGCATTAGGTTCATGTTAATTTTTAAATATGCCATTACTCATTGTTAATTTATGTTTGTTGATGATACATTAATATAAATCTCTACAAATGTGCTAAATTAACTGTATAGTTCGTGAAACTTAATGGATTAAATAAACTGTACCTTCCAAATAACTATTACTGGTAATGTAGCTTAAATGCACAAATTTAACAGGTAATTTTAAACCTTAATTAGAATAATTATGAATTAAGTGTATACAAACTTTGGAGTCTGTAAGATTTTTTCAAAGTTTTTGAAAGAAGTCTATTCTGTCAGTGCTCACCAAGGCTGCATTAGTTTGATCAAAAATACAGTAAAAACAGTAATATTGTGAAATATTACAATTTAAAACAACTATTTTAAAATGTGTGAAAAAATGTTTTTGTGGAAAATGTGATACAATTACATAATCAATAGAAAGTTCGGTTACACTTTACTTGAAGGGGTGTGCACAAAACATGACACCTTTGTAATCATGACATGATGTCATGAATTTGAAGAGTTTTTATGCATGTTTATGACTGTCATTAAGTGTCATGCGCTCAGTTAATGCAGTGATGACATTGAGATGTTATGGGCTAGGGTTAGGGGTAAGGGTAGGGTTAGGTCAAATAATGTCATCTTTGAATTAAAAATGACATAACTGAGCAAATGACACTTAATGACAGTGTCATGTCATGATTATGAAGGTGTCATGTCAGTCTTATGCACACCCCTTCAAGTAAAGTGTTACCGAAAGTTCATTATAATTTCCATAAAAACAGCATAATTATGTTTAGTCACTTTGATCAATTAATGCACCCTCACTGAATAAAAGTATGCATTCCTTTAAAGGTGCCATAGAATGCATTGATACAATATTTTAAATTGTTTTCTGATATCTACACAGAAGGTATGTGGCTTAGGTAAGGGCAAAAATTCTCCAGAAACAGTTTTACATGTCCATTTACAACCCTAGGATTTCTCCCTAGAATGAAACGGTCTGTTATTGGCTTATTTGGAACGGTCATGAATAATAATGTTGAGCTCTGCTCTGATTGGCTGTTTCATAGTGCGGCTCTGCTCTGATTGGCTAGGGACGAAAATATATATTTCAATACTTTCTCTTGCAGTTATATCGTTGGGTAATTATACTGTTTATAAAATGCGGGCATCAGGGAGCCGCTATTAATATGCGGGGCACTGAAACTGCTTTCAAATGCACGATCGCTTTTTACTTTTACTTTCGAGATTCGCGATCGCACAAATTCTGTTTATACTATGGAGCAGCAGTACTTACCACACATTTTACAAAATCAGATGCTTGTCAGTGGTGCTCAGGATCTGTAAATCATTCGCCATCATCCTCAGTCATCTCTCTTTACTCTGTTTATGTGGTCAGTGAAATTTTATGTACTGCAATGTAACACACTACCGCTAGCATCTAACCATGACCCTTTAGTTGCTTGCATTATTTTATTAGAACGCGTTATTTGCTTTCCGTGCCTTTCTGAATACAGATACCAACCCATCCCTGCACAGCCTGGAACATAACATTTATTTCCACGATCTGCCATTTTCGCTGTTGTCCTCGCTTGTTTCTTCACAATACCTGCAGAACTTCTGATGATTCGGCTGTGTAGGTCCGGCTGGCCTAAAACATGGGCGGGTATATGCAAATGTTGGGGGCGTAACTATTTGAGATCCCGACTGTTACGTCACAGTCGGTGTTATGTTCTGATTTGCCTATTTATCAGTGGTCTTTTTTTATTCACGAGATTTACATAAGAAGGAAGAAATAATGGTGTTTGAGGCTCACAGTATGTCATTTCCATGTACAGAACTCTTATTATTCAACTATGCCAAGGTAAATACAGTTTTCCATTCTATGGCACCTTTAAAAAAATATTACAGACTCCAATTTTAACAGTATTGTGCAGTCACACATTACAAAAGCTAATACTGATTATGAAAATCTTAAGAGAGTTTCTATAAGATAGTATGATAAAACACAGCTTATCCATCACAGATTGTATACCTGATAGCTTTCGATTTAAAAAAATAGGAAGGAAACAAAAAGTAAAACTAAGCACTCAACAACAAAGGAGAAAATCAAGACAGATGAAAACAGAATTAGGGACAGACATCCACACCCACTTACTGAATACAATCATGACCAACAGGTCTGTAATTACAGGCTCATTATGTGAGTCAGCCTGTTCTTCAGGTTGGAGACTGGTTCTTTCAGCCAACTAGAGGACAAGACCACAGTTGTGCCACACAGCAGGGGCTAAATGTAGATGAATCCAATTAAAAATGACCCAAAAAGCCTCTTATACATGTGACTATCCACTTCTCCACGTCTTTCTGCTTTTGAAAGCGGCTCCAGATTGTTTGTCTGTGTATGTGTGAATTAAATTTTAAGCTGGCTGATTATGTCAGTCACAGGACCAATATTATGGACAAAAACAGTCGACCCATCCATAGCCCAAATTTAGCTTTAAGCTTCTGTGCAATACTTTTCTATTCAGGATGTTAATTCCTTTGATGCAAATGCTGTGTGTACATGCTACAGGTTGCTAGGATACTAAATGTTTCTGAGGAGGTGAAAGGTCAAATGGGTGTGACCTCTGGGCTGGAGCTGGTGACCCTTCCTCATGGGAGACAGCTGAGGCGGGACCTCATGGAAAGGTAAACAGATGCTGTCAACACATGACATATTAAGCAGATTTCTCATGACTCATAAGGGCGGACAAGTCTTTCAGAGAATATCAACCGTTGTATATGATAAACTAACGAAACTGAGTTTTTTTTTGCAGCATTCAATGTCATGTAGGCCACACATTTAACATGCATGACTGGTTCGTCTTAAACAGGCATAACACTATGGCGATTGGAGTTGCTGTGGATATCCTGGGGTGTACAGGAAGTCTGGAGGAGAGAGCAGCCACCCTAAACCGGATCATTCTGGTAGCTCTGGAGCTGAAAGACTCCATGGGAGATCTTTATGCCTTTTCCTCCGTAATGAAAGCACTGGACATGCCTCAGGTACCCAACAGCCCCTTCTAGCTGCCACTTGCACTTGAGACTTTTTCCCCCCTTAGTGTGTGGTCAACAGAAACAGGCTTTAATCTGTGTGATCTTTCTTGTATAAACAGATTACTAGACTGGATCATACGTGGACTAGCTTGCGAAGAAAATACACACAGACTGCCATTATTTATGAGAAATCTTTGAAACCATTCTACAAAGGACTCTATGAAGGAAGTGGTGAGTTTCTTACACTAAAACACATTAAATGCCCTTCACAGGCCACCTTTAGTCAAGTTCTGGCTCTTGTCTTTCTAGCTGAAATCCCACTGAGCAATGCCAGTGTTCCGCTGCTAATGCCGCTGCTCACCTTGATGGAGAGGCCTGCGGTCACCTTTGAAGGTATGGACGTGTGGGAGAACAACGACCAAGGCTGCGAAATCATGTTCCGGCACCTGGAAGGAGCTCGTGCTATTGCACGCAATGCGGACACGTACACCTGCAATGCACAGCGGATCCTCCAGGGTAAGACAAGGACATTACAACAGTTATTTCAGGAGTAACATGGTGCTTTAACTTAAGGGAACTGGTGAGCCAAACACATTAATGTAATAGAATTTTCATATGCCATTGGATTGAAACTGATTTGGAATAATGCTGTTCGGGCCATGGTCATAAAATCCAGAAGAAAATTTGCATTTAAATCATGGCTTGCCTCAGAAAGTTAAAAGGTAAAAGGCCTGGGTACCAAAACAAGCACACAGCATGACTAGTGTAGACTGCTTCATGAATCTTAGACTCTTATGAGCTAGTTCTGTAAAATAATCTCTCAAAAGACTCAAACAGTCTAAAAAAATCCTTTAGAGCAGTTACTAAATTAACATGATTCATCTACTGAACAATCATTACTTTAGTCACGTCTGACTCACAATTAAGCAACTACTAAAGTGATAAGTACTTAAGGTTTGTGAGACTTAAATCAGTATAATTACCAACTGGTTTATTGTAAAACAATTACATTTTTACAAGATAAACAAGAAAGAAAGAACTAATATTGAGATATTGAAACAAAGTACTAACACGTTTTTAACAGTGTAATTTAACATTAGCTAAAGTATAAACAAATTAACAATGAGCAATAGTAATTATTAATAAATAATTGTTAATATTAACCCTAAATAATAAGTACCATAAAAATTTTTCATTTTTATTTCCTGATATCCATTGCATTAATGACAATGAATTGAAAAATCATTCTTTAATAACCTTTGACCCTCTCTCCAGGATTCCAACCTAATGACGACATGCTGGAGATCTTGAGGACTGATTTCCAGTTGCGTCTGCTCTGGGGCAGTAGGGGGGCGGCTGTGGACCAGACAGAGCGATACGACAAATTCAAACTCATCCTTACGGCCCTGTCCAGAAAACTAGAGCCTCCAGTCAAACACACAGAACTCTGAAAAACCAGACACTTTATATACATATTAGACTCTCTAAACCTCTCTGTGGAGTCAGGTCACAGGTCATCTGCATCTGAAAAAGGATGTTCTCTACCAGAATGTGAGCTTCAGGAAGCCATTCATGAGCAGAAATGGCACTTGTCTATGGAGAGCTACTTTGTTCCATATGCATCTTCCAGAGGCGTGCTGTGCTCCACACTTATGAAATGAGCAGGTACCAGTTTTGTCTTCAAGAAAAGGAAGGAAGGGTACGTAGAATATTTCTAATTTCTAATATATCATCCACCCTATGAAATACATATAACGTTGGAGGCAGAGCGAACACTTCATGAGAGGTGTATGGATGTGCTCAATCATTTGACACATGAAGTTATGGATAAGAGACGACTGAGATGGACTACACCTTCAAGACAAATTTGCAGCTCTATGAAGGAACACACGGTAGTAAAGTTTGTACACTTAGAAATATCATGAAGCCCATTGGTCAAAGCAGTGTTGATATGTTTAAAAAGCCCACATGGAAAAAGATGTACATAATCATCACTAGTGTACGCATGTGAAGGTTAGTTTGTGTAATATATTGTATTAAGTATTATTGACCTGTAAATAGTCACGAATAAGTGAAATATTATGCAAATATTGAATAAATATCTAATAAAAGCTTTTTAATTGTTACACAGTTTTTCATGATGTGTGTAATATATACTGTATAAAGATCAGTACAATTTTTTTAATTCAGCAAGCATGTGTTAAATTGATTAAATGTAGCATCATTTTTTAATTTAAAGATTTCTATTTTAAGTAAATGCTGTTCCTTCTATTAATCAAAGAATGCATCATGATTTCCACAAATATATAAAGCAGCACAATGTTTTTTTTAACATTTATAATAAGAAATGTTTCTTGAGCACCAAATAAAAATATCAGAATGATTTCTGATGGACCATGTGACACTGAAAACTGCTGAAAATTCATCGTTGCCATCCCAGGAATAAATTACATTTTAAAATATATTAAAATACAAAACAGTTCTTCTATTTTGTAATTATATTTCTCAATTTTACTATTTTTACTGCAATGTTGATCAGCCTTGGTGAGCCTAAAATATTAGATATCTGGTTAAAAAAAATATATATCTTACTGACCCCAAACTTTTGAACAGTTGTGCATGTGTGTTGTGTGTGTGTGTGTACTGACAAAATACTATCTACAACAGCACATGATGCACTGCATATACAAAATTTCAGGGTAGAAACCTTGGCAGCTGAAAAAACAAGCAATAGTGATGAAATAAATCACAAAATACATCAGGCTAAACACAGACTGAAGAAATGAAAGACAGGATGAACGAGACAAACAGACATATGTATTTATTTCTCAGTTGCTTTTGCTCCAACACAAACCCCAGTATATAGTGGTCAACGTTGTCTTACTGTACAACACATTCACACAAAAGGAAGCATTCACATCCTAAATCATTCACTCCCTAAAATTCCAATTCAAATGCAACGGGGTAAAAAGTGCATCGGTTAAGACCAGGGTCCTATTGAGAACAGAGTTCAGACAGGAAGAAGAACTGGTTACAAAGCGATTACGGCACGGTTCTGAAAAGCAAAGCCTGAAAGTCACTCGCTCGGTTAAAAAAAAAAAAAAAAAAAAAGTCACGATAAAAACATTCATTCTGAAATAAAGATGTTAATACATACAGTTTAATAATAAAAACTAACTAGATATATACATATGCATATATGCATCCATATGCATAGTATACACAGTTTTATATGTAAGAATCACATTCACAAATACACACACTTGAGATCGGATTCTGGAGACGTGTGGTCCCTTGTTAGGAGGCAGTGAGCATGTTCTTTTAGCACATGTGACATCAGGAGCTGGACGAGAAATGGAGAAAGCACCGCAGAGAGCTGGCAGCCCAAGAACAAGCAGTTTTTTTGGGCACTGAGGGTCAGATAGACCCCTGTTTCCACACAGAGGCCTGTAATTAAGGCAGGGATGATGGTTGGTGTTCAGAGGTCCTGGCTGGCGGTTCTCTGCTTGTTTTATATGGTGTTGGGCCCCCCTGCTGGTCAAATGCAGAACTGCATCTGGCTCCTTCCAGCCTCCAGACTATGGCAAAAGGGGGCGGGGCCAGTGGGTGGATGTTGCTGTGGGGACTGTTGCGAAGCACCATGCTTCCTCTACTCTGATTGGTCATGCTTTTGAGACTCACATAATGGTTAACATGGAATGCATCAATGAGGAAGAGAAAAGTCAACGGAAACAGACACTAAAAAAAAGTGGTTGGGATAAGAAGTGGTTAAATCCTAATAAGGGGTCAATTGGTCAGAACGGAATGAGGAATGAAAGGCTGCTGGATCATGCAGGTGCATGTTATGATGAACATGAGATGACTGTACAGATAGACACACATTCCGCTGAATATGTTAGTGCCAGGCAACGACTCTTTTTGGCTTCTCCATTATTGCTCAAGAGCATCTTTCCCCGTTCTCCCAAGCCCTCCCAGATATTCCCTGGAACGTCTGCTGCAATGGAATGATGTTAATGGCCATGACACAAACAGCATGCAAACATGCAACCTGCCCCAACACAATATCGGTCTTAAATTCGCCCCACCGCCCCACTAACAAACCCACAGCAGTGAGTCCCGTCCACCAAACACCACAGAACCCCACTCATCCAATCAGGAACCTGTAGCCACAGAGAAAAGAGAGGACAGAGTCATTGACAGGTCCACCACCAACAAAGATTGATCAGCGACAGAGAAAAAGACAGAGGGCGCTAGTGAGCCAGCCCAAGTCAATCTTGGATCATATTTATTATATGCTTTCAATTTCAGGTCACAAATTAAAAAGGAACTTGTGCCACTACAAATTTAAACAGAAGAGCACTCGCAGGGAAAGCTGAAGTGAAACAGGTTTGGTGCTGCAATGACAAAAATGTAGCAGCAAGGAAATAACACTTTGGAGAAAGCTGGAAGAACTGCATGAACTGAAAGGTCACAAGTACATACTGTGATCGGACTGTAGAAACGAGAAGATGCTCCAAGTAGAGTGTACTTGAGTTTCAACATGCATAAAAACATAGGAGCTGATGATTGAAGTATGACAGTTGTTCTCATTATAAGGAGCAAATTACCGCTCAGACAAACAGACATTTGAAAAGGAGCTGATGCATTTTGTTCAGGTTTGCTCCAACGATATAAAACTGATTAAAAACAGTGCATCAAGCACTAATTAAAAATGGAATAAAAGCTATACAACTCTCTACAGTTTAATCTGCTGCAGCAAAGTCACAGTGCAGAGGAAATAGTCACTTTAGCCAGTGTGTCTGTGTGTGTTTGTCCTTGGGCTCACATGGTGAACAAAGGCATATGGCAGTCAGCCGAGCTGCGCTTGATGAGTCACGGTAAATCTGACACACGCTCCCCCATGTGTGGTGTCATAACTAGGCGGCGCCGCTGTGGGTGATGTCATATGTAGGTGACCGCACCTTTGCTGTTTTTCTCCAGTGTGATCTCCACATAGGACGTGGGGACGTAGCCCTCCACTCCGCCTTGTTTCCGAACCCGCGTCCATCCATCGCCTTTATCTTCCTCTATGACATACAGCACCTCGTTCTCGTTCATTACCAACGTGCCTTCATTAGAGCCTAAGGAACAAACACATTTTTAATACTTTAACAAGAATTTAAGTCGCATAAATGAACACAGAGACTATGTGCAAAGGTGTAAACAAGGAACATTTAACGCGAGCTGTTTTTGTACCATCAAAAGAGTAGAGAGCTTTGCAGTGGCCGATGGCAGGGAGAGGATCATCATCGTCAAACTCGTCATCAAATTCATGTGGGTCAGGCTGCGGTGGAGACCGATGCTCCTGACTGTGATCATCTGTGTAACTGCCTTCAGGGCTGAAAAAGAGAAGAGCGTCAATATTTTAAAGCGGCCTTTATGTTCGGTGTGACGTGTGGAGGCGCAAAGCACTTGAATAGGACTGGAATCTACAGCAGTTACATATGACAACCACGCTACATAATGAGAAGCTACTGTTCCACTGATATCACATTTCTTAGTCATCAAGTAGCTCATAATTCGCTGATTTAGGAGAAAATCTTAAAAATAATGGCCATGTCAATCCTAAATTTAAGACTCCTAAATTTTTGCTCTAAGAGTATTTCACAAAGTGTTTTAGCACTAAAACTTGCTCCTAAATCTGTGAAAGGTAAGGAGTAGTGAAGAGGACTCCTAAGTCACTAAGACCGAACCACAAACCATCCGAAAATGGCTGTTGCTGGCAATCTGCCTCCGAATATAAACATTTTAGAAACATTTGATGATAATGACCTTTTAAAAAGGTATCACCTTTGGTTTTGGAGGTTATCCCAGCTCCAAATTTTCATTTGATTATATCCTTGTTTTCATTAACCAGTTGGGCAAGAAGTAACAGCTGTTCTTGCGTCCAGTTTGTTTGTTTTTACGTTTGCATGTATTACTATCAGCCATGATTATTCTACTCTGTTAATTAAAAGGCTGTTTATGTGCATATACACTAATTATTTTTTGAGAAGCATACATGTAAGAGGCTGAAAATAAGCTGAACATATACTTGTTTAATTAGGTGACACTTAGCCTGCATTTTAAAATATGAAAAGTTCATTTGCAAAAACAGATAACTCCATTTATAACAATTTTCAAAAACCATGTTTTTTCATTGTGCATTCCAATTAATCTCAATCAAACTGCAGTCGGGTTATTTTGATTAGCCAGAAAATGTTTTGGGAATACGGGCCCAGCATTTATTAGAAAGAGAAAATCTTTCTTAGAAAATCTTTTTTTAACATTGTAGTTATATTTACTGTCTATTTTGACCAATTTAATAAATCTGAATTAAAGTGTATTTATTATTTAAAAGTATATTAACATCTTAAAAAAAAAAATAATAATAAAAAAAAAAAAAAATCACCCAAAGTGACCCCAAAGTTTTGAATGGTAATTTGTATTTCACTGGATTATCACAAAAGAGACATTGTCACTATCATTAATATAAACACCATTTTTCCATGTTGTGATATTATGATAATAAATTGTCAATATGCCCCAACATTTAATGATTATGGTTGCAGGGCTCTCAAGTTATAGTGAAAATTTGGAGTGAGATTAGGGGAGGGGCCACACAAAGGGGAGGAGTCACTCAAAGGGGAGGGGCAAGTCAATGGGGAGGAGCAACTCAAATATTTGCAGCACCCAAGTTTTTGCTAGCAGTTCAATTTTACCTATTGTTCGTAATTGACCAGCTCAAATAGAAGTTATAACATTTGGTAAATCTGATGAAAGACAAATTCATTCTAATAAAATAAAAAGATTTATGTATTTAAAAATACAAATGTATCAAAAATAAAAATAAATTTTGCCTCAAACGAGCCAACTGAACAGCAGTACTCAATGTACATACTGTACACACATACATTACAGTACTTACCCTGAGCATGTATGTCAAACTGTGTGTGAGAGAGAGAGAGAGAGAGAGAGAGAGAGAGAACACATTTCTTTTTTTCTGTTGTAAATGTTTATTGCACATTTTGATGCCTGATGACAGGGGTAGAGGACTCCCACATAAAGCACTGTCATGATAATAGCGTTCCATCCAGAGCCAAACTGCTTCTAGTTTTGTTCAAACCCACCATGGAAAACACACTGCATCTGAATTTGGGGAAGCCTCAGTGCTTTATATGGGAGCCCCCTACCACTGTCATGAAGATGTGCAACAAACACAACAGAAAAAAATAAAATCATAAGCTGAAATGCGTTTGTTCGTTCGTTCTCTCTCTCTCTCTCACACACACACACACACACACACACAGAGAGAGAGAGAGCTTGACATACATGTTCAGGACAAGTTCTGTAATCCTACTGTGTGTGTACAGTATGTACACTGAGCACTGCTGTTCAGTTGGCATGTTTGGGGCCTTTTTTAAATATGTAAAACAATTTATTTTATTTGGATGAATTTGTCTGTCTTTTATCAGATTCACCAACTGTTATAACATCTCTAGTACTTTCCTTTCAGGAAGCCAAAGCTAAGTTAAAGCTTCTGGGTGCAAAGCAGTTGGAGAGGTTTTTATTTTATTTTTTTATTTTTTTGACTGCATCAGTAATAATTTAGCGCGAATTTGGCTATATTCCCCAACATCAGCTCTCACTATCATTTCACAGGCAAGTGATTTCGTAGAGGAATCTTAAAATCGAAAAAATAAATGAAGGGGTTACCTACAGCATTCATCAGATCTTTCTCTTCCAGTTTACACTCCATGTGTGCGCGCATCCATGTTGCTTATTTTATCGCATAATTTAAACGGAAACAACAACATCCTAATTTCTGATTGGCTGGTAGGTGGCATTTAACTCTATAGCTACAGAGTCGAGAGAGCTATGAACTCGGCAGAAAACTTACCTCAGTATTCCCTCATCTATTAATGGTATATTAATTGTATAGTAATTGTAGCGGGACAAGTTATCCCTTCTCAGCGTGAGAAATACAAGGTGTGGCGTGAGAGCGTGTGAACTGGTTGAAATGCGTGAGTCTCACTCCGATTGCGAGAGACTTGAGAGCCCTGTGGTTGATATTCCAACTACATGACTATTTGAATCCCAGTGCTGTGCCTTTCTACTCATTTATATCTACAAAAATCTTGCAGAACAGCTCAACAGCTCAGGCACTCATAAAAGAGACAGCTGTATACTAGACATATTATTAGTCTGTCTATCTTGAGAATGTAGATAATGTAATCAGGAAATGCAGACCTCTCTCTGCCGTGGGGTGCGTGGTTCACATCAGCACTGGGACGTCGCTCACTACGGGATCCATGCTTTCCTTCAACCTCTGCTAGCCAACTCTGAGATGGAGAGAGAGAGAGTGGTGAAGAGTGATACAAGTTCCAGTATTTTGTACTACTAACGAACATCTGTTAAATTCAAAGGCTTATTATGAGAAATTGCATTTCATGTGATGCAGAAACCGCATTATATCCATTCCTCCACTAGATGGCACTGACACACAGAGCCGCTCAGCTGTTTTAGGTCAAATTTATCCAGATGTACATTCCCGGAGGTTGTGCTTCCTTATAAGACTACAACAATAACCCGATCCTCTGGGAAGGTTACCTCATTTTTATGGATCTCAGAGCGGAGTTTCTCCATGTTGCATATGGTCTCTGAAATCTTGGGCTGGAGACTTCCAGGATCTCCCATCTGAGGATTCTTCTCATAAACATCCTTCATTTTGTTAAGTGCATCTCTGCAATAAAGTCAATACAGGGGGGAAAAAATGAAGGAAAAAGTAACACCACATAAAATAAAATAACTAAATGGATATGATTATTAAAAAATTAATAAACAAATAATAAATTCAGGGTTTTTTTTGCCAATTGAAAGATGTTTTTCCTCAGCAAAAAAAAGGGGCTACTCACTTTTTTCTTTTTTTTAAGGGAACACAATGCTAGACAGAGAATTTATAAAAATCACAAACAAACAAAAACACTGAGTAGCACTCTCTACGGTCTACCTTTGGTCCATTTCTTTCTGCAGTTCTTTATTCAGCTCATCAATCCTCTGTTGAAGTTTTTTGCGTCTCTGTTCAGGAGGAAGGTGGCTGAGATCCTCTAGTGTTGGTGCCTGTACAAATACAGGTTATTAGTTGGAGGCAAAGAAGCACTAACAAGCATCCAGTCGCAGTCGAAGACGGTCACAGGGTATAAACAGCCGTTCTTAAGAGAGATGTCCTTCCTAAGGTTTTAATAGGCCCATTTGTTTGCATACATTTCAATTTTGCAATTCCACTTTATTTATAAACATTTAGCCACACTATAAGAAGACATTTTTAAGCTGTACGACATGAGGAAAGAGGGGGTTTCATTGCAGTCATAGTATCCTAGAACTAAACACTCAAAGTCTATTCTTAAAGCTCATATCTATACTACAGCAGTCCAAAACACACATCACTTACCAGCTTTAAAGACCACTGAGAGGTTATGGTAACGTCACGCCATTTCAAAAAGAACAAAGACAAATCGCTTATAAACATCAGTCAGTCGAATGCATTTTGACTGATGATTTTACTAGTCATGTTTACACAGAATGGCACCATCATATCAGGAACATTAGCTCAGGTCTTGTGAATATCGCATGGTTAATACCACAAGAGAGGCATGTTGGAAGTCTGGTCAGTGGTCAAAAACCTGAACCAGCCTGAAACCTCACAACAACCTCATCTTTGTTTCAAAATTTGTGTTTTAGCTAGGTTATAAAATAGAAGCTAAAAGAAGAACAGGTAATATCGTGGCATTTGGTTTTACAGAAGTACACCCTGATGTGGTTTTCGAATCAGTTCATCTGAACTACTAGGAAAAGGTAATTCGTTATGGCAGTTGGCAGAGTGTTAGTCAACACTAGAACAAATGTTTTAAATAATGACAGCAATCCAATAAGCTTCAATTGTAATTTGAATTTGCAAACATTCATCAGGTTTGTTGCACAATGATTCTTGGCTATATACACCAAGAAAATCTTGAGGAAGCAAAGATGGTGCTTGTGAAATTTCAGAATAGCTGTGTCCAGTTAAAAGAGCCATTCACAAATTTTAAACCTTAGCAAAAAACAATATTTGAAGTGTCATCGTTTGCTCTGTTGTTTAGAAAAGGTCAGACTGGAAATCATTGAAGATAATTCAAATGACTTTGATGGGCACTTTTCTATAAAAAGATTCACAATTGGATGTTAAATAAAATTGGTTTGGTATTTATCCAAAAAGTTATGTTCAATATTTAAAATAATTTCAAAAGGAGAATTATTCAAAACACTGAGTCTCCCAGACTAAACTCAGTGTATATATACAGAAGACAATCCTCTCATCCTCAAGTCTAGTTTGAGAGACGTTCACAATGACAGCGATTTATAGCGTTAAAGTAACGGCAAGTTACTGCAATCTTCAATGAGAGAAACAAGCAACATCAATCATGTCAATGTAAAAATGCTGCTTCTACCAATGAGAGTGCAGGCAATGCAACTTGTGAGACTAAAATTACTGTCAGTGTGAACGCAGGTAGGAAAAAAAACAACTATTAAGCTGCATTCTGTAATATGCAAATTTGCATGTGCATAAAAAAATAAATTGCAAAAAGAAAAACACCCACCCAAACACTCCCTCCACCATGTTCTGCTGCTTTACATGACTAAAATTAGGGGCACAGCTCTTTGGACCCAGATAAAGCCTTATTCCTTCACTCAAAAATAATCGTGATTCACACTTTCCTCACGTGCAGGAATTAGCTAAACCTTGGGTGAGAGAAACCGGCCCAAGCATAAGCACCAACATCATTATCACTGCAAACCCACACACGCCAGATCCAGGCCAACTCTTACCCCTCTTTTCACAGCTCGGAAGGATGGGATCTTAGATTTTGCATTTCTCATTTCGGATAGATGGTTAGCTATCCGCTCTGTAGAAAATTTAGGAGGCTGGAAATGGCCCGAGGGAAAACTCGGGAGGGAAGGGGGAGGGATGGATGGGGGAAGCTGGGACAACAAAGATTTAAGGTGAACTACTAACCAAACACAAACAAATGAACATGCAAAACTATAATCGCTCATCTAGTTAGTTAAATGCCTTCGAAGTCTAGCTTGATAAATGTTACTTAGAAGCAAGTTTTAACTTTCATTACATCATTCAAATGAAGGGTTTTTAAAAACAAGAACTACTTTCAAGGGAAGGAAAAACATGAAGTCACGTTGTTAAAAAAAGACACAAAAAGGTCAGGAAGTTGGTAGGTACTGACAGCATAGGTTTGAAAGCAGAAGTTAAAGTTTTACCTAGCCATATAATCCTTTACTGTTCACACAAGCCAAAGCACAGAGAGTCTGGACATCATGCAGACTTTTAATTCATCACCTATTCTTAGCAAATGAGCCTTAAAATGTAACAAAGTTGCTTAGCAATGAAAAGAGTTGGTGAAACTCACCTTCGGTTTCTTCCCAAAAAGCCAGAGTTTGTTTTTGGTCCTGCCGACAGCGTGTTTAGGGTCCGGTTTGCCTCCTTCCGTTTTGGGGGTCCCAATGGTGCCATCTGATCCTGTTCGCTGGATGTTCTGACTGAAGTCCTCAAAAGGGAAATCAACCGGGGGTTCAAACCCTGACTTGAATGACTCCACTACAATCCCAGAATCCTGTGGGACGGCAACAATATGCATAACCTTTATGTAGAGCCAAGTGCAAGAATCATATACTGCAATTCAGAAGTTTGGAGTTATGTTGTTTCTTTTTGAAGAAATTGTACCTTTATTCCGCAACAATACATTAGAATGATTAAAAGCGATGGGGTCATCTATATTGTTAGAAAAGATTTCCATTTCAAATAAATGTGATTCTTTTAAATGTTCTATACATCAAATAACCCTTCAAAAAGGTATTCACCAAAATATTAAACCACATATCTGTTTTCAACACTGTTAATCAGAAATGTTTCTTGAGCACACTGGTACCACAACACCTTTATTTATTTGCACTCTTGAACAATTACAATTTAACAGTACTATAAGAATAAGCTCATTCTTTTCAAGGACTGAACTAGCAACCTTATGCTTCCGAGCCCATACCACTATGTCACACCATCAGTGGCAGTAACATACTGCATGGAGGGAAAAGACATTGCAACAATACAAATCTTGGGAGAAAATAAGAGAGACCTTAACATCTATGTATCCATCTAATATTATGCAAAGGAAGGAACAGTGAGTACTATAGTGTTGGTAAACTGTGAAATGAGGAACGAGGCAGGATGGTTAGCTGGTCTGGGACAACTGTGTGTTTGTCCAGGGTGTGGTACCATTACAAAAGAGCTCTGGCTTCATGTCACCCGTTTAACAGCCTCTACGAGCCTCTCTTGACCTCAGCATTCGAGCAGAGGGCATTAGGAAATCCCAAAACAACGTAAGCGAGCTCATAAATAAAACCGTAAACAGAATCAGGTCATAATCAGAGCCGACTGGTTTGTAGCTGGGCAGAGCAAGTATCTACCAATGAATTCAGGAAAGCGAGGGGAAAAGAGGAAAAACAAGGGTGGCATGGTGTTATGGATGTTACCAAAGAAACTAATCATTTCCGAGTATGAGGATGTGAACTGCTCCAAGTCGAATCTTCGAGCTGCCATCTTGAAATTACAGTAATTCGCCAAAATGTGAACGCAGCATTATTCCTGGTATAAAGAAAGAGTTGTGCATAAATTAGTTTGTCTTAAATCCTAAATTATTTAAGAGACCTGGAGGGGTATCCTAACCTAGTTAGGAGCTGCTAAATGTGTGTGTTATGAGCACTGAGAGCTTGTCGGAAGATCGGTAGGGCTATTAACTCAGCATGGAGTTGCGGCGGCTATTTACGCACCTGAGGCTGCACACACAGCTGGTCAAGAATTAGGGGGATCCTCTTTAAAACATAACTTATCATGGAAAACTGGCTAAAAAAAATAGGCTAGCGGGACGCAGGATTGGGCGCCTGTATTTAAGAAGGCTTAGACTTCACTGAAAGTTACTTTTAGTTTCTTCATATGATTTTTGCTTAGAACTGTCTGACTCCAAAGTCAAAGCAATTCTTAAAAGTTCTAGATCAACCTTTTTAAAGTTTGGGCTCTAAGATTTTTTTTTTTTCCCAACAAGGATGCGTTAAATTGATCAAAGGTGATAGTTAAGACATTTATAATGTTACAAAAGTTTTGTTTCAAATAAATGCACTTTTTGAACTCTCTATTCAATAAAGAATTCTGGAAAAATATTGTTCTCACAAAAATACTAAGCATATTATAATGATTTCTGAAGAATCATGTGACACTTAAGACTGGAGTAATGGCTGCTGAAAATTCAGCGTTGCCATCAAAGGAATAAACTACATTTTAAAATATATTAAATTAGAAAAGAGTTATTTTAAACAGTAAAATTTCACAATATTACCATTTTTACTGTAGTTCAGTCTGGTTGTGCATAAGAGAATTTTCAATATCATAAAAATAATAATAATTTAAAATCAACACTAAATCTTTTAACAGTATTTATACAAGAACAGGACAGAAAGAGAAAGAGAGGAAGACTACAACAGGGCAAGATAAAATTGTAATCAGTGGTTACGGCGCCACAAGCGACCTTTTCATAAGCATCAGTGCTGGCGACAGCACTAAGAAAATGAGCAACTTGTGTTTCTCTTATCCTCCCTTGCTCCCAATCATCCACTCCCCTGCTTCCTCCCGCCTACTCGCCATCTCTGACAATCCCTTTATTCTATCAAGAAGTGGACCGCAGCTACCATGGAGATCACAGGTACAAAATGACCTCAGGGAGAAGTATGGTATACTTACTTAAATTCATAATGGAGCGTAATAAGTTACTTGAGGCAACAAATGGATGAAGGCTGGTTATCAAAGCATGTTAGTTGTCATAACTACACCAGCTAGTTCTAAAATCTTTTTTCTTTTTTTTTTGCAAGCAACAAATATATACCACAGAAGTTCAGTAAGATCTTTTAAAATGTTTTTTAAAAGAAGTATCTTATGCTCACCAAGGCTGCATTTATTTGATCAAAAATACAGTAAAATTAGTAATAATCGGAAAAATTATGATTTTAAATAACTTTATTTTAATATATTTTCAAATACAATTTATTTTTGTTTTTGAATAGCAGTATATATAGTTAATATTTAATTCTAGAATTTATAGATGTTTAACAATATGCAATTCTTTTTTGTAGGGCTCTTAACAGCATTTCAGCACTTACCCTACGCTCGTCCACATTTTTAGCGGCAGTAACCATGCCCTCCAAGCATTTTGAGATAATGGGAATGACTCTTCGTTCCACCTCAGCAAAACTCCGGTACATCTCCCCAAGCTTGACCGTCCGCCGTTCATCCATGTCTTGCAGATTCTACAAGCGCACAGACACAAAGGTTCAACTACATACACAAAACTACACTAGATGTTTGATTTATGAGAACTTTTCTGAGCAGTCGCAAACCAAATGCAATTTATTACAGTGTTATTGTTAACTGAAACTACTAAAAATAGTTTGTTAATTGAAATAAAGCTGAAATAAAATATAAATATTAGATGATAAATTTAACTTGAAGAAATGTTGCCCTGTCAACTAACAGGAATAAAATAAGTTTAAATACTAAAATTATTAAAACTGAACTACCGCTAAATAGAAAAATTTAAAGAAAAACAAAACATTAAATAAAAAGCACCAAAAATTACTAAAACTTAAAATACTGAAAAAAAACCCCAAAGCTAATTCAAAATATTAATAAATACTATAATAGTTTATAAATAATACTAAAATAAGTTTGTTTTCAACTATTTATTCAGTGAGTATAGTCTTTAAATGCTTAGCCTTTAAAAACCTTGCAAAAAAAATTTGAATTGAAATATCAGAAACTACAAATCAGGGATATCATCACCTTGAATATCTGAGGAATGGCCACGTTGAAATGTTTCCACTGTTCAGAGTTGAAGTTTTGCAACTGGGCTGCATACTCGTTCTTGCTCTCCTCCGCCATGTGTTGTCTCAAATACAGCTGGGACTTTGCCTAAGACAGAATGAATGGTCATCTGTATTACTAATACTTCAGGAATACAGCTCAGGCCTCGGGACAAACTTAAGAGTCTTAGGCCAAAAACTGCACTCGTGCTGTTTTACAATGAATTTTCAAATGGTTCAGATAACATTCAGTCAATAACATTAAGAAGTCATGTAGAGTATATCAGGATCACATAAACTACCTTTTCCACCTCGGATTTCGTGGCGTTAATGTCGTTGTCTAGCCTTTCGTAGATGAGCTGTGATTTCTCTGCCTCTTTGCATTCCCGTTCAAACTTCTTTTTACTCTGTAAAATCCATACGGAAAAGGAGACATGTTTTTGGCCTGTCAAAACACACATGACATTTCCTGCAACACTACATGAGCATTAACAATCTTCCTGCATAAAATACAGTCGTTAATACTGTCATGTTTTGATCAAGTAGCAACATAAATACAGATAAACGTACAAACAAACATCCAAAACAGTACAGAGAGTGAGAGCGATAATGAAATTTGTGTAACAGCTTCCAAAGCATCTGCGTTTCATTTCGTGACAGTGCAAGAACGAGGAATACCTATGTTATTACAACATGGCCATTCTCAATGCCAGATTCAGCTGTTGCTGGCCTTTAGCTGCAGCAACCATAAAGCTGCAAAAATACTCCAGCCATACAGACTATGAAACGCACTGACAGGCAGGAAATGTACAGGATGCAGGAATGCAGTGCAGGGTATAAATTGGAGAGAGAGGGCGCATGGAAAGAGAGAGCTTGATAACTTGAATGTGGTGCAGAAGGTTTCCATTTGTACACTGCCAACAGTCTTTGACACTTTCTTCTGTTTTATACTTGCACATAAACACAGGCAGATATATCTGGATCTCAGGTCACAGCTGGAGGAGAGGTTGTGTATCGGTCACTTGCACTCAGCCATTGACACAACAGTGCAAATAGCAGACATACAAACCATCTCAAACAGAGCTGATGCTATTACAAAACTTCTGTGGTTGATACTAATACCAGTAAAATTTCACATTTCTCATTCAATTTCCAAAACACAGCAAAAATTCTTAAATTTAATATGTTTAAATAAATCGTTATGACAGCCACTGTGTAAATGAACACATTTCAACAAAAACATAGAAATTGTATAATCTAGAAGTTCATTGAAAAACTGCATTATGTGCAATTTACATGTTTGCATAAATTAATTTGAGTGTTGTTTAGTATAGTTAAAAATAAATAGTAATTGAATTTTGGGCTTTGTTGTTAATTGTATCTTTAATGTAAAATGGCTCCCTATAGTTTAGAGCAGAAGCTGAGGTAGATTCCATAAGAAAATTTATATTGAATTTATTTTAAGAAAAAGCACGCACACACCTCTCTCTCTCTGTGCGTCTGCTCTGTTCAGCGAGCGGCGGAGAGGAGCAGCGCTTTCAGTTAAACACAGATATTATGAGGCTTCTCTAATTTTACATGCAAGTAGGCTATAGCCGAAATCACAGCACTATTGTCATTATCTTATGTGTATTTGATTTCATCAGACGACGGCTCGATTATCAGGATTTTTGTGCAGATTAACATCTTGGAAGCTGGTTATGTAAGGGTCCTGTTTCAGTCACTATTTCATATTAATTCCATTGTCGACAGAAACAGTAAAAAATATCAATGAAAACAGTTTTATTGAGAATTTAGCTGCATCAAAATACAGTATGTGAGCAAAGAGAGGCAAACAAATCTAATAATAAATAATAAATGTACATTTTGCATGTTCAGAAGAAGTGAGCTGCCCTGTCGTGCAAAAATGTAATCAGGTTTGTGTCAGTAAATTGCTCAGTGCATAGAAAGAGAAGTAATGGGAAGCTGGTATTTCTTTTTTTTTTTCATGTGTCTAATAGACATGAACAAGTTTTTTGAAAAACATCTATGACCTCTGAAACATGTCTAGACTTCATGCTCTATGTTGACTATGGTTTCACTAATAATAAACATATATTGCATAAAGCATCCATATTTGTCCATGCCCATGTTGATTAGAATATTAAAAACTTGAAAAGTATTAAGTTAAGGTACATTTAGAACAAATAAAAATGTGCGATTAAGTTGCGAATAATCACAAGTTAACTCGTGACAATCATGTTTGTGTACCGTTACACCCCTATTATTCAGTATTTAAATTATGTAAACACTGCTTCAAAGTTTTAATTATTTAAAATATATATCTTAATAAAGTCACTAATAAAATAAAGGAAAAAAAGAAACAAATTGCAATGAAGAGAACAAAAAAAGATGCAAATTAAAACAAGTTTTTGAGGTATTTGTAGTAGTAACAATTAGTCACACACACACACACACAAAAAAAAGAACAAAAATATTATTATTATTATAACCTGTCCCACCTGTTGCAGACATAATTGACTGTAATTTTTTTGGTGGCAAAGTATCAGTACTTCTGACATCTCAAATCTCAAAATAACTCACGTTGTCCATGTGTTTCCAGCACTGGTCTAGATACTGTTGGGTCTTCCGTCCTTCTTGGAGATGCTGTTGATCAGACAAAACGCAACAATATTTAAAATACAACTTGTACTGAACTTCACCGGAGCGTGCAGGTATCTCAGGTGCATGTATTTGGCACTCACATGTTTTCTCTCTCCCTTCAGGTCCTGTGAGTACCTCATCAGCTCTCCATACACTTTGTGCCCCATCTCCTCAGCAACGACCTCTCGCTGACCTGCGTAGTCATTCAACTCATTCAGTATGGAGTTGAATGACAGACAGGATGTGAACCTGCAGGAAAAAAATATTCGACAATGAAGAAAATGGTAAACATGATCTGTTCACATCATCTTTTATTTATTTTTATTGCCATAACAGCATCAATAGCTATTAATAGCTATCAATAGACGGAATTAAAGTAAAACAGTGTAATAAAAAACACATAGGATCTTTCAGTTTAATATTTGGTAAAATATCCAGTTTAAAACAAACAAACACAATTTTGCAAGCTTACTTTTGTTGACACATTTGACATAAGTAAAAATGTAGTGATAATCTCAGAATGATCTATTTAGAATTATTAGAACACTTTAATTTTAGGACTTCTGAACGTCTTGCATCTGAACTAAAGGCTTACGTTCTAATATGAGACATTTAGAGAGATGCATTTATCACCAGTCACATGCAGCTTCTCCTCAAGTCGCCATCATGGGCCCCAGGGGCCCGCAGACTCTATCTGTATGTTGATATTGACTAAAGGCCAGTCTGCAAGGCATGACTTGCTAACTATATTAAAAACCCCCCCTTTACAAACACACACACACACACACACACACACACACACACACACACACAAAAGCTGTTCGTCTCTCCTCCTTAGGCATGTGTGTGCATTGGGAGGGCTGGACGGAGATTTTTTGTCCAAAGCAAATGGCCCCCACCTTCAGGGCTGAGTTCTAACTGGCGGGCTGTCTGTACACTACATGAATGTCCTGGGACACATGCTGGGAGAAATTATGCCTATCTAATGGAATTCATTACGGGATATGGGAGGGTCTGGAGCTGACACCCAGCATATACTCACTGTTTCTGCATTCTACCTAAAACTACAGCCAACAGGGAAGAAACATGCTGTTTAGGACAGCAACTGCAGCCAAAGCATACAATGAAATAATATCATGAGTTCAAATTTAAAGAATTAATGCTAGCTCAAACATTTATCTTTATATATCTCCAGTTTTTTAATTATATATATGCACAATTATATATAATACACATTACTGTTCGAAAGATTTTTAAATGTCTTTTGAATGTCTCTTATGCTCATCAAGGCTGTGTTTATTTGAAATAAATACAATAAAATACAATGGAACTCAATTATAGTAATTATTACAATATAACAATTCATTTCTGTGGTGGCAAAGCTGAATTTTCACCAGTCATTACTACAGTCTTCAGAATCACATGATCCTTCAGAAATAATTCTAATATGCTGATATATTATCAATGTCGGAAACAGTTGTGCTGCTTTATATTTTTTTGGAACCCGTGATACTTTTTTTCAGGATTTTTGATGAATAAATGTTAAAAAGAACAGCATTTATTCAAAATAGAAATGTTTTTATTCATTTTAGATAGACTATCTATGAGGAAATAGACTGCAGAGTTATATGAGACACATGGAACTAGGCTATCTATAAAGGAAATTACATTCTGTGAATAATGGTCAATTATACAGTTTGAATATTTGACCAAAATAATGTCCTGGCTGACCAATCAGACTCAAATATTCTCGAGGTATATGTAATAGTCTGTTACTACCTAAACATAATTCACTTTTTTTGTTATCAGCCATTAAAATTGTAAACAGCTGTGAAAATAACCACTTGAGAACCACTGGAACACACTAGAATAAGTGAAAAGAACAAAGTATGCAATTTCTCTCACCTGGGTTCATCATCTTTGGAGCGCTTGGGGCAATATTTCTTAACCAGACTCCTGTTGGGCAAAAAAAAAGAAATATTCAGAACACACAGATAGACACAAAAACAGTACATGTTATGAATAGATCAAACAAAACTACTCATTAGGGATTATAATATCCATTAACATCAAAACTAAACTTATTCATACAGCCATGAAGACAAAAAGGAGTCTGTATACAGTGTGTTTACTTAGTGCATCAGAGAATTAAAGTAGGCCATAGTAAACAGGCAAAAAAAAGTGATGGTATGCTAATCTGTCTTCCCTCTTCCCTCGTCCCACGCAGTATAAACTCATGGGAAGGAACACAGAAACAAATCTTATGTGGGAGCTCTTGAGAGAAGCTGCACTGCTGTGCTCAGGCATGTTGCTGTCTTCAGGGACGGGGGATGGTGTGGGGGGTCCGCTGAGTATGCTCAAGGAGTGGGACGGCCCTTCTCTCAAACCCAGACCCCCATCGAGCTGCATTAATGATGTTTAGCACTTCTTTTACAATAGCTTCCTCAAATCCACTTCATGAAATCAATCAAACAAACACTCACTTCCCCTCTCCTTTAGTCTGGTTATGATTAGTACATTCATAACCAAAGTATCTCAGAATCTATTTTTGATTCAGACGATCTTGCTGAATTTTAGGGCTGCAGTAAAAACATATGATAATCGACAAACAGCTGTGGAAAAATCTGTGCGCACTTCAAGGTGTAATGTTAAAATGTATTTTAACACAATGAACAGTAGCGGCAGGAATACAGTCCAACATTTTGCATCACTGTATGAATAATTTGATAACTATGTATTTTACATTTTTACAAATAATTTAGATTACATGAGTTTTTAAAAATATAATACTGGTTATTAAATTAACAGATTTATTTATTGTCTTCAAACAATGTGAAAACTGAAAAACTAAAAACGCATTAATATTTTGTTAGTATATTTTTTTCCATTCTAAATATTTATAAACTCTTTTTATAAATACTCATATGCATTGTTAATTTGCATGTTACTTTATAACTACATCTTTTATAAATATAATTACTAACATTATTTATTCGATTTAAACAGGATTCGAAGGAGACAACCGGACAATATGCGGAACAATATGCTTTTGATAAAATGCTGCAATGGCTGACTTTTTTCAACAGATTAATCAAAAGAAAATATCTACCGATTAATCATCCAAAATAGTTAAAAAAATACAAAGCAGTAATACATGACTAATTTAAAAAATGATATCAAACATGAAAATCAAACAAGGGTACTGTGGTTCGGCTCCATTCACCCCTTACTATGGAAACCCTTGAGAGAGAAAACAGTCTGGGTGTTGCCATGTGTGACTGGCCGTGTCTCGAGGGGGGTTTACAGAGCAGTGTGGGACCTGTCAGGTAGAATGAATGTGGTACTACACTAGAACCTTCAATGAGATTTGAGAGGGGGAAGAGGAGCGACTCTATAACCGTATCCAAGCAACAGCAGAATGTCCACAGGGACAGAGACATCCCGGGAGAGGAGAGAGGATAGGAGGCCACAGCTGCAGTCATTGCGTGTCCTTTGGCGAAATCACAGAGTGTGTCTCATTCTCAGTTTGATCTCATTTCAAATCTTACAACTTGGAGCCTGCAGGGATTTTTGACCCCTGATTTGTCTCTCACCCCTCACGCTGAATCTCAAGGCGAAAACCAATATTACCACATAAGGAACTGACGTATGGGAAAAAAAGAAAGAAATCAATAACATGGGTCAAACCAGAAGTGCTCATTAGGACAATTAAAGCCCTAGTTTAAATTGGATTGTTCCCCTATAAAAAAAATGATTGGACGAGCCACATTAAAAACATATGCACACCTGAAATGGCACATTATTTAAATATTATAATAATGTGCAAAGATGTTAAAAGTACAGTACTGTAAATGACTTTTTCGTTTTTACTATCAACCTTTATTTACTTAATGGCCTTAACATTTTTGCTGTTGCCGATAATTAAAAGCACATGAGTAGTATAGATTAAATTATTTTAAAAAGTAGATTTAATGTAAATTTAAATATCACAGATGAAGAGTCAGATATTGTTAATAAATTGTTGCAATGCCTGTAAACTTCAGGAATTAATCATGATGGACCAAAATCATTATAATAATATACTGGGCTTCTTTTTGACCAATTAGTCAACTAGTTGTTCAGGAAATTGACCCACTTGATTCTATAAGCTTGTAGTTATGTGCATCTGTTGTAAACATTGCTACAAATATTGAATCTGAACGAGTGCATCAGTATCACTCACTGACATCATTCATTTTTTATTAACCTACTTATTTCATGTAATCAGAGCAATAAAACCCCTCACTGACATCAGGAGTCAACTACAGAAGTTGGCTGTTTAAGGCATGTTGTTAGATGCTCACCGTAGCTGCTTTGCATAGGTCTGCTCGATCTCCAGACGCTCCTTGACAAACTTTGCATAGCGCTCTAGGAAGTCGATGCCCCACTGTGTGTGTTTGTCGAGATTGTCGAACTGGTCCTGATCAAGGAAGAAAGCAGAAAAGAGAAAGAGGTCCAGTGAGAGGGAGTTTGCTCTGTCACTGGGCTGCTGGTGCCAGACAGGAAACATGAATATGGAAGGACTTGTTTGAAGAATATTAAACATTTGCAGGGTGAGTGCAGAATATAAATCAATGCTGAATAAACTTTCACATTGCAAGCAAAGATTGTTTCATTGCATTGAACACACTTTCAACCAACTCAAGAGGAAAATCTTTTAAGAGACGTTTTAGGGCAAGGAATCGTTTTGGCAAATACGATTCTCCTCTGCAGTTATTTATCCGGCTATAAAAACCCATTCAGGTTTCTAAATGTAGGTACCAGCCTGCTTTACAAAAATCTCACTGCTTTTATCTGTTATTTCAGACATGCTGAGAACGATTCAGCCAGCCAGCTTGGATGAAGAATCGGGTGAGCTGAAAAAGTTTCAGTTATATCACATTCCTCACCACCAACCCGACAACACACACACGGTGGATCCAAACACAGTCCATCTGGGTTCTGAGCAACAAACAACCCTACGGAGGAGTAAGTGACATCTACAGCATTACATTCAAGGACTATTTATGGTAAAGCCTTGGATGTAGCCAGACTGAGAGTGAGAACACCTACAATGGCTTCTAAATCAAAACACTGAATAGTTAAATATCCTATAAAATGTAATAAATTACATATACATACATATTATAAACTATTTATTTATTTTTTGACCACTGCAGCTACAGTATGGAGCCCTGTGAGGTCTCAGGCTGAAGACCTGTCTTTATGAACTGAACGCGAATGCAGAAACAGGCTGTATAGGTTAAGTCTGTCTTGGGTCAGACAAGGCTTTCTGGTGATGATGATGATGATGTTTGAGAAGTAGAGACTGAAAGAGAGAGACAGACAAGCTGTGTATTAGCCCGAGGCCGAGCCAGTCTGTTCACAGGGGGTACAAGACAGTCTATCCACTGTTCAACAGGAGACAAGACAGACATAGTAATGCAGCTTCAAAGGATTCATCACAAATCCAAAACTACTTAATGTGATATTGTACTTTGTTAGGACACACATATCATGTTATTACATTTTCCCTAATATGGTGACTAGTCAACATTTGTCAAAAATAATGACCATTCAGTTTTAAGGTACATTACATGGAAGCTACATTACAGCTAACGAGGTTTGAACCTACAACCTTTGTATGCCAGGAGAGAAGAGGAGAGCTTTGTTCTGGAGTTCTGGCACTGAGTCTGTGAGACAGACTGAGATTAGATGCAGTCAGCGTACTTCCTCCACTGAAGAACAATGAACAAACGTCTTTACAGCACCTCACAGAGCATGGAGCACAGATTACAAGCTCATTTAATCAGCCTCACCCTGAGGACTTCTGATGAACATCATCAGGAACAGAACACACGACTGATGAGAAACAAAGTGAAACCTTGGGTGAACCCAGCAAAAGATTCCTGACTACTGTGTGACGTTACACCAAGGACGTACACAACAGGATGGGAATGGCACATTAACACATTGACCTCAACAAAATTAATAGAGTATTCATTAAGGAAACATATTTAAATATAAATTATGATAATCAATACAAATAAGGAAATTATTATTTTAAATAGGCTATATTAATTATGCTTTGGCTAATGACCAATAGATAGCAAATATTACTTTTGGCACCATATGTTTATATGTGACCGTGGACCACAAAACCATTCTTAAAGGGATAGTTCACCCAAAAATGAAATTTCTGTCATCATTTACTCACCCTCAAGTAGTTCCAAACCTGTATGAATTTCTTTGTTCTGCCAAACACAAAGGAAGATATTTTGAAGAAAGTTTGTAACCAGGCTGTTTTGGGGCACCATTGACTTCCATAGTAGGAAAAAAAATACTATGGAAGTCAATGGTGCCCCAGAACTGCTCTGTTTCCCACATTCTTCAGAATATCTTCCTTTGTTTTTCAGCAGAACAAAAGACATTCATACAGGTTTGGAATTACTTGAGGGTGAGTAAATGATGACAGAATTTTCATTTTTGGGTGAACTATCCCTTTAAGTCGCTCGGGTATATTTGTAGCAATAGACAAAAATACATTGTATGGGTCAAAATTATCGATTTTTTTTATGGCAAAAATCCTTAGGATATTAAGTAAAGATCATGTTCCATGAAGATATTTTGTAAATTTCTTACCGTAAATATATAAAAACTTCATTTGTGATTGTTGTATCTCAGCCAAATATTGTCCGATCCTAACAAACCATACATCAATGGAAAGCTTATTTATTCAGCTTTCAGATGATGAAATCTCAATTTCGTAAAATTGGTTTTGTGGTCCAGTGTCATATATATATATATATAAAAAAACACTAACATAATCATAATTGTAAATAATACAAGTGAATTCAGACATTGCAGCATTATATAGACATACACATACATACATGCATATGCTAAATTTAATATTGTAACTGGATCCTCAACCTAACATTTTAATACTTCAGTCAAGTCAGTAGAACACACTGGGGCTCATCTGTTCAGTGGCCTGTATTTTGAGCTGACTTGATGTTTTTGTTGTACTGACAGCATCTTATTTAGCTAATGAGTGCACAAATCAGAGAATGAAAGAAAGAGAGAGAGAGACACAGAAGGGACGATGAAGTGCAATTAAGATAAAAGTGGAATCTCATGCTGTGTTTGCACACGGGACCGGTAGTTAATGATTACTCTGGGCTATAACTCTCATGACAGACATTAGGCAGAATCCTGCCCACCTTTAACATAGAGCAAGCAATTCAACGACAGCACCTAACAGTCAAATCACATCGGGTGGGAGGTTTAAATCCAAATTATCTTCCTAAAACTGATGAGCGCTGCATAAACACATAACGCAGACATGTGTGGGTGATTCTCCAGACCTGGAGGGAGTATTACACACAGTCCTGTTACTTTAATACCGGTTGCTGCTGAAATTGAGGAAATCACCTTAGCAGCACGCTGATGCTTCACTCAAGTGGAAAAACAGCATCCCCCCACCATCTGCCAGACTTTAAGTGTCATTTGACACACACACGCATACACGGCAGTTAAGGTAAAAATACTGAGATCACTCATATCCAAGTAAACATAATAGGGACATTTTCCAAATTAACAAGTCTGCGGGTTGAAGTACTAGACAGATAACTTATGTTAAAGATGTCCTGTAAAATCAGGCTGCTTTTAGGGCCACAGGATATTGATCAGAAACATTTCTTAGGGACATCTGGTCATCAAGCACCATTTCTTCAATATTGACTGATATCCAACAAAAAAAAAGTATGCATATAAATTATACATTTGTAATAATTAACTATATAGGGTAAAAAAGTATTGCCATTGAAATGACTGGGAAGAATATCCCTATTATCTTGAATTAAACAATACCAAAATATTAGTAGCTGACACCAATGAAATTTCATTATTTTATATCAATTTTCTTACGGTCAGTGTAAAGAGGGACATCTATTGACATAGGCATAAATCATATAACAAAACTAGTGAACCTTGAACCAATAAACAGAATATTGTTACGATCAGCACGGAGGGGGCTGGTTCCTGGAGTGGGTGAGGCTTATAGTGACACATAATAACCGAAATGTCCTAGAGTAACACTAATACAAATGGAAGGTTTGGCTGAGATAATGCTTTCCTTTCCATTTCAGTTCAAATATTGTTTTGTTTCCTTATTTTGATTTATTTTTGACTTGCTACATTTATAATTGTATATGTATTTTTTGATTAACTTTTAAAAATGATCATTTAAAATTAACATTAATATTAACAAATACATTTTTTTTCACATTAATGTTACTCTGTGTGTGTGTGTGTGTGTATACACATACATACACATATCTATATCTAAATATTTAGAAATACACACACACACAAACACACGCATATATGTAAATATAAATGTATAATATATATATATATATATATATATATATTTATTTATTTATATATTCATACATAGTCATAGGGTTTTGAACTACACACTGGCAGATTGGCTAACCAGCATGTTCTCTCTAAATACACACAAACACACACCAAAACACACCTATGACATCCAACAAACAGCTTGATCCATGGTTCTTGGTGGCATGTGTTCTCTGACTGGCCCGTATGCACCGTCGATAATATGGAGATGGTGGTCTGTCATCTTGTTGTGAGGGTCTGTTCTTTTGGCTGGAGTGATTACACAAGCTCATGACTATGGATGCTAAATTAAAATCTTTCACACGTCTTTGGTCACACTCAAAACCCAGTCTGCTCATATATTATACAGTGTAAATGAAACAAAGGCAGTAGCCAAGGGCTGGCATAATACATCCAATTCTCTGCCTGGTGCCCGGTTACCGTTGGTGCCAGAGTCAGGCGAGCATGCTCAGTTTCTATCCTTACATCACCCTCTCTTCCAAGGGCTCATGAATAATTAATGCCATGAGTTCACGCAGGCTCCACCTCCACAGGCTGACTGGCAACTGCAGTTGCTAGGAGACAAAAGAGGTGGGCCAATCTCAGCTTTCAGAAACCTGATAGAATTCATAAAGTTAAGTCTCAAGGGAAGGAAACGTCCCAGACCCCCTGCAGAAGAGAGTATGCCCAGATTCACTTCTGATGTGTAACAAATGAGAATATTCTGAGAGAAAAGAAAGGGGGCTCTCATATATCTTGTCGTGCTTGCAAAACCAGATCAGATTTCCCTCCACTGAATCAAGATGAGCACTTTAATGCAAGGTGATTCCAGTAGTGCTCCTTTAACATTTTTCCAGACATTCCCATCTCACGATTCCTGTCTCTCTGCTAGTTATTTTGTGTTTCTTTCCATCTCTCTCAGCGGAGCCTCTTTGTTTTTGTTATGATGATCTTCATCAAGACTTTCTGTGAATAATATCTGCATGTATAATTCCAAGGCTCTTCAATATGCAGAACTCTGCCACTTTCATCTACTGTGAGAAAACACTGAAAAATTTGTGCTTTTATGGATCATTGAGCAACTATACAAATACATAATTTCTTGAGCCTTAAATGTAAGACAAATCAGTTTTACAAAAGCACAATATGTTTCTATATAACAGGAGATTGGCATATGGGTATGGTTGGTTCTAATAAAAAAAAATTCTGAAAAATACTATTTGGAATAACATGAACTTTGGAACAATCATGCAAAACAAGACCAGGAACATATACTAAGAAAGTCAAGTCAACAAACTGATCTTAAGTGAATGTCTTGACTGAACATTACAATGAGAAGAGAACAGAAAACATGGAACAGAAAAACTCAAATTGAGTCAAAAGTTTTGAGTTGTTTATGTGGAAACTAGAACTGTGCGAAGAACAGTAAGATTATCTGTGAATCTAGACAGACTAAAGACTATGAGGAACAAACTAACAACTAGTTAGAGTTGAGATAATGGTACCACTTCGGGGGTTAAAGCAAAACACCCTACAAGACAACATTTCCAATTAGAATGCAGTACACAACACACAAAAAGTTAAGAAAACTAAAAGAGTGAGGGAGACTAGTGGCTCAGCAGCCAATTTTCCCACAAATTCTCAGTGAGAAACAACTCATTTATTTAATTGATCTGCTCTTTTCCATTTCTAAAGTCTGTACCTTTCCTAGTACAACCTCGGATTGCATGCAAAGCACAAAGGTTTTAGAAACACTTAAAATAGAACAAAATGTTTATGAAAAATCACAAACACAACACAAAATCTGGGGGTCTTAAAGGACAATGGGTGTCTCAGGAGAGGCATGTCCTAGAAGGCAAACATCCTGGGCTCAAATATTGACAGGAAGTGAGGTCAGTACATGAACAATAACATGAAAATCTCACAGAGTTCCACCATGGTGGAATCAAAAGAACAATCACAGAGCCATTCTACTCTGATCATGCCAGTGAACATCTTGCATACGGCTGCGACTGAGGACATAAAGGAATTTATGCAAACTGCTCCTTGATAGCGCTTTGATATTATTGTTAGATCTTCTCATGTATGCCTGGAAGATTCAAACAGAAAGATTAAATCTTATATACACTGAGCATGAAAAACACACATACACATACTCACAAAACAACACACCCATGACCTGTCGGGGGGGCGGGGAAAAGCAGAAATGCCACTCTGTCGTTATTACTTGAAACACAGAGTACAAGCCTCAGGCGCTGTTTAATATAACTCCTCCCAATACATCCGAAATGTAGCAGAGAGACCCCAAAAATCTACTGCACTTAATCTTAATATCATGAATTATACATGGAATACAAAAGAGACTTAAAATACTTTACTAAGGTTTACTAGACTACAACAATAGATAATAGTATTACTATTATTTTTTATTAGATATGATTAAGAGAAATGTAAAAAATGCTACAAAAATGTATTGATTTCTATTTTTTTTAATTACACATTAAAATATAAATAAATAAATTGAATATATATATATATATATATATACACACACACACATATACATATACACATACACACATACACATATATAAAATAAAAACACGAGTTGAATTTCCAACACTAATAATTACCATGAGTTACCAAGAGCCACATCGCCCACTGATTACAGTACTCTGAGTCTGATTTTTAGGCTGGCACTGGGATCGTTAAAATTCATGCCTTCCTAAAAAGCTTTCCATTGTTTTGGCTAATCCATACATTAGCATTCAAATAGTTAATCTCAAGGCGCTTCCAAAATTCCCTTCTGAATGAAGGATGGGGGCTCTAAAATCTCACCACATCCTCAGTACAACCTGCTGTGCTTAATGAAGTGCCCAAGGGCACCACCTCTTCCTCTCTCTCTTTCATCCTTCCTCTCTAGCAGCACAAGGGACAGGCCTAATTCAGCCTCCACATGGCACTTCTTTTGATGCTGCCAAAAAAAGGGAGAATCAAAGTATAAAGACGAAAACATTGCCCTGTATTAAGTTGCTAGCAGCAGTGAAGCATTTATAGATGTGGTTAGCTGATCCACAGGTATTGTACTGGGGCAAAAGCTGACTGGCCAGAAAATGACAGTAGACCTGTGGTGGCAGAAATTTGAGTCTGTCTGCCCAATGAAAGGATCACATGAGGAGAAAATGCAAGGGGGAGGGGGAAAAGAGAGAGACAAAAGGAGACTGGAAGATCACTTTCAGCCAGCACAACTACAAACCTGGATCTCCTTCCCAACGGTCTGCTTCTGTAAAATGTCTGGGCAGAATGCTACCGGCTACATCAATCAGTCTCTCATGCAAACAGTTTCTTCAAAGTGGTAAAGAATAACACACAGTAACACTACTAAATTGACCACAACATTTCAGTAGCATTTAAACCAGCATTAGAATTTAATCCGGAAAAGTACGCCTTACAAAATCAAATAATCATCAAATTAGAGCTGCACGATTAATCGAATGCGATTTCCATGCGCATTTTGTCAGTAAAGCCGGTTCTGCAATCAGCAGTAAATCTCCATCATGTGCTTTCAGATGGAGCAGCATTTACTGCACAGATCCGTAGGTTACGGCAAAAAAATAAATAAAAATTTGCAGACGATATTATTGCATGATTGTGAAATCGAATAAATCGTTCGTTATAATGACAGCTGCAGCTTCTCAGAGAACTACGGTACTGTGTAGTAAATGCTGCTCTATCTGAAAGCATGTGAAAATACCACATTTAATAACATGTTTTTACTCTAAACTCACTTCATAACGTCAGTCAGGTGTTTGAAGTAAATCCTTCTGTGAGATGATGTGGCTTCTTAGTCAGAATAAGGCACGCAACAAATTTCATAGTATACCAAGCAGTGATAAATGCAATGCATTATAAATATATACTTTATTATAATGAAAATTATAAGAACTCAGATAAACAATATATTGTCGTGGTCATGTGTTTATTAGTCACGTAGAATCAATGAAAGCAGTTAAACCGTCGCATGACAATCGCAGCTTTTGCCTAATCGCGACTGCGATTTCATTTCGATTTATCGTGCAGCCCTACATCAAATATAGAAGTAGCTGTAATACAAAAGACCAAGCCTGAAATAAAATAAAATTAAATATATTTTAAATTATTCAAATAAAATAAATTCAACTAATTTTTGATTGACAATCTTCTGTAGCTTCCCCAACACTGTTCCAGTCCCACTACACACTCAAACGCCAATGTGAACCAGTGGTCAAAGTAGAATACAGCTGCTATGAACCAATGACATGATCTCACTGAAGACTATTTTTTGTCCGTTAAAGGTTTGGGAGAACTGGGCAATGAATCATGTGTTTGAGACTGAAAGTGATCAGTCTGACTGCGGAGGAGCCGGAACAGGAAACCATATGGAAAAGGCCTCAGGAGAGGTCGTTACATAAACTCTTACTTTATGATCCTACAGTCCAAGTTCCTGTCAGTGGCACTGGTCCATGAAAGCAAGGGAGATTGCAAGAGAGGGAGAAAAAGAGTCCACTGTATAGTGTATCACAGCAAAGGCTCACAAGACGCACCCGGCAATCACATGCAAGTCATATCCAACTCTAAACACCAAGTTAAACTTGCAATTTAATTTCAAACTAAACCCACAGATAAACGTGACTCATCAACCAAACAGAGACGTTTACAGAGGAGCAGGAGAGGCATCAGTAGAGTTTCAGTCAGCAACAAATCTTTTTCCATTCTTCATCACGTCAATGATTTATAACAAAAGAATTTACAAGAAATAAAAACATAAATACTTTGTATGAGGCATCACTTAAACGCTTTGTGAATCAAAGGGCAACATTCATCGGGAGGAAATGGGTTAGTGCCTGAATCATTATTAGGTCACAAGGCATGTTTGTAAAGCTACACATTACTGGGGTCATTACCATGAGGACCACTGAGGGCAGGAACAATTGTTGTTTTGTGGTGCTAGAGACACTTGGACAGTTCATGTCCCCAGAAAACTTACTCTAAGAACAAAAGAATGACTGTAACATCTGATAAATTGGCCGTCCATTGAGTCAGGGGGCAGCCACGTGTCAATTTTACTCATAAAAAGGAAACTCAACATAACCTCTAACCCAAATAAGACATCATTATTTGACTGAAATACTGAATAAGACCATTTTAAACACCAGAAGCATGCGTCTAAGAGTTTTGCAGTTTTATGCACTTCCTTTTGTAACAGGAAGTTTCAGAGAGAATTACCAAAGGGCTTGTCTTTTGAAAAAGGGAGTACGAAAGAGATTTTACAGAAACCGCAATTCAAGTTTTCATTTAGCCAAAAACTGAAACCGAATATAAAGTTTATTTAATAATCAATTAACTGATCACATTTATTTAATAATCAACACTGAATTAATGTTCAGTTGAATAAACCCATTTTTGGTTTGAGAACTTTTTGTGCCTCGCAGCCACAAACTACGACTAGCTCAATTCTCATTCTAGAGAGCATTTAATTGGACAAATCTGCCTGCCAACATTTAGAAGTACAGTAACATACACACATTCTGCAATATAGCTTCAAAATTAACACATGGAACAAAGCCGCAAAACTCATTTTGATTTCCCTTTCCAAAGTCAGGTCTGTAAAGATCATATTAGATCTTATAAGCATTTATTAAATTAGCAAAAGTCTGCTTTAAGGAGGCAGTGAGCACAGGATTATTCATTTTAAAAAGATACAGGATATCTCTTATGAGCCCATATATCAGATTTACTCACAGAAACCTAATTATATCACTAATCAAATGACATAGCTGACCCGGAGGCCATTAAATGCCCTACCCTGCTTAGTGAGGAACAAGTATGGTAATACAGAATACAGAAATAGAACCTTCTGCTCCTTCATTACTGCAGTGACATGAGTAATTGTTGGCATACAACTGTGGCAACAGTAGGAAATTTGGTGAGGTTATATTTTCAGGCGCAAAAACATTTCATTGGCAATGAAACAGTAGCCAATAGCAGAGCGTGGATGACCTGTACACCATCTGGGCCCGAGTCAGTGAGGTCATCGCTGAGGCCAAGCCAGAGAGTGACATTTCCTGTCTCCCTAAGGAGAACTACAGAGAAGAGCGCAGACAGATGTTACATATGCACACATTCAAATTCACAGCAGAATGCAACAACAAGCAATCATATAAATGTAAAACTACTTTTAAAAAGTAAGTTGCACACACAAACACAAAAGGAGTGCAACCCAGAGTTGTCACTGCAGCGCCAGTCCTCACTAAGAAACCAGACAGGATGGGCATGAGTTTCATGAATGCCTGGGTGAGTCTAGGTTAAACCAGCCCAGAGGTCACCGCATGCTCAAGGCACAGGGAATGTCGTCACTAAATACTAAATTAACAATAGTGAAACATAATTGCACAAGACTTTGCCGTTATACCATTCTTAACTCTCTATAATTAAGTAGTACACATTTATGCATAAGTAAACTATCATTAAATAAACAATTGATTGGTGCCTTATTTTAGTAACTTCCTGAATAAGTCATCAAAGAACAAATGCATTATACAAGAGATCAATAATTCTTGTATATTCCAATAAAAACATGACTAATGGACTATTAATACATTTATAACTATATGAATGTAGTTCTTGTTTGGCATGTAACAGTATCACATTTTCCAGATATTTGATGAAACGTATTATGGAATACGGTATTAAATTACATTACAAAAAAAAAAAAAAAAATGAACAAACCCTGCTGTTGTCCTCTGAATATTTTTAAATAACTTTCTCAAAAAGACAAAAACATTAAACATACAACAAAACAATACACAATGAATTTTAAGTAAACAAATGCTTTAAACAGATTAAAGTGCAAAAGAACGACTATAATTATCGATAACTGACTAATGGAAAAGAAACTAATGTGCATTCTAAAAACTAAAACAATTTACATATGTTATACAGAATTATTCATGTTTTCTTAAGTACCCTTGATAACAGCACTTTGCAAAGTACAGTACTTGTATTATCAGAAATACAGGCACATGGCTGGTTCCTGTGAACGGTGCCCTGAGAAATCTCAAATCTAAAAAATGTAAACAAACTCTTAGTTAAATACAGTCTAAGACAAATCTAGGATCAGAGATTTGTAAGAAGACTGATCTGTGATTTGGTTCTCAGCACTGGGCAGTTTTTGTTACATAACAAACAAAAGCCTTAACAACACATGCAGGGTACGGGAGGGGAGATCTGTGCACCAATTATGACTTTGTATTCAGTACCCACCCCCTACCAAAAAAAAAAAAAAAAAGGCTGGCAAGAACACCAAAACAAACAAGGCTCGATTTTCTAAAGAAGAACCTGTCTGAGAAGAACCTGTGTCCTTCACATATGTAAAGCAATAGTTCACCCAAAAATAAAAATTATGTCATTATTTAGCTTTGTGTGGTATTCACTAAATCAAAATTCAAGTCTTCATGATATAAAAAGAACTTGCATGCAAATAAGAACATGATACGGAAAAGAAAAATGAGGACAAGAAAAAAAAAAGTGCACAAAATGTAATTTAAAACATGATTTTTGAGCTATGGTGGAAGGCAAGATTGCCATGCTGTGGGTTTCAGTGATATTAGGATTTAGAAGCTCTCTTTAATGTAGATTAAATCTACAGTTCGTTCAAAAACCCTTTCAAGTATTGGTAACTTGCCTGGTGCTATACTCAACTACTCGCAGGAGCACACTAAACACAGAGACTATGGTCTTGTGAATTAGGATTGTAACCACAGCTTTTGAAGAAATAGTTCACCCAATAATTAAAATTTGCTTTAAATTAATCACCTTTATAGGTGCCAAAGACGTAGCTTAGATGAGTTTGTTTCTTCATCAGAACAGTTTTGGAGAAGTTTAGCATTACATCACTTTCTCAGAAATACACTGTCTATGTGTCTGTTGTTGTTTTTTATTTTTATTTTTATTTTTATTTTTTTTTTTTTTTTTTTTTATTTTGGATGTTATGTATAAAAAATAAATAAAAATGTTGATAACAAAAAAAAAAAAAGAAATACACTGTCTATGTCCAAGGGACATTTAATCTCATCATAGCCACCAAGCAGTAGATAAAAAAACTACAGTTTATTAAAAGGCGCACTCATATTTTTCAGCAATGAGTCAAAGGGAGTCCACACAAGGCAGTATAATTTGCACTCTCTGTGTCAGAAGTGTATCAGAGCCACATGGTTTTTTTGGTCCGTTTCCCAAAGGAAATTGCCATGAATCAGTCCCAATAAAACTTCATGTAGTGCACATTTGTCC
This sequence comes from Onychostoma macrolepis, assembly GCF_012432095.1. Lineage (NCBI taxonomy): Eukaryota > Metazoa > Chordata > Actinopteri > Cypriniformes > Cyprinidae > Onychostoma > Onychostoma macrolepis. The sequence continues at coordinate 21,123,936 of NC_081162.1, forward strand.
GCGCCATAATTTCAGCCAGACGTGTCTGTAAGCACCTGACATGGAATGCAGAACATTAGGACATCATCATGCTGTGGTGATGGAAATGAAGAGAGACGAAAATCCTGGAGGAAACACACAGTCTACAACTCATATGCCTGTCATATCTCATATTTCTCTACACTTCAGATTCACACTCTTCCCATAGCTGTCAGCGCCTCACATCACAGACAGTCTCTTTGATCTCGCTGCTTCTGAAGACTTGCTAAAATGTACCCAAAACCACCTACATCCCTTCTAACATGGTCATATCCCTCTGTACCCTGAGGAGAAACCTCGTTAAGGTCTGGTGTTCAAGATTAAAGGACTTTAAAGGCATGCCAGTCTAAAGGAGACGTGTGTGTGTGTGTAAAGAGGGAGTTGGTTCACTGCCTTGTGACTTAAGGCTGACACACACTTTTAAAACCATTACAGCATGCTCTGACACTGATTATCCTTTGCACTGAGGGACACTTCATTTTCTGTCTCGCTACAAAACTGCCCACTGAGCAGTGAACAACGGCATAATCATGTCTCTACAGCTATATAGCTCGAGAGATAAAACATGGACAACGCGTGTTTCTCTGCTAACAGTTACAAGCCAGCTAATATAACATGATCTATTGTGCAATACCACCAACACTGACATTAAAGGGTTACTTCACCCCAAAATGAAAATTTTGTCATTAATCACTTACCCCCATGTCATTCCAAACCCGTAAAAGCTTAGTTTGCATATTTTATAGCATATAAATAAATTTACTTGGCAGTCAATGGGACAGTCACAAGCCTCCCGGTTTTCATCCAAAATCTCTTAAATTGTGTTCCGAAGATGAACGAAGCTTTTACAGGTTTGGAATGACATGGGGGTAAGTGATTTATGACAAAATTTTCATTTTGGGGTGGAGTAACCTTTTAAGAATGAAAGGTTCAGATCCTTTAGAAATCTTTCTAATATGCTGTTTGGTGCACAAGGAACTTTTCTTGTGATTATCAAAAGCTGCATACTTTAATGCATCCTTGCTAAATAAAAATTTCTTTCAAAACGTAAGCCACTGTAGGCTCATCTCACCGAGAAGTTTAAAAGCTTTTTCGGAGCATCCCGAATAACAACGTGGGCTCAACCAATGGCATGAGATTGGGGTGAGACAACTTGTTTTTCTGACCAGAGTATTTGGGAGTAGCACAAATAGCAATCAAATACATGCTCATTAATGTTTTGATAACTTATGAAATATGGAAATCCTCAGACAAGTTTCCAACGCATTCTGTGTGACCACAAAACTTCATGCATTTTCATAGTTCCAAGGTTTGCATGTGGTTTGGAACTGAATGCACGTCACTGGATGTGCTAAAGAAGTGTGTTTGGAGACGGCACTTCACACTCTCCATCCCACAGAGATGTGTCAGCCATGGCATGTTATAACTGCCACACACAGCAGCCAACTCATAAGAGCTTAACTTAATTCTAAAAGCTGCTGTTACAGATCCTCTTCCATGAGCACCAAGAAAAAAAAAGTGCTCCAAACATCCGCAATCAATTAAACCTCCAGTATGCTGGGTGAGGCAAGGAATGGCTTCCATCCTTCATTGGAGACAAGCAGGATAAGGACACATAATGGACAACACAGAAGAACACCACCAACACTGTCGTCACAGTTTAAAGATGAAGTGTGTCATTTCTGTGATGCTAGACGTACCAACACCCACATGTCCTGTTCACCCCCACCTTCCATTGCTCAGATAAAAAGTCCAATACTCACGCCACTGGTTATGGCAGATGCTCAAAAACCAGAGCATGGCGCTATCAACACCAAGGTCATGGTTTTGATTCAGTGAATGCATTAACTTTTCAAATAACTTGAATACAATGCAAGTCACTTTGGATACAAGAATTTGCCAAATGCATAAATGTAAATGTTAGATGGTTCAAACAAATAGAACAATGTTTAGAAAGCATCACAGTGTTTACACCCCTCCGGGAAGTCAACGTATGAATAGTTTACTTATAGCTGTCCCTGGATATTAAGCTGGAACATAACTATTTAAATGCTGAAGATTACTTGCATCATCTTTAACAATACTTTAGCAGCCAATCCAAACCAACTGACTCGCACCACCAGCACTAATTTTAACCTCAACCATAAGAAAACACTAGGGGTGTCCCCGACTAAGGATTTTCATAGTCGAATCGGAATTTTCGAATCATGCCGATAGTCGACTGATAGTCGAATCGTATATTTGGGGGCGGGGCAAAATACATTACCAAGAGTCAAGTCAGACACTCGACAGTCATAAACACAGGGAAAATGTGTAACGGACACCTCGCAGATACAAACGGGGTGAATAATGTTTTATGTTTTGGTTAAAAGATAGTTATCATTAAACGTCAGCGAAACCCTTAAGAATTCACAAATTTCTTTTTTTTTTTAACCAATAGTGCTCTCATTATAATGTTATGTAGGCTATATGAGTTATAACGTTTTGCATTTCTGTTTTGAGCTGCGCGCGCAGAAGATGAATGAAGCATATGATAGCCGGTTTTTAATCAAAGGGATTTAACTAATTTATCTCACATAGAATACGCTTCGTTATTTATATAACATAACGTTAATATTACGACTTATAGGCTGTCTGCACAAAATGCCCCGAATGCACATGAACGCGTCTGCGCGGCTCTTAATGAACTTCTTTTGTGGACGCGTTCTTCACGCAATAACATGCAGAAACACAAATAAACACAAAAAAAAAAAATCACAGCGTTTTATTATAATAGAGTTCTCATTATAATGGTATGTATATGACAGTGCCAGTCATAGTTATTAATATTCTGCATTGTTGTTCTGCTCGCACCGAGCGCTGAAGAGATAATCACTGTATAGTACTACAATGAAGTGCTTTACTGTAGTGTAACAACCAAATGCATCATATACGAGATAAATAATATACACGATATAAATAAACCGACTGAAACGTTTTAAAATCACTTGTTGTACCCTACCTGATCGGGGAAAAAAAATCAAGTCTTGTTAAAGATTTAAATCCCTGCCACCAAAATGGTCCTCTGTCGGTGACGGATTAGAAAGCGAAACTTTAATCTACAGGGGAAATTGGATTTATTCACGCACGTTAATATTTATTTAAAGCTTCTTTCTTTTAAGATTCTTATTTACAGCATTATCATAATAGGCTGTATATTAACTTATTGGGAGAAACCCGGTAGTTCTATGTGAAATCAGACACTGAGCACCCCTGTATAGCCAAAATGGCATGATCATAACACCCCGCGAATATTCGACTGAGATTGGGAGTCGAATCAGGCTCCTCGACAGAATCGTCGACTATTCGGGGACACCCCTAGAAAACACATAAGACAACAGTATTTGAATAGGCTGGTTTCCCTGAATTAGGCTTGCTGCGATAGACGGTGTTGGCGGTGATACCGGTGTTAAGCCGCAACACCGGTTACGTCACTTGCCCACCGTCCCTCACCGTCATTTTGATTTTTTTTTTTTTTTTAATTAGTTATAAAAATTATTTAGTTCAGTTAGAGAACAGACACTACAATTAAAACTGAACGCGGCTGCTCAATGCAGCACACCGAACGAACGACAGTCGCGCATCACAGACCAGATTTAATTTATTACGTGAAGAGAGTGAATCGAGCTGACTGACAAGAAGAGTAAGGTGAGACAGATGGCAGAAGAGTTTCAAAATTATATGTAAAAGCGCCTGTTTTAAAAATATTTTGGATTTTGAAAAGCCTGTTGACCTGCCATTTATCTAAGGTGATACTGGAAGTGTTTTTAACATTCATTTCTCATTTATTTGCTTCCACAGTATTTGCGGAGTTTTATTTTATTTAAACTGTGTAATTTTTTCCCATTATTTTACAAAGGTGTATGCAGTCCGAGCCTCCAAATTTTCTTAATCGTTTTGCTAATAAACGTTCTAAGTTTTATAATTATTTGTTCCTCAGTCTTTACTGATTTTCAGTTTGTATACCTATTTAAAATTCATAAGTTGTTTGTTATTTTATATTAGGCATAGCCTATGGTGTACTTTTCTTCATTTTTGTTAATAAAAGTTATAATGTTTTACGTTGAATTTTGTTGTTGCTTGAATTGAATTCAAGCAATTGCCGAATTGCCGCTAATTTAAAAGTGAAAGCAAAATGTGCACGGTGCTTTTACAAGCTATATAAACAAAGGAAAGAGAGGGAAAGTGGGGAAACTCAAACGAACATAAAAAAAAATAAAAATAAATGCTTGACGACGAATTGCAGCAAATTTAAAAGTGAAAGTAAAATGTGCACGGTGCTTTTACAAGCTATTTAAAACCGAAGGAAAGCGAGGAAAAGAGGGAAAACTCAAAGGACCTTCCAGCATGGTGATTACCGGTATTACCGGTGTTGTCACACGTCGATTAACCGGTGGGAAAACTTCCTCACCGTCACAACCCTACCCTGAATATGCCTGAGTAAATTCTCCTGTAGAGGAACAGGATATAGCAGGCCACATAACACCACCAACACCACACAGTCTGACCACAATCACCAGGTTGAAGTCAGCAGAAAGGATGCACCAGACTGTGAGGGGCTTCACATGGAGGTTCGGGTTTGTCATGAAAAAGCGTTAAACCACCAAGGCCCCAATGATGTGTGAAACAGGACTTGGTTTTGCCCCTTGTTTGCTCTTTATACTGGATTTAAGGGACAAAAGAGAGGACAACATTTACCTATTGACTTGTTAGCACCTGTCAAATGAACTATTACTTGCATTGCAGGGACATTTTCAAAAGGATATGTTTTTCTGTAGTCATGTTTCAGCAAGTCATGCATTCCTGTGTCCCACACAATTCGGTGTTGGACAGTTATAACTGCAGGTTGCTTTAGCACTAGCGTGCTGCTAGCAACGCAAGAGTGCTCCAGGATATTCAGGCCTCCTGCCCAACTCATGTTAGCCTGTCCAAATATAATATGCTAAACTGTGAGGTGAATAAAGAATGACTGGAAAAGGAATCCTTTTTTGCCTCCAAATGACAAAATGATTAACAATACAACCAGCTTGATTCTAATAAGACAAACAACAATTCATAAACTGCAAAACTGAGCATACACAGGGCTTAAATTTTGGTTAAATTCTTAAAATCAAGGGATTCAATAATATAGAAACTTTTAGCTGAAACTAAAAGTTGATAATTATTTGTACTATAGCTGGAATTATAAATATTTATTCCACGGTTCTCTGAAAAACCTTTGGAAGCCCATTTCCACCACTGAATTAAAAAAAAAAAGAAAAGAAAAAAAAAAGAGAGAAGTAACTGTCTTTTTCTCTTACAATTCTGACATTTTTTCCTTGCAATTGAGAGTTTACATCATTTTTTTTCTCAGAACTGCATGATATAAACTCACAATTCTGAGAAATGAAGTCATAATTGCAAGATATAAACTCGCAGTTCTGACTTTTTCTCTCAGTATTGTGTGATACAAACTCCCAAATGCGAGAAGAAAAAAAAACACTCAGAAATGCGAGATATAAATGCAATTCCCTTTTTTAAGTTTTTTATTCAGTGGCAGAAACGGTCTTCCATAAAAACCTTATTCTGCTATATGCGATTGCACATTTCTAAAATAAATAAACAAATAAAAATGACTAACAAATAAGTAAAATAAATAAAAGATGGTTCACAAAAGAAGCTGCAACATGGAAATTCTTTTTTCCCCTCAAGTAAAATCTGGCATCAAAACTTTTAATCTACACTTCCATTACATACACATATCATACATATCAAACTGAACTTCTGAATGTTATTGTAGTTTACTACTGTTGAAAAAAAAAAAAAAGCCTTGTACAAAAAGATCCCATTGTTAGTTTACAGTTATCGAAAAAAAAAAATTCATTCCAGAAGTAAAAGTCAATTAGGCGACATATGAACAGCTATTTCAATGGAACTTGATGATGCGAATCAATGTACAAATAGTGGGGTTCATTTTTCAGTTACAGTGCAGGGATGCACTGTCGCAGGGGGAGATCATTTGGAAATCATTAGAAGCCATGTTTGAGTGCATCATTATGATTTAGAAACTTCTGGAGGGTCTAGGAGACAAAGACATTTCACAAAGAGCATGCATGCTATCGTGTGCAAGCCTAAGAATTAAGACCCCCATCCCCCAAACGTCTGTCTGTCTTCCTGTATGAAATGACCCCGATTACACAGATAAAAGCACACCTACCACAGCTAAAACGCAAACATACACCCCTCCAGCTTAATACAATGGCTTTGTTCCAACACCCAGGAGATGTCTTGCTCTCTACAGTCACTCTTCTAGGGATTCTAACTGAAGTAAGTACATTTGCATAACCCCGCATCTTTCTGCAGCTTTCTACAGAATTGAAATGTCACTCTCAATGGGCACTGACAAAGTTCTATAAACTTCAAGCCGCATACATCTGTTTATCAAATATTTCAGCATCACAAAAATCATGCTGCTCATGTGATGTCCACCGGAAACTGGCTAACAATACTATACTCTAGGCATTAAATACTACAAACATTTTGGATTATATTACATTTTGACTTCCCATACAATATTAAATTAATTATAGCCTACATATAATCAATATTCCTCTGGGATTGGCTTCTCTACAAACAATATATGTGCCAAAAGAATGCATCTTAATAGCAAACCTTTGCAACTGTGCTTACGAAGCCTTAAAATGCTGCCTACATGGGCAGCAGCTCACTGGAACAAAGTCTCCAAAATGATACAGGATGTTCTTTAATTGTGCTGTCAGTCATGTGAAATGCATTTCGCTTCATTTAGGTATTTTCTACGGTGGCCGAGAGAGCTCGACGCACTGCAAATACTCACAACACAACCAAACAAAGAAACGCGCTGCAAATAAAAATCTTTCTTTGTTTGTGTTGTGAGCATTTGCAGCACATGCTGTCAAATTGATGAAGATGTTTTCTTGATTTGCTGGTGCTTTTTCTATTAGCATGTGTTTTCTGAAGTTGCAGCGCGTTGAGCACTCTTGGCCACCGTACTTTTCATATATCATGACAGGACTGACAGAATGCTATTTAACCATGTGAATAGCATGTAGCTAAAACCTATTATGCATATATGATGTCAGATTTGATATTTAACATGTTCTCCTAAAGCTCCCAGCAAGCCCTCTTGTTCACCTTGTATAATCTATAAGGGCAGGCCTTTAACTATCAGAGTTGCTCGTAGACCTCGTTTAATGATTAACTTCAAGACGACAGGCACTTCCATCACGCCACGTTTGTCCAGACTGTTTAACAGTGTGTGCGTTTAATCCAAGCTTAACACATGGAGCCAAGATTTTCAGTCAGGTTAAGGCTCACAGATTAATGAGTTGCTACCTGACTTGCATAACTAGTTTAAAAACAAAAGACACTTGAGATGTGCATTTCAGCACAGAGCCGACTTAGCGTACTGTGCTGGGAGACGCATAAATTGTATTGGATTACCCTGGAAACCGCTTCTCTCCTATGCAAATCCACAATTCACTCATTAGAAACAAGAAACAATCTCAAGCTGTTTTGATACACCATGCCTTCCCGTGTGAAAAAACTGTAAAACTGTCCATACCGTACCAATCTAAGTGAATAAATGTACATTTCCAGTGTGTTCTGACCATTCCAAGCAACAGTCTCACGGCTCCAGAATCATTTCCACGGGCCATAAAAAACGCAACGCATGTCATCCTACAAAAGGTGGGAGACGACAAAACGACCAGTCTGGTTCCCTGTGTTTTCTCTCTCTCTTTCTGTAAACAGGCCTGTGTGATTTGTCAGGGGACTGAGGGGCCCTGTAAATGTGAAAGAAGCTGTCTGTGAACAATGAACTCCGTTACCCTCAATACACAGTTTCGAGCCAATTCTCATCAAGCTTGCCTGTGCAAAAGCTGAATTCATTTTCCATTCAAGAGCTGCAAACAATTAATTCCAAATGCTTAGGTCTTGAGTTTATGAATTATTAAAAAGTATGTGCAGGGGTGGCATCCTGTGAGGTGGCTTGTTTTGAAATGTCTCTTCATTCTTCAGGTTCTGTAACAGAGCTATAATGTAATGGATTTGAGCTGAATTTATGACACCTTTTCCCAAGTAGCTCCTAGAATCGTAAAAATCCTTTGAAAACAGTGGATAAAGGAAAGAGAAGCTCATTAGCTGCACGTAGCAGTACAGGATGAGTGTTTAATGCTTGTTTACTCTAATTTAACATACAGGCTTTCAAATTCAGGGTCCAGAGAGCCTCAGGGGAAAAGTACAGCAAAAAATGGCATTAAAAAGAATAATAATTTTACATTTACATAAGTGAGGATTCTTCAAAAAAGAACATTGTGTTCCATGAAATCAAGACAGCATACAGGTTTCGAACAACATAAGGGTGACTAAAATGACAGAATTTATTCCTCTAAAGGAAGTGAGTAAGAGGGTTTAAAAACAAACCAAAAGAGAATTCCCCACTTATGTAAATTTGATATTAATGGCTCAGACATCATGTGACAAGTGACTGCAGAAATTTCCCAGGTCAAAATGATCCCTATATCCATTTAGTCTTATGAAATGATTCAGGATCTGGGACCAAAAGTGGCCCTGTTTACCCAAAACAGTGGAGCCTAGTGGCACCACGTATTCAATGTAGGTTTATAACCTGGGCTAATTGCTTCTGATGAGGCCACCAATCTATGGCAAAGGACAAAGGAGAGCTTCAGAGTACAGTTATTTTTGGACCGCCATCATGAAGGGTTTGGTAGAGAAGATCACAGGACGTTCTGCCGGTTTTTCAAACTCCGGTTCCGGGCCAAGGAGCACAAAACTTGTTTGTGTGAGTCGTGCTCCATAAATATTGGCTGTGTGAAAAAAATAAATGGTTGTAGCCCAAAGTTTGATGTTCCAATTAGTCGGTTCCTGCAGAAAAATAAGCTACGCACCCTTGGTTACAATAACATTGACCTCAAAACTAAATTAATCTTTGTTGTATGATATGGACGGACATTTGCACCCAGCTGTTGGTCTTTCAGAAAGCACCAGGGGCTGAAGAGAGAGCCAAGAGAGGGCTTTACATACTACAAAGATCCGTTTGTGTGTGGATATTCACTCTGCAACCAAAAATGAAAGCTTGTGTTTAAGAAGGATACTGTGAAATGACTTTAAGAGGTTTGTTCTGATTACGACAGGAACAACAGAAAATAAAACTGCGTAAAACTCCAAAAATAAAGTTGGAAAAAGGGGCCAGGAGCAATTATCAAATATTCAAAACAAAAACTGAATAAGGATCTTTATAACCACATTATGAAAAGCAGAAAAACAGACAGTTATCAATTCACGATCAGCATTCATTCTGTTAAAATTGGGTCAGTGATAACGAAAGCACAAACTGGTTCTCTCACCATAGACACATGTAATATGTAAGCAAAGCATGAGTCAAACATGCCAATAAACTTTGGACATACTAAATGTCGGGGTCAAAGGTTTAAGCAAATTGTTTCCTGACCTACTCTTTCCCACGACTATGTTCAGAGCATGCGTTTATGTCTATAGATCCTGTGGCATATTGGCAGCGACAGCAGTCTTGGCACTCGGTCATAATGACCTGGCAGAGTCTCACCTGACTGAACTCCAGGTATCCCAGATTACCAGCTCCCAGCAATCTGCACACCTCAGCTGTGAAGCTTTGAATGGTGAAGAAAAACATTAGTAAATGACTTTGAAAAACACCTATACCTCATTCTAAAAATACTATTTAAAGAACCAAGTAATAAAAGGAGCTCAAGGAGGAGCTTACTAGTGGTTCAAAGGATTTATTGTTAATCAAACTTTATTGTCTATCCCACAGGGGTACAAAAATCCTCAGTCTCTTTGTAGAGTTATCTTTAATAAACTGATAATAATAGCCACAATAAACAAACTTCTCAAATTCTTAAATAAGTTGAAAATGAAAATTGTGTTATTTTCTCACCCTCAAATCATTCCAAACTTGTATGATGTAATTTGTGGAATCAGTAGAACATGATCAATAATCAGTACATATTTAAAGTTTGATCTGTTACAATAACAATTATATGGTTATACTATATTGATTTTTTTTTCATTAGAATACATTGCATTTTTATGGTGCCTTTTGATGCTTGACAGCCATGGTCACTTATGAATGGAAAAAGCTGCATAAATATTTAGTAAAACAAAGTAACAGCAGGTTTGGAATGGACATGTGGGTGTAGTAAATACTGGCATTTTTTATTTGAGGGATTATTTTAAGGTTAGATAAAAACAAATCACATAAGCTTACTTGAGTGAGCCTGTTTTGAATGTAAAATTGCCTGATTTCAGTGTTCAAATGTTGGAGCTAACAGCGCTAATGTTGTTGTTTTGTGGCTATTTGTAAAAACACAAAGTCAGGTTGTCAAAAGTTTAACCATTCAAGTCCTACAGATAACGTTTAACTGAACCATCTTGACAGGAGCCTCCAACAGCTGCCTTTTCTCTTGGGTCACAGCAGGGGCTGAAGACAAAGTTGCTTTTTAAGCTGATGTAAAACAAAATTCTCGGTCAGATCTTGACATGACAGCTCGCAAGAAGTGTGTACGATCTTAGATCAGGGAGAAAGACCAAATTCTGTAGGCAGATTCCCTCATGATTTAAGTCCTTATATTTCAGTAAATAAATGCTTGCTTTGAAAAAAAAAAAAAAGTGCAATTACATTCACAATCTTACATGTTTATGCTTCACAGCCAACAAAACAAAAGGTTTTCTTTCTTACTGAAAGATTATAAATCTGTCAGTTTATTCAAGACTAGAGAAAAAATTATTGACCACTTTAAAATATCATAAATGCATCATGCATATGTATCTCTTCATGAGCAAACCTTTTATAGTTATCAATATTTTATTACACATAGGCTACACTACTGTTCAAAAATTTGGGGTCAGAACTTTTTTTTTTTTATTCAGTTATCTTCAGCATGGATGCATCAAATTTATCAAAGGGACAATAAAGTCATTTATAATATTACAAAAAATTCTATTCTTTAGAGCTTTCTATTCATCAAAGTAGCCTATCATGAAAAAGGCATCACAGTCATATTAGAATCATTTCTGAAGCATCATGTAACACTGAACTGAAGACTGGCGTAATGTCTGATGAAAACGTATAAATTACATATTAAAATGATGAGACTACAGGCATCCTGGATTTCAAAGAACAAGGAAGCCTTTTTATCTACTCACTTGCTGGCTGACATTGCCCAATTCAATTCATTTCCGAAACCCAAAACACTACAACACACAAAACGCATGAACTGAACAATTACTATCCAAGCCTTGCAAGCACTGTAACAGGTCTAACCAGTCTGCTCTACAAAAGACTGAATCACCACATCCAAGCCCTGTAAGCAATTCATTTAACAACACACACTAACAGTTCCATCCACACACTGACTCCATACAGGTATCCAAAACATTAGAACTCTGGACTGGCTCCTTTTAGACCATCATACAGACTAATAAATGACATTAGGAGACACAACAAACTCAAGGAAACTTTAATAATAACAGTGGGTTTAAATGTCAGCTTTCCTTACTCAGCTGAGCACTGTGTGATTAAGTTTCAATCAAGCTCTTTGTTCTTGATTTGATTAAAGTCTGCGCAACCCTCACAGCTCAATTCCGCTTTGCACTAATAGATCTGCACAACAAAAATGTCACACTAACATCCTCTAAGACATTGAGAACTAACAAGTTGTCTTGTGCATAAGGCGTTTCCTTGTTATGAGTTACAATTGGGTAATTCTGAAAGGTGTGAATCAATAACACCCAAGACGTTGCACCACTAATTTTGTATCAAAATCAACACTTGACAGATAATGAGCTGCATTAAACATCTTAATTGAGTCTACATGACTCTTAACAGAGCACAAATGGATCAAACGCAGAGTGCATTTGAGGATAACCATGATGAAAAGTGCACATGCATTTAAAGGATAGAATGGCATTTCATTCATCAGAGCCAAGGCTACGGATGGAAAACACTTCCACATTTTATGGTTAAAAAGACATTCACCATAAGACTAGCAGACAAACATGATTATTCAGCATGTTCCATGTACAAAGGGATTTGCCACAGGATTACAGATGAATACAACCTACAAAAGACCAACGCCACTGTGGAGGATATGCCATATTTCACAGCATAAGGGATTTACGGTACAGGAAATTAAGACAGCCAATTCAAGTCAAACATACAGTATCGAATGTACAACACCAAACATCCAGCCACACATAAAAGTTGGAATTTGTTCAATCTAACAAGCCACATGTTCAGTTGACAGTATAATTTGCTCCATTGCTAGTAACTTGAAAAGTGCTGGAAAGTCTTTTTTTCTTCTGTGTATTAATGTCTTAATTGCAAGACTGTACAATGTGTTTGGAAGACAAAAAAAAAATAATCTGGATTTTCAAGCATAAAATGCTAGTTAGTCTGTGTTTTGAATAGTATCTGGATTATAGCTGGTCTTTAGATGGTCCAAGCAGACAGACCATCTTAGAGCAGCAACAAACTAGCTACCAGCTGGTCGTAAGAGTTTAAGATAGTCAAGCTGGATTTTGGAAGATGGCTACTGGTCAGCCAGCTAATGACCAGCTTGAACCAGTTAGAAACCAGCTACTATGTTACCAACAGGAACCCTAAGACTATTCAAATTAATAATAACAATAAAACAAACTTTAGTAAAACCTTTTAAAATCTCTTAATTACAAATACATTATGAGTCAAGTTACAGTGTCATAAGAAACCAGAAACAAACTCACTCACAAAAAAGTAACTACAGTTATTAGTATGCATGACCAATCACAAAACTGGCAATTCTATGCATAGCAATTAAAGCTAAAGCAAAATATTAACCATCTAGATTTAACATATAAACCTCAAAAACACAGAACGATGCATGGGATATTTCAAGCAATACCTCACACATCCTCTGCTTTTTGTCCAGTAGCCCAATCTGAAGGGCAACACCCCTGTAACAGACCCACGCACTCGACGGGCTTCATTGTCTCTCAATAGTTCAGCTTATGCCGAAACGATGCATTTTTAATTATTTAAAATGCGAGTTTTTGTCAATAGAACATGGCAGACTCGAAGCCCAGACAATAAAAGATGTAGGATCAAACTACAGAAGCGTTGTCAATGGAACCCGTACATAAAAGGAAATAAAATCTAACCAACAAATATTCCCATCAGAAGATTTCATCTCAGGTTACTCTTTTACAGCACATCATCTTCAGCATTGTCTCTGTCATCGATAAGCAACAATGGAAACAGATTCTAGATACAGCTGGGAGAAACTGTTGTTTGTCTTAAATTAATAACACGATATTACATGTACGGTTGTATGCCAGGAAAACGAGATAATAAATGGTGATTCTCTCCCCACTTCTAGTCATCGAAACTGGGTGTGAAACGTTTAGATTGGGTTTGATTTGGAATGTCACTAGAATCAAACGGAACGTCACGCGCGATACATTTAAAACTTGATACATTCTAAAAAGCTAAATGTTATAATGTATCAAACTCTGGCATTGTTTCTGGCGGTAAAGGTGTTTTTATAAACCGGCAGGACAGACCGAGAATACACAGACAGCCTGACTAGGACACCTTTCCTGAAGTCATGCCAAAAACCGAGTTGTTTGTTAGTGAACAAAAGGCCACAAGGAGCAAGGAATGGGAAAACTGCGCTTACCCAAAGATCCGTTCCCCAGCTCATAGCGAAAAAACTCCAAGAACTAACGTTTCCGCCGCTTAAAACTCCAGGGTTGCTTGTTCTTCCCTCTCTCTGCCGTCGTGTAACTCTCTATACTCCAGTGAAGCCAGCAGCGACAACCTCACGGCTCAGGGTTTTCCCATTTCCGACATACAATGCGCCTCTGCCGCGGGGAAATGGAGGGATGCGTTTGTCCAATAGCGCCTCCTATTCATCAAAGCTTGTAAGTGGAGAGATTGAATAACTGCACAACCTGCTGGAGCAGAGAAAAAAATAAATAAAAATGGCCATTTAGATTTTTTACATTACAGTAGAGTGAAATATATAAAATATATGTAATACGAAATAATGTAATCTGTAGGCTAAGAAATATAATCATATTGCTATATTAATATATAATAGGCCTGTATAAAATATTGTGTAATACGAAATAATGTCATCTGTTGGCTAAGAAATATAATCATATTATATTAGTTACATTTTATATAACGATACACGGTATTGAACCGTTCGGGAGGCTTTCGGCTTTTTTTTTTTTTTTTTACAACAGTTCACTAAGCAAGAAGTTAATTAATAGACTTACGTTTTAGACAGCATATTGCCTGTTTTTGCTCAATTTCGCCAACTAAAATAAATCCAAACACAGCCACAGCACCGTTTTGCGTCTCTAGCAACATGACGGCGTTTCGTTCTGAATGAATCACCCGTTAAATGATTCGGTTCAATCGCAATGACTCACTTGTTAAGAGTGACTTGCTGCCACCTGCTGGCGGTTTTAATTTCACATTTAAAGTATCTTTGAATTTTTTTTAATTAATTTCAAACATCAGTTGCCAAAGTTTTATGTTTAAAACATCAAAACATTATTTATGCATTTGTAACTGCAGGTTAAAGCATCACATGTCCCTCTGAGCTGCATTAAACAGTGTGTAAAAGCATCTAAATGCCATTCAGATGCAAATTCAGATGTTTCCTCTGAATTGCAAAGATATATTTTGTCAATACCGACTCCATTTGCTTGGTAACAGCCCAAATGTCTTATTGAATGATTAAATGTAAAAAATGGACTCAAAATGTGATGTATACTTTTAGAAAACAAATGGCTTTATAAAGGTAAAAAATGCCCATAAAAGGTACAAAAATGTAAACTTATTGGAAAACATTAATTTGCTACATGACAATATAGGCTACATCAGCTGGAATACTTCAGACCGGAGCTGTTTTTGTTTTATATGCTGCTAAGAAGACACCCCAGAAGATGGGTCAAGTATAGCTCCATAACTGTTCAAAGTAAAAAAAATTGTTTTAATAAATAAAGAATTTGTAAAAATCAATTAATTTTCTCTGGAATTTCTTTCTTTTTGCTGTATCGAAAGCGTATTGAAATGAACCGTGAATTTTGCAAACAGTTACACCCCTAATTATTATATATCAAACATGAACTTTTTTCCTTCACAATTTAGGTCACAATCTCTTAATATGTGGCCATACGATCTGCATGTGATTACACTAGATTTAAAAAATATATATATTTTAGTATCATTGATATACTGATATATACTGTAGTATACTATATATTGTTTTTATATGCATATTTTTTACATTTGTAAGTTTTAGTAATTTTGATATGTTTTTATCATTTTTAGTTCTTGTGTTTTTAAATATATTGTCTACACAGATTTAGTTAATTTTTTATTTCAGTTTTAGTTTGAATTATTTCAATTCAAGTTAAACTAAATGAAAATGAGAAATATAGGTTTGGCAAATATTTCAGTTAACATTCATTACTTAAAGTAGCGTGTCACACCACAGCATGCTTTAGTAATAAAAATAATTAAAAGATTAAATAATAATAATAAAACTAGAAAATAAACTCTCAAACCAATGTTTCAACAGTTTCTTTATTCATTATTTACATCAAGTGTAACACTGAGGAAGGACTTCACAGTAATATAATATTAAAAGTGAGCTTTAAATTACAATCACACAAAATATACTTTTTACAAAACAGAAAAAAATACTGTTAATCTGTCAACCTCTGCCTTTTTAATCCCTGTTAAATTCACATATTCAAAATTAAGAGTGTTTTATTTTCATTGCACTTGAAGGACTAGAGAGGTGGCCTTTGGTATATAAATTTCTTCAGCACTTAAAATCTGACCTTACAAAAAGACAGTCTCCAAAAAAAAAAAAAAAAAAGAGTGAGTTCCAGGATTCAACATAAAAAGTAGATCAATAAATAAACCAAAAATAAATAAAAGAGACAAACAAAAATGTAAAAGGAAAAAAAACTTGGGTAATTGAAACCGTAAAAGGACTGAAATCTATTGAGACAAACAGTACGACTTTGCATCTCAGAGGCCTTGAGTGGCTCATAAAGCATAAACTATAGGACATGATTGTTCTCTCCGAATTGTTCCTCTACATATGATACAATAAAATATTATTTAATGCACAAACTTTCAGAGGAGGTTTACTAAAATAAAATGGACTGATTTTACCAAAAAGAGAAAAAATTGCGGTGATAAGTGGCAATAAAAGAAAAAAAGAAAAGAAAAAAACTTGACTGTTTACTAAAAGGTTTAAAAGGCAAAACACTCCCTGACAATCATGTAAAACTGACATACAAAACAGTCACTAACTCTTTCCCCCCTCAGTTGTTTGGTAATTAAACATTTTTAGACATAACAATAAATGGAATAGATGACCTGCATGTGTTTGAAAGAACAAACTGCTAAATCACACATGAAAAATATTTTTTCTCTGTTAACGTGATTACAAGAGAGGTATTCCTGACAAAGCAAAACAAATTCATGAGCTCTTTCAGTAAAAGGAGACCAGACTTCAAGCAATGTCTTTTTCTAAGTAAAGGACAGATCATTGCACTTTTTCCTATTCAAGTTGGACACCTCACATACCCAGATGTCTGAACAGG
This sequence comes from Onychostoma macrolepis, assembly GCF_012432095.1. Classification (NCBI taxonomy): domain Eukaryota; kingdom Metazoa; phylum Chordata; class Actinopteri; order Cypriniformes; family Cyprinidae; genus Onychostoma; species Onychostoma macrolepis. Next base: position 21,140,682 of record NC_081162.1, read on the forward strand.
GCAGCTTGAATGATAATAAAGGCTTGAAAAATCCCATTTGCCACCTTAAAATTGATAATGAATATTTTAGCGCAAAACATATTTACATAAACAGATCTTTAACATGACCTTGCAGTGCACAAAACATTAAATCTCTCACAAAAGGCACCATGTAATATCAGAAAACACTGCCCATGGCAGAAAAAAAAAAAGAAAAATGGCAAAACAAGCTAAGTTAGTGTAGGCAAATTATGCTATGATTTAGAGTACAAAAATGGTTTTGAACAAACAACATGTATGATTTTCTGTTGCAGTGGAATTGAAATGTCATGGAGATGCATGGCAAAAACAATGTCTCCTTCCAATATTTCCATACTACATACCCAAGAATAGTGAATTAAGGCAAGGCAATTAACATTTATGCTTTAAAAATGTGCTCCAGTGTAATCGGTACAAATCATCTTCATTACATTTTAATTATGACATTGCAGGGTACCCACAAAAATCTCATTTATGCAAATTCTAATAGAAATCTATCATTTTATGAATACAGACTCAGAAAACATTTGTAACTGTTTGTGTTCTGAAGAAAATGTTTCTTTTAATAATGTTTCTTTTTAATAAAGTTTAAACTGTGTGAGACTATGGAAAACATATACACGCACGCACGCAAAAAAAAAAAAAAAACAACATTCCTGCTTTCAACAAATGAATACATTCATAATGTAGATGCACAGATGGAGACCCTCACACCAAATTCTCACCACAAGGACACAAGTGAGCATGACCTTCCATGCCTGTTTGTGAGTATAAAATAATATGCAATTTCTACAATATCATAAAAATGCCTGTGCTTTTAATCAAAAATAATTTAAAATTCAAGTTTACAAATGGCGACATTCTAAAGTGAAATCAAAATAAAGTTACAAATCAATGTGCTAAGGAAAATGCATTTTGTGTTAAAAGACTTGGCAATACTTGTATCTCTAGTGTTGCTGCTTCTGTGTTGGCACCATGATGGTCAAAAAATAAATTCAGACTCTCCACACATCACATAATTCCCCCATAGCAAATCAATAAAATCTAGAAACATGTTTAGAATTCTTAAGTGTTGAGAACTCTAGAGTCAGACTGTAGATTTGTGCCATCTGGCTGATGGGGGCATTACCTAAAGGCCACGGATATAAAAGGCCAAATATGATCCATGTGGTGACAGACCCAACACCATTTCAACTATGCCACAACAAATCACTGCTAGCAACAATAATGCATGGACCATGTCAAAATGAAGACTAATTACAGAAAGATATACCTAATTATGAATGGTCATCAAATGCTGTATTGTTTAACAAATGTGGTCAAAAAAAAAAAAAAAAAAATGACAGTATGGGACGTAGACAGAAATAGTTTTAGTGTGTAATATGAGACTGAACAAAGAGCTATGTTTGCAATCCACAATCATTACTACTGCAGCTTCTGAACAAGCAATATTGTTTACGCTCAATTTATGCCATAAATGTTGGGCATTTTTATGTTTGCATTGACATTCTGATGCAATATCCAGTTACTATGGAAACAATGCAAATGAAATATCGAAAAAGCGAATGGAAATCTGTAACTAAAAACAAAATGCATGATAAGTGGACCAGTTCATTTGTAGTCGGCTCACATTAACCTGTGCAACCCCTGTCTATTTGTGAAAACGGATTCTGTCATACCAAGATAAAACTTTAAGTATTAATTTGTCAAAAACAAAACTGTGTATTTTGGTAGTGACAAAAAGCTTATATACAAAGAACTCTGTTCCCAACTGGCAATTTCAAGGAGAAAGTCACCTGTAAACAATAAAAAGTTAGAGAGAGTGTTTGTAGTAATTTTCTGAGGTACTTCTTAGAGAATACTCTCTGTCCCCCAACACTTAAATAAAATAAAATTGATTCTGATGCAAAAAATCTCAAGGGGTACAGGAGGAGGAGTTTTGGAGGTGGACACAGTGGCTACCTTTGCACAACGTCACTGATCTCTTTAATGCACGTGTGCAAGTTGTCAAGAGCCGGGCTGGTCCCAGGTCCCGCTCCCCCACCTGTAGAGGAAGCGCGCAGATCCTGTAGACTCAACTCCAGTTTCCCCACTGCCTCACGAAAGGCAAATTTATTACGTGTCTGGGGGATGCAATCAACATACCCCGAGCAGTAGTCCAAAAGTTGGTGGCCCACATCCAGGACCTGGCTGCTGGAGGAAAGCTCGGCGTTGCCTTGAAGAGCACTACTCAAGCATTCGGCACATTCCAAAAGAGCCTCCTTGCTGATTTTCTCCAGTGGGATCCGTTCTGTCTGCTGCCGAGTCCGTCTAAGGGTGGGTTTGGTGGAAGTAGGGCCAGGTCCACCACTAGAAGCACCATTGGCCATCTTAGTTTGGGTGGTGTTGTTACTAGAGGGGACTATGGGGGCTGGAGGCACTTGTGGTGGTGGTATTGATGGACGTGCTCCTCTGGCTTCTCTTCCTGACCTTTTGATGCCATCTCCATTGATCTCTATGTTTCCACTGACCGCTTCGTCAGCTGCATCGGCACTGTAGGCGTGTTGGAGGGAGCGGAGCATGGGCGGTGGAGGAGGTGCACATTTGGGCTTCACCAGTCGCGGTCGGTCACGATCGCCACTGTCGGACAGCAGTTTAAAGCGGTTGCCCTGAGAGTCCACACCGACTAGGTGTACATCAGCCGAGCTGTGCTTTAGAGTTGGGGAGATCAGCACTGGAACTTTGTGGTTGTGCAGATTGACCGAACCAAGGGTGGAGGTTTTCGATGGAGACGACCAGCATTGCCTGTCATCTTGCCCATCTTTTCCTCGTGTGTTGGAGTCTGAATCTGCCTCTCCCCCTACACCTGGTGCCCTAACTCCACCTGCGACCCCTCGTGGCAAGAGTTTGGCTTTGGGACGATCTCGTATCTGAGCCGTACCTTCGTCAAGCTTCCTCAGGATTGCATCTGAAGGACGTGCTGCCCCATTCTCTGGCTGTGAGGTGGTGGAAGCTGTACGCTCTAATGGGGGTTTGCTTCGGTTTCTTGGTAATGTCAACGCCATGCGCTCTAAGTCCGGCAAACCGGCAGACATTGAGGAAGTTGAATTGGAACGAGGGAATGGCTTGGTTCCACTTCCTTCGTCTATACCAGAAGGCTTACCAGTCCGCAATCCCAGGGTCTTTTTGATAAGGCGAGGGGTAAAGAAGCCTGCAAGGCTTCCCCAACTACTGCTGCTCCCAACTTGACCAGAAGTTGCTCCAGAGTTTGAACTTGAGGGTTTCTGTCCAAACGTGGCCCCACAACAGCGGGACTGCACGTGGTTCCCCTCTCCATGAGATGGAGAAAAATTCAACCCATCAGTTTGGGGCAAAGGAGGAGGAGGGCCTGCAAACCCAGCCGTGGGCTCATACTTTTTATGGGGCTGGGTCTCCATCTCCCGGAAAGAGCTGCTCCTCTTGGGAGGCATAGGGAGATTCTGTTGCTGCTGAGGTGAGGATGAATTAGAAGAGGAAGACATGGACTTCTTCTTCATGAAAGAACTGAAGAAGCCAGCCTTGCGGTCACGGGTGAAGGTAGTGTCCTGGGAGTCCTCCAGCAGGCTAGAGGGAGACTTATCCCTCTGTTTACGTGGTAGGGCAGGAGAGCTGCTGGAGCGTCCATCACCCACAAAAAGGGATGCTGCAAGACCTGAACACAATAGGACAAAAGAACCAAAAGTCAAAGAACAGTAAAATAAGTGGAAGCAGTGGACATGCAAACTAACGCTTCAGTGCTCTCATATTTAAATAGTTGGAACACTTGCTTACATCATTATTCAGTGCAAAAATAGCATATTGTGTGGGACTGTGATTGCTTGGCTATAAAATGAATATTTAATTTATTGCATTGTTACCAACAGTGGTGTCTCAAGCAAAGGTCTTCCAAATTAAGTACATAGAAGTAAGAAGCATGGTGAAGCCTGGTGTAAATGAAGGCTGTAGGGTAGTATTTGATAACACTGCTGCTAACCCTGACTGTAATTTATAAGAAATAGCATGGTATATGCTTTTATACAAGAAACTGTGTAGTGTCTCTATGAACTACTGCTACTGCTTGCTGTCATAATTTAAACATGAAAGGACATGACACTAGGTCAGGGCTCTTTAATTCATGGGGCAATTTTTTTATGAGTGGGCAAAGATTTATTTTAATTTTTTTACAGGTCCTGTGGCAAACAGGATGTCTAGATATTTGCATTAGAGAGTATCACTTGATATGTGGGGAAAAGTAAGATTGTTAGGACAATCAAAGGCAGGACAATAAATAAATATACAGGAATACAAAACAATAAATGAATAAATGTTGAAAAAATAAACTTTGTATGCTTGACAGGTCCCTAACATGACAAAAAGATGTATCTCAACCAAAAAATAAAATATAAATATTTCCACCCTAAAAGTTTATTTTATATAAACTTTATGTAATTTCAATAAATACCATATAGATAGTTTAAGTAGAAAAACAATATTGCACAATACAAGAAAATGCTTAAACAAATTTTAATCAAAATATACAGGTGCTGGTCATATAATTAGAATATCATCAAAAAGTTGATTTATTTCACTAATTCCATTCAAAAAGTGAAACTTGTATATTATATTCATTCATTACACACAGACTGATATATTTCAAATGTTTATTTCTTTTAATTTTGATGATTAGAGCTTACAGCTCATGAAAGTCAAAAATCAGTATCTCAAAATATTAGAATATTACTTAAGACCAATACAAAGAAAGGATTTTTAGAAATCTTGGCCAACTGAAAAGTATGAAAATGAAAAGTATGAGCATGTACAGCACTCAATACTTAGTTGGGGCTCCTTTTGCCTGAATTACTGTAGCAATGCGGTGTGGCATGGAGTCGATCAGTCTGTGGCACTGCTCAGGTGTTATGAGAGCCCAGGTTGCTCTGATAGTGGCCTTCAGCTCATCTGCATTGTTGGGTCTGGTGTCTCTCATCTTCCTCTTGACAATACCTCATAGATTCTCTCTGGGGTTCAGGTCAGGTGAGTTTGCTGGCCAATCAAGCACAGTAACACTATGGTCATTGATCCAGCTTTTGGTACTTTTGGCAGTGTGGGCGGGTGCCAAGTCCTGCTGGAAAATGAAATCAGCATCTCCATAAAGCTTGTCAACAGAAGGAAGCATGAAGTGCTCTCAAATTTCCTGGTAGATGGCTGTGTTGACTGTGGACTTCAGAAAACACAGTGGACCAACACCAACAGATGACATGGCAGCCCAAATCATCACTGACTGTGGAAACTTCACACTGGACTTCAAGCAACATGGATTCTGTGCCTCTCCACTCTTCCTTCAGACTCTGGGACCTTGATTTCCAAATGAAATGTAAAATTTACTTTCACCTGAAAAGAGGACTTTGGACCACTGAGCAACAGTCCAGTTCTTTTTCTCCACAACCCAGTTAAGATGCTTCTGACGTTGTCTCTGGTTCAGAAGTGGCTTGGTAGCCCTTTTCCAGCTTCAGTTCTCTCCTTGTGAAGCTCTCACATGTGTTTGAATCTGCTTTGCTTGACTGTATTCTCAATCTTGTGGTCATCCCTGTTGCTTGTGCACCTTTTCCTACCCAAATTCTTCCTTCCAGTCAACTTTGCATTTAATATGCTTTGATACAGCACTCTGTAAACAGCCACACCTTTCAGTAATGACCTTCTGTGACTTACCCTCTTTGTGGAGGGTGTCAATGTTCGTCTTCTGGATCATTGCCAAGTCAGCAGTCTTCCTCATTATTGTGGTTTCAAAGAACAAGAGATACCCAGAATTTATACTGTAGGGATGGTCATTTATTCAAACTCAAATGTAAATATTCTAATATTTTGAGATACTGATTTTTGACTTTCATGAGCTGTAAGCTCTAATCAAAATTAAAAGAAATAAACATTTTAAATATATCAGTCTGTGTGTAATGAATGAATATAATATACAAGTTTCACTTTTTGAATGGAATTAGTGAAATAAATCAATTTTTTGATGATATTCTAATTATATGACCAGCACCTGTAGATACACATGCAGGTTGTGTGAAGTGCTTGTGTGCATACTTGGGTTTAGTGACATGCAGCAAATGGGAGAAATAGAATTAAATCAGATGTATTTACAAAAAGCAAAAAGGTGATTAAAACATGGGAGGGAATATCTGTTATGAGCATTCATGAACATGTCAGTTTTCTGATCACAATACATTTTAAACATTACACACACATGAGAACAAAAGAAAGGGATATGTATATGTATAAGTGCTGTCAATCGATTAAAACATGTAATCAAGTTAATCACAGTCATGGACTGTGATTAATCATGATTAATCACAAATTTTAAATACTAGGATTAACCTGTAAATGTGTTGAAATAAAGAAATGCATGACAAATTATAGTTTAAGGAAACAGAACCTTTCACACTTCCGCCAGGTATGAGACATAATCCTTATTATTCTTTTGTTTTTATTCAGCCATTATACTGGCAATAAAACGATTACCAAGCCACATCGCTTCAATCCTAGTATACATTTAAACAACTATTATCAAAAGTATTTCTAAATAAATACAAAAAAACATTTTCTTGCGACCTTACGTGAAGTATTATGACAAAATGCATTATGAAGAAGAATTGGACCTGTTCTGCAGGTGCATTAGAGCTAATATTAGCATCATGCTATATAAGACAATTTATGAGATTAATAGTACACTTTTACTCAGAACTCAAGAAAATCACATACAAACCATATCCTATCGTAATCATGTGTTTATTATCTTATATAATCTATAGTGGCTGTTGTCATGTTTATTTCTGCTGTGTAAAAGCCTTAGCATGTATGCTCTGGCTGAAACTCACATTGTTTGTGATGTTTTTGTGATGTTCAACTCCGTTCTTAAGTTGCCAGGGATAACGTTACATTCCAAGTATAATACACATTAGTAAAAGGATCTATTTTAATTTTTATTTGTCTATATACACATTATAAAAGTATCCCAAAAAACCGCAACCCACGGCTCTGTAATTTTTCCCGCGACTGTATTTTCAAAGTAGCCCAATTGTGCCGCTGCCCTAGCAGCACTGGTTCACTGTACCCTCATCACACAATGATAGATAACCTTCCGCGCTGCGATGATGGGAAGAAGTTGGGGTCAAACCTTATCAAACGATTAATTTGCGTTAAAAAATATTTATTAAATATTTAATATTAATCGCATGCGTTAACGTTGACACACCTAATATATATATACACATACATACACATATACATATACATATATATATATTAGTGCTGTGTTCGATACGATGTATCGTCACAGAGATTTGACGATACGAGTATTGATACAGCTGGCCCTGTATCGATATTGTGGCATGTTTGCAGCAGTGGGCCGCCCTTAATTTGAATACAAGTACACCATTTAAAATTGAGTAGAAAAGTGCAAGGTTTCTAAAAAAAATTATGAATAGAGCATAACATATAGGTTACAACAAGGTTTTATCTGGCTGCAGAGGAACACAACTGGGCTGCCTGATATAAAGAGATGTAATCCTCGAAACAGAGCCTCACACTTGCGCAATACGAAAATATCTGCTAAATGTGACACTTTTCTTTGTCAACCTGGCAACCATGTGCCAGGTTGACAAAGAATGTGCTCTCTCCACTGTGGATAAAGGAGCTTGCTTTCTGAAAACAACGGTTAGCTTGCAGTTTAGCGATCTCCACTTCAATACTCTATTATCAGAAAAGTGTAATTTATCAAGTGTTCATTTATGAGAGAGAGAGAGAGAGAGGCGCTGTGTATACATGTATGAATTACCACTGTTTTGCCGCGTATCTCTAACAGTGAAGCTGTGGCTTTCATTTCTTTTTGAAACAATATGATGTTATTAGCTCCTTGTTGAGAAAGATAATGTAGCTCTTGAGCGATTAAGCTATTTAGTTGATAAAATTGCGGGTCAGCGCTAAAAAGTTTGTTCCTGAATGTCTGTGTGCGGCCGCAACGTGATCTGTGTGAGTGACAGAGCGTTAGATACAGTGAAGACAGCGCATTATTTTACTTTAGAACTCTTCTAATTTTTATTTTTTAAACGTAGAGAGTGTGCATCATTTGTGCAATGATAACCTACCAGCAATGTAAAAATGATTTTTTTTTAAATATATTAGAATGAGTACATTACAATATAAATTTATTAGAACCAGTACATTATTATTTATGGGCATAAAAACAAGATGCAAACAATAAGAATTTTGTACCTGGTGGGGAGTGCCCAATGTAAACATGAAACATATGCCATTATCTATATTGTACTGTGGTACAGTTATGGAGGCCCTTCGTAATGCAGAGGTCAACTGCCAGCTCTGCCTATAGTTAGAAATGGCCCTATAGTATGCAGTGTTTAATAAACAGCTGTTTTACTAAATTCTGCTGAGGTGAAATTCAGTGCAGTCCTGTATCGTGATATGTATCGACAGACTTTGCTGGTGATACACAGCCCTAATATATATATACACACATGCATACATACATACATACATACATACATATATATATATATATATATATATACACACACACACATACAGATATATATATATACACATACATACACACATATATATATATATATATATATATATATATATATATATATATATATATATATATATATATATATATATATATATATATATATATATATATATATATATATATATATATATATATATATATATATATATACTATGTAGCTCTGTTAATCGATAATGAACACCACTCCCATTCTCTTGAGCTTCTGTCTGAGCCGACTGAGCCGGAGTTGAGCCTGTATACCTGCAGGGCCGTGGGGTCCTGCCTCCTCCATATTCTCTTTGTTCTCAGAGTGTTTCTTCTGCCCACGAGACTTTGAGGGCAAGAGTGGCATATCGTGGCCAAAGGTGTGTGCGAGCCCACCTTGCCCACCAGATGCAGTTTTACACAGCTCTTCGGCTACCTCTGGAGAGTAAGCAGAAAGAAGGCGCATGTTAACACTATGTTTTACATCTAAGTACTGTGGGTCACAATGTCATTAAATATTAACTTCAACTTTATTTCAGTCAATTTTCAATAGTAAATTACCATAAATGCATTTATGTATTAAATTCACTAAAAAAGTAACAATATGTTATTTATTCATTGCTTCCTTTTAAGCCTGTTTAAGACTATTTATTGTACAAGTTTTAAAAAGCATAAAAAGTCAGCTTGGTTTATAGCTTCTTTTGTCACTCGAAACAGATGATGCAGTAATACCTTCTGAGATGCTTGAGTCATGGAACATGGTCTCAAAGGCCTGGTGAATCTCAGCAAATGAGGGTCTATCCAGTGGACTCCACTGCCAACCTACCAACACACAAACAAAATATGGCTTTTCTTAATGACCAAAACCCACACTACGGTTCAAAATTTTATTGTTTTGTCAGATTTTTTTTTTTTTTAACAGAAGCAATGATATGCTGAATTGCTCAGAAGTGACAGTAAAATTCGCAAAATTAATGTTACAATAGATTTCGATTTCAAACTAATGCTGTTCTTTTCAAATGTCTATTTATCAAAGACTCCTGAAAAATTGTGTCATGGTTTCCACAAAATATTAAGCAGCATATTAGAATGATTTCTGAAGGATTATATGACACTAAAGACTAGAGTAAAGACTGGCTGTTGACAATTCAGCTTTGCCATCAGAGGAATAAATTACATTTTAAATATATTAAAATAGAAATAGTAATAATTCACAATATTACACAATGCTTATAGAATATGTACGAACATATATGAATGATACTTGACATTATTTGAATATACACTAAAGAGATTATAATTTTTGTGTTATGTAAAAGCTATAAAGTGTAATCAAAGTCACTGTTGATACTCACAGGCTCTCATAAGCTCGTAGACTTTAGGAGGACATCCCTCAGGCTGCTCCATGCGGTAGCCCTTCTCCAGCAGATCATACACCTGAGACAGGTCGATTCCTGGGTATGGAGACATGCCATATGTGGCAATCTCCCAAAGCAACACTCCAAATGCTGGAAAATTGGGAAAAATAAGTGAGTTACTTATTTATATATAACTCTTTATAGAGTATCAGAACTTCCAAAACAATCCTTATGAAAAAATTGAATCACTGACCCCAAACATCTGATTTGATGGAGAAGGTGTTATAGGCCAGACTCTCTGGTGCTGTCCATTTGATGGGGAATTTAGCCCCAGCATGAGCGGTGTAGGTGTCGCCTGTCATCAGACGGCTCAGTCCGAAATCAGCTACCTTGACCACGTGATTCTCTCCAACCAGACAATTACGAGCTGCCAAGTCCCTGAGAAAGAAATCGAGAAGCTGGAGTAAGATATCTCAATGGGATACAAGAGAAAATTATGTAACCCATGGCCATGAGAACTCCTGAAGTCCACTGACGCTTGAAGAGCTATGCTCACCTGTGGATGAAGTTTTTCTTCTCCAGATACTCCATGGCAGAGGAGATCTGAGTGGCCATGTAGAGCAGCACCACAGCGTTCACCTGCTCCCTGTCACACTCACGCAGGTAGTCCAGCAGGTTCCCATGTGGCATGTACTCAGTCACTATGTAGAATGGAGGCTCCAATGTACACACACCTAGAAAGTGGCATCAAAACAAATAACTGTTCTTTATTATGTGAACAAAACACTGGATTTCTATGGTGGAATCATGAGAGTAGTGCATACTTTCTAATGACTGCGCAAACTCTAATGGTTGATTAATGTAGTCGACAAGTTACTTGAGATTTTTTGTTTTAATTGAACGGAACCCAGTTAAAGCATATATAGCTTGAAAATCTGGCGTTTTGACTAGTTGTTCAGGCAATTTGTGTTAACTAGCGTCAACTAGTTGAACTCACCCAGTAATTGTACCAAATTGGGATGTTTGACCTCCTTCATGACTGCAGCTTCCTTCAGAAACTCCTCAACCTCCATGGTGTCCTCCTTTGAAATAAAGCAATACAGCATAAATGTGGACGGAATATGGAATATAAATACATAACTAGCAAAACAACTACAAAAACAGAAATCCATGGGTGCAATATAATGACCAGCCACTTGGTGGCACACAATGCCACATAAACAGCTCAGTGCGACAAAAACCAATGAAATAGGGGGGAAATATTGAAATAGGAGCATATGCACAAAAACACGAACCTTTAGTGTTTTTACAGCTACAGTGAGGTTGTACTTTTTCCAAACTCCGACGTACACCTCTCCGTACTGGCCTCCGCCTAACTTGTGCTTCATGGTGATGTCGGTGCGCTCCATCTCCCACTTGTCGTGGATGGGGGAGACGCCGTAAACGGTTGGCTTGTTGCATTTTGGAGCGGGATAGTGTAATGTGGTTACCAGACCATCCGCCACTGTGGAATGATGATGAACCAGCTCAGCTAATGTGCTGAAACGACTTTCAGCTGTTACGTAGACCTGAGGCAGAAGAGAAAGAGACCAATTTTAAAATCAAAGGAAAGGGAGCTTTACTTTCAAAGTAAAGTGAAATCAGCCGTTGTCTTCAGCCCAACCTTTCCGTCAGAGGCGGTGTTGATCCGGTAATGATAGACCCGTCCCTCATAGCGAAGCGAGATAGACAGCTGGCCAGGGCTGCTCTCACTCTCCCTCACTAGGAAGCTGCCGTTGATCAGGCTGCTGAGCAGGTACTCAGCGGCGCTGCGGGACACGGGCCCATGATACCAGCTGTGCTTTTCCAGACTGTTCACAGGGGTGATGTAGTTACTGGGTACCCAACCCTGGCCATTCTTCGAACGGACTTCACTCCACTCGCCATTCTGGTTGTACCCCAACACTCGCAGCTTCTCTCCTGAAATGCAAAAAAAAAAAACGGTACATTGTACACAGCAATCACTTGATAGTCTTTTTTTTTTTTTTTTTCATATTTTTGTGCATAATGTTTTCCTAATGATTCAGCAATGCAATCCCTTGTTATTCATACCATTGCATCTCCCTTGAATGGAATGGAATGGAATGAGAGATTAGAAATGCAAGCCACAACAAGTCCATCGTTCAGCTATAAAAGCATATCAGGTCTTTCACAAAGGCAAAGTGTATGTTTATGTCCGTAACTACAGTATTTACTCAGAAATAAGATCAGTTTGAACTTGAAGCTCAGACTGAAAAGAAGCAGCTAGTCTTATATAAGAGTTCTGGGATCTGAACAAATACTGAAAGCACCTGAGAGTGGAAAAAGAAAAGTGACAATCATGGCATTCAAATATATCAAAAACCGAGTATTCGATGTAATGTGCTGTTTTTTAATTTCTGCAAATACGTGTGTCAGACAGACATCTCTGGCAGCTGCATCACGCTCCATGAACATCACATTTTTAAGACGCCATATACGCTACTATTCAAAAGTTGTGGTTTGTAAGATTTTTTTAATGTTTTTGAAAGAAGTCTCTTAAGCTCACCAAGGTTGCATTTATTTGATAAAAAATGTAAATTCAGAAATGAAAATAAAAATGTAATTCATTTCTGTGATGCAAAGCTGAATTTTTATATTTTTGTGGAAAATGGTGCATTTTTCAGGATTCTCTGATAAATCACAAGTTCAAAATAATTTATTTTAAATGGAAATCTTGTGTGACATTATAAATGTCTTTCACTGTCACTTTTGATAATTGTAATGCATCCTTCCTGAGAATAATAAACTGCTTTAAAAAATATCTTACTGCCCCCAAACTTTTGAATGGTAGTTTGAATGATACATTTTGTTTAATTTCCTCCTCTTCCTTTGTCTTGCTTTGATCAAGCAAAGGTCCAGCAGAGGGTGCTCTCCTCCTGCCAAGGAAACATAGTTCAGGCCTGCTAGCTTTCAGACACCAAGTGCTTTTTTACCAACCCTAAATCGACACTGGCGCGGCAATAAGGCCCTCGCGACAAGGCAAGAAGAGGCTGGCGCATTGGTGCCAACCAGACAACATTTCATATCCGGCCATTAGCGGGTACTTCAGAGGGAAAGAGCAGACTGCTAACTCCCTCTCTCTGAACTCTCTTCTCTTGGGCTAGACTGTGTTTACCCACCTGCTTTTCACCCAGCTGATGGGATTACACTTCAAAATGGGTATTAGCGTTAGCTGTTCAGCATGGAGCATCTGAACATAGACCCGCCTGACTCAAGTCCCAAAGTCTATGGAAAGAGCTGTGGGCGTTAGCGCATATGGCTCAGGTTGGTGCCCATGTGTTTTATGCTCCTCAGTTGAATGAAACTCAAAGTTTAGCATCCGTTTTCTTTTTTAGCTCGATTCTTTGATCCTACACACTGTTGCTGGGAAGAGGAAGAAGTAGCTCTGAAGTATAGAAAAGAGGAAGGAGAGTGATAGAAGGAAAAGGAAAGATGCACGGTGTCCTTGTTATAAAGAGAGGAAGTGATCCATAACAGTTGTGAAAACATTCTCCAGCTTTGTTTTTTCCTGGTATTAAAACTGGTCTTGGGTTTCACTTGAGTTTATACTATCAGTGTAATATAGTTTGTCATCTGTGTACAGAGGTGGAGATCAAACTGTTAAAAGTGTTCCGTGAAACTAAGCACCGCATGTTGCGCAACCACTCATCTCCTTTCGACAATCATACCTTTCGTGATGCTCAGTGTGTTGTCACCACTGGCAACAAAGTCGTAAAGCGCAACGAAGAGGTTGGGGTCACTCTCCGCAGCACCCAGCAGATTCTCCTTCGAGCTCCAGCGCACCGCCTCCGTCAGCGACGTCGAGTCCAGTCCAAACGGCCTGTGCAGGGCCTCTGTCGGGAAGAAAGAGAGACAAATAACATGCTATATGAGTAACAGAAAACATAAGCAGTTGTTGATGGAGCATATGACATCTCAAATGAGACAAGGCTCCTGGGAAGGGCAAAATGAGTCAGTGTATGAGGGGAGGGGTTTCAGGAGTTGACGTACACGTTAACGTCAAGGTGGGGAGGGAGAAGAGAAGTGAAGAAACTGCAACCATCTGACGCAAAATGACAACAAGGAGGTTGATTTAAAATTAAATCCTTGCGTCATACCTCACTTAATGATCTCTCTTTTTTTTTGCAAGTAATTTGTGCAAACAATAAATCTTTATAAAAAATTGTAAGTGCTAGATGCTAGGAACGTTAATGATCAATTGACATTCAATTAATTAAATTAATAAATTAACAAAATTAAATTAAAAGGCATTTTGTCAATAATGCAGTCAATAATTATTGAAATATTTTACAATCCACAAAGAATTATTGGAGAAAATGTTGCATGTATATTTTTAACATATATACATATATAATAATATTAATAACAATTATTATTATTATTTAAAAATATTATAATATATAAATATAATAAAAACTGAAAAGTTAATTCTATATAAACAATAAATGCAGCAGACTAAAATGTATTAAATATTTTCTGAATACTAATAAAAATAGAAAATGTACTTACTATACATTGCAACAACATTAATATACAATTAGTATTGATCTAATTTTTTTTCAAAAAAATTCCGAAGAATTTCCAAACACTTTATTTGTGAAAAGCAGATGACCACTGGAAACACCCCAAGAGCAAACCATTTGACCAAGTAACAGCTTCCACATTGATCACACACACAAAACAACAACAACAACAAATACACATCCCTCAACCTGAGATACTCCACAAAAAAAAATAAATAAATCACTGGCGCTCAGTGCACCGTTACAGCGTTGTCTACCTGCGAAGCAATAGTGGTCCACATCCTGTGGGTTGGACAGGTTGGTCAGCCTGACCCTTTCTTCCTCAAAACTGCTGCTGGATGGCAAAGTCTTCAGTGGCATAATCTAGCAGTGCTAGATTACTCTCTGATCTCACATGTAATAAAACACAGACCTGAAGTGTTGAGGGTTCTGCTTCTGTCTGAGAGGGTTTGACTCTTAAGGAACTTCTTAAGGAGAGGAGGAGCATGAAACGGCTTTGAGGTTGGAAAAATGGTGTGGGAGAGTCCCCACGCCTTAAGCATGCCTGCGTCTGCTAGTCTTCCTCTACAGCTGTCAACCAGCCACAAACACACACACACCAAGCATGTCTGGGCAGCTGCCCCTTTCCTTAGGGGAAATGTGTGGCAGGACAAAACATCGGATGACTTAGAAATGAAAAGGCATCAGAAAACTCCCTTTACTGATCATTATGAAACAAATTCTGGCTCTGAGATTAGGATAGGTTTACCTTAACAAAACTACTGTGGTGTCACCATAGTAGAGGGGCTGAATCACATAGTAATACCATGGAATTGATGTATGATTAACATTCACATACTAAGGCACATTAAAGAATAGCTAAATTCATGTAAAACATTTCAAGTTCATGTAAATGCTTTCTATCCAAAGAAAACAGCTACTTCATTGTAATAATATTTCACAATATAAGTTCTACTGTATTTTGATCAAATAAATACAGCCTTTATAAGCATAAGAGACTTCCTTTTAAAACATTAAAAATCTTACCCACCCCAAACTTTTGAACAGTAGTGTAAATGCTAAAAAAACAAAAAAAAACAAAAAAAAAAACACAACATTATTACTGAAAGCATTATATTACCAAGCAAATATTAATTTACAGATTACTGTTAACAGTGTTACTGAATTATTAGTGTACAACAGTAACAAGAATATCGGCAATAACCAATAATCAAAATTTTAAAAACACATTTGCGTTTTATACCATCTGTTGTTAAATAAGAGAATGTGTCTTATGTAAACAACGCCAACTAAGAAACTCATTCAATCAGGTCAAGTAAACCCAAAGCTACCAGTTAAGATGGATTAGTAAATTAGTTGTTTGAGCATCCCATCAACTAGTTGATTTTTTAAATATGTAGTTTTGAACATCCCTAAAAAAAAACACAAAACTCCTAGTGTTGACACATGCACATTATCCACAGAAATAACAACAACAGCGGATTAGACATAACTAAATAAATAACCTTAAAAAATAATATTAGGGCAAAATGTAATAAATGGTTCAACAAGTCCAAAAATGTCCCTATAAATTAAACTCGAAACAATCATTATGAATAAAAGACACAACATAACCAAGACAAAACAAAGACTGGTCTTACACAACTTAATAAACCTGAAAGAACACGCAGCTGAGACAGTCAAGGCCTGTGTGGCAAACCTGACTTTGCCACACACAGACACACACGCACACATACATACAGCCCTACCTTTATTCCTGACCAGCATGCAGTGCTTCCCAGTCCTAGTCAGCTGACTGATCCACAGCTCCCAGTACATGATCCCAGTTCCAGTATAAGGGCTAATGGGGAAACCACTCTAGCCCCTAATCCTCAGACTACGGGTTTAATTCACGCTACAAAACAAAAATCTGCAATGCTTCTCTTGGTTGAATCATTTCAGAGTCTCCGGTGCAGCTCAGAGCTCAGAGTTTCCAACCCCGCAGCCGGAATGCCAATGCGACTTGATTGTGGGCCTCCATGCCAACTGCCCTGAGTAAGAAATGTCCAAATGTGCTTGTGTGAGATATGGGAAGAGTGGAGTTCTGAGGGTGGTTTTATTGGATGTCTTGTGAGGGGAGGCGTTTGGGGGGCCCGTTGGTTTTAGAAGGGGGTAGGAACGAGCAGATGGTTCCATTTCTACACCATGTGTGCTCCCTACGCAACATCCTCTTGGGAGAGGCTGGAAAAGCATGGAGGTGTGGAAACTCTAGTGCAAAATGCCTGTGCCACATTAAACGTACCCCTGAGTTTCAGAGCAACATGCAAAATGTATTAAGATGGGATGCTCAGTTATTCAGTTACACCCAAAACCTCTCAACAATAATCAAAGACATCAGCACACAAGACCTCAACAGACTAGATGACATGAAATAAAAGGATTCTGTGAACATAAAAGAAAAAGAGATTCAAGTCTTAATTCTAGTCTACATAGGCCAGACAGACAGAGAGACAGATAGATAGAGCAACAGAATGACAAACAGAGAAATAGATTGTCATTCTATGAGTCTATTGTTCACTCTGACTGAGACAGACAGACACAGATAGAATGACAGAAAGATAGAACAGAAAGACAGAAAAATAGAAAATGACAGAACGATAGAACAGATAAATAGAACAATAGAACGACAGACAGACAGAATGATGGACAGACAGATAAAACGATAGACAAACCGACAGACAGACAGACATATAACGATAGAAAGAACAGACAGAATGACAGAGGGGCAAAGAGATAGAATAAAAGACAGAACGACAGACAAATAGAAAGACAGACAGACAGACAGATCAATAGATTACAATGTGAAGCTCTGTTCTAGTTCATTCCTCACTCTCTCATGCAACACTTCTGACTGATGTAGCAGTTGAGCAGCGTTGGGCACGTCGCGTGGCCGCATGTGTTTGTCCTGCGTGTGCTTCTCAGCACACATGTGCTTTCTGTGTGTGTCTTTGTGTGCAGGAGCTTCGCTGTGAGACAGCTGAGGAGAACTGTGTGTGCGGTGTGAATGGCCATACTGAACGGACTGACCTGCACGGCCTTGTCCTGATGGGAGTCTAGCGCAGCTGTTGTGCTGGGCTTAGGCCAGGCTTACGGCAGCTGCACTAGCACCTCTGTACTCTGGGGCTGCTCTCAACTGACATGGCTTATGAACAGAACATCCTGATCTGAAAGGCCATTAAACATCTATTCCTTCATGATCAACATAACGTCAAACTGCATATCGAGTTTCTGCACCAAGTCCAGGTTAACAAAAAATAGGCCAATATTCAAATTATATAGTATTTATCCTTAATATAAATAAAACACAAGAAACTTTAATCAGTTGTTTAAAATACTAAAAGTGACTTTTAGTAAAAATGTAAAATGTGACAAAATGGATAACTGTAATATTTAAAGGGGACATCGTATGCCCATTTTTCACAAGTTGATATGAGTCTTTACGGTCTTTGGTTAAAATTTCTCAATGGTAGTGTAAAACAACACCCTTTTTACTATGTCAAAATCAGCTCTGCGTAGTGCAGACATCAACCCGTTTTGTTGCATGTTGCTTTAAATGCTAATGAGCTCTACTCTCCCCACCCCTCTCTTCTGTGGGGTGACGATCCGTGCACTGAGAGTCTGTTTACTTTAGCTGCATTTAGCCGCGAAACTTGCTAACTAGCACGTTATTAGGAAAGGAGATTGCAAAGATTAATAAAAACCCCTTATTACTCACTTCTGATGCAAGTGAAGCTGGATCACGAATGATTTGCGCGAACATAATTCTAGCGGCCTTCATCCGCGTGACGTCACATAGACGAGAAGCTGAGAATGGCCTGATTTGAAAAAGGGGATATGTGACCTTGGACCACAAAACCAGTCTTAAGTCGCTGGGGTATATTTGTAGCAATAGCCAAAAATACACTGTATGGGTCAAAATTATAGATTTTTTTTTTATGCTAAAAATTATTAGGATATTAAGTAAAGATCATGTTCCATGAATATATTTTGTAAATGTCCTACTGTAAATGTCAAAACTTAATGTTTGATTAGTAATATGCATTGCTAAGAACTTAATTTGGACAACTTTAAAGGCGATTTTCTCAATATTTAGATTTTTTTGCACCCTCAGATTCCAGATTTTCAAATAGTTTTATCTCAGCCAAATTTTGTCCTATCATAACAAACCATACATCAATGGAAAGTATTTATTCAGCTTTCAGATGATGTATAAATCTCAATTTTGAAAAACACTTATGACTGGTTTTGTGGTCCAGGGTCACATATTATTTTTAGGGATTAAATAAAAACCACTGGGTTGATTTTTATCATTATAGGGTGCTTGTGTACACACACTGCCAACACACTTTTATGTTCAAACAACATGAAGTGAATTTTGCATCCGATGACCCCTTTAACAATTCCAGGCAAAATATTATGCGTTACACTTTATTCCACCCCATTCAAGAATAATTACACCAAATTACGACCATTTCACACAAAAATCACACCATTCACAGGATGTTTTATAAAGTCTTTCTGAGGAAGGATGACTAAACAAGAGTGGGCAGGGTATAGTGATGGGTCAACAGTCTCAACTCCTCCCCGAAATCCAATAAATCAGACACCTCACCTGCCCGGTACAGAACAGCTCTCTAAGATTACACTGGAATGAGACAAGTACATCTGTCATGCAAGAAATTATGACCAACATTCTCATGTGCAACAGCAGCTCACAGGAGACAGCTCTGCTCAAGGACAACCACGTTCCCTTGTACTGCAGGAGTTTTCTCTAGACTGAAGAGCTTTTCATTCCAGAAGACGGAGAGATAAGCAGAGTCGAGCACATGCAAGTCGGCAGGTAGACAAATGGTGGTAGGTCTCCTGTCAAGGTGCTAATTGCCTGCATTCATAGCCTGAGTATGGATAGACTAGGGCTGGGTGATATGGGCAAAAATTCATATCTCGGTATTTTTTGGCCGATTTGCGATATACGGTATATCTCTCGGTATTTTCATTTTTGTGTCTGGATTTTTTTAAAACCTGTATTAAATATATAAATGTTTTTTTTTTTTTTTACATATTGCCCAATGTTGTCCAACGAAACAATACATATTAATGGCTATGAAAACTAATAAACTGAATGTAACAATGTTAGCCTATTTATTATGCGCAAAAAGGGTCAAAAATCACATTTCATTCTAACATTGTAACATTACAATCTAAAAACAAAAATAATGCTTTTAAAGCAGAAGTTAAATTCACTAAACTAAAAATGAAAATAAATAAGAACAAAAGCATTAGGCTCTTTTGATTACCCCATTACAGTCACTTTACAGTTAGTGCAATCATAAAGATTCACTTACTTGTAGGTTTAAAATTCTACATATGTCACATTGTCCAACTACAAATATTTCAGCGAAATATATATTTTAGTCAGAATTATTGCGCTCGTTCACTGAAGTCTGTGAAGTTTAGTGGAGATTAGCGAAGAAGGTGGCTCATGAACTCCTGACAGCAAAATGGAAACATTTCCATGACTTTCTAACATTTACAGATGGAGAATATACCTGTAAAATGTAAGTTATGCATTAAGGAAAACAGCAGATCTCAAACACATTAAACAGCGTGAGTAGCGTCTCTGTCAGCGGCACATGCAGCCTTTCTGTCAGAGCATCTGATAGGGCGAGCCGTTTTAAACTATAAGCTATACTATATCTTACGTGTTTTTTTAAAGCCCTTAATACAAAGCTTGTCACATGTTTTTAGAACAAATTGGATTATGCACTTTCTCCGCAGTGGCTGAGTCTGTGTCCTCCGCTATATTTTTCAGATGCGCTCGTATCAAACTAACGTTTCTGTATATCGATATAAACGGTATTGCCTTATATGGTATCGCTTATAAAGAATATATCGTACAAACTCGATATACCGCCCAGCCCTAGGATAGACAGATAGTTATTTCCATGAAACGAACTAATGAACTCATTTCTGAGTCACCAAAAAGAATAAATAATGCAAAACTGACTGTTTTTGAACAAGATTCACCAAACGCTTACTTTCTGCCAGATAGTCCCATTCCAAACTCATGAGCAAATGATATGAGCAAAATTAATATCTCGGTATTTTTTGGCTGATGCGTGGTATACGGTATATATCTCTGTATTTTGTATTTGGATTAAACACAAAGTGAATGTAAGCATGAAAGCATATATTATGTGCAAAAAGGGTTAAAATCACATTACATTCTAACATTGCAATCTAAAAACAAAAATAATGCTTTTAAAGCAGAAGTTAAATTTACTAAACTAAAATTGAAAATAATAAAAAAGCACAGACTAATTGAGTAAAAAGGCTATTTTGATTTCCCCATTACACTTCACAGTTAGTGCTATCATACAAATACACTTACTTGTCGGTTTAAAATTCTACATACGTCACATTTATTTTCCAACTACAAATATTTCAGCAAAATGTATATTTTAGTCAGAGTTATTGCGCTCCGTCTGTTTGGCGTGCATGCGCGTGGCAGCGCTCGTTCTAAATGGTCTGTGAAGATTAGCGGAGAATGTGAAATGCAAGTTATGCGTTAAGGAAAACAGCACGTCTCTGTCAGCGGCACACACAGCCTTTCTGTCAGAGCAGTTTTAAACTGAAACTATAAATTAGGCTACTATATCTTACGATTTATTTTAAAGCCCTTCATATAAAGCCTGATACATGTAGAACAAATTGTATTATGCACTTTCTCTGCAGCAGTTCAGTCTGTGTCCTCCCTAGATATTTTTTCAGATGCGCTCGTATCAAACTACTTATATCGATATTAATGGTATTGCTTCATACCGTATCGCTTATAAAGAATATATCGATATATCGTACAAACTCGATATACCGCCCAGCCCTAACCTCTAGTAGAAAGTATTTCAAAACTGAACAAACCACACTTCAGCTTTCAGAGGTGTGAGGCAAGAACTTCCATTACACCCCAGAGAGCTGGTGAAGTGTTGCACTAGGGAATGACAGCACATGCTCACCTGTTTATCTGAAAGCGCTCAGCACATCACAGCAGAAGCCATGTGGTGCAGGACGAGGCCTATTTTTAGATCCAGCACAAAACAAAACTATCTGGCCATAAATACCCCCAGAATAATTACACTATGTACGTGCACAGAGGAACCACCGAACAATGATTCCTCAAACAATGGGCCCACATAAACAGAAGGACAGATCCTGTTCATTCACAATAATGAGGATCCAACATAAGTACTCAGCAACAACAATTGCACAGTTGTCTCCCCTCTCAGTCTCTTCCTCTTTTCCAGTAAATGGCTCTCCAGTTGAAAAGACTAGTGCTGTATTACAGGCCAACAGACAATCTGATGAAGACAAACTACAATACAAAGAGGGTACTTGTGAAATTACCATACGCAATTAACTGAGTGTGTCAACAACAGCAATAGGAAAAGTAATAAATTTAACAATTCCCATTCCAGTTTTTAACAGCCAATAAATTATTCTTTTAGTTCCTTTGAGGAAGAAATATCTGGAAAAGAATGCAATTCTAATGCCAAATGATTAGATCATTTCAAAGGTCTGTTTAGTGTTTACATAGACTTTTTAATAGCTTTTACTATTAGAGGTAACCTAAACGTAATTCAATAATGGTTTATCTTAAACAAATAATAAAATATACTAAACACTATAATATATTAAATAATCATATCAAATAATTAATATGTAACAAACTACAAAAAAACGAAACTTTTCATTCATTCACGTATTTTTATAAAATACTACTGACAATACTTAAATAAAAGCATTGTTATTTGTATTTGACTACCTCCAAATGTGACGAATCAGATTTCAAAAGAAACAAAAAAAGTCAAAAGTGATCGGATCACAAAAAATGTTTACGCCTACATTTACAATAGTTCTGCCAAGTTTTTGTAAAAGAGTTGTAGAGTTTGCTGAAATATCCAATTAAAGGTTACAAAAGTTGCTGACAGGATGTGTGACAGACACAGGGCTCCAGACAAAAAAATAGAGTAATAAGCCATTGGCTCCTATAAGAAAAAAAACTTAGGCGCCAAATTATTATTTTTTTAGGTGCCACTTTTTTTTTTTTTTTACATTTTGACATTTCAATCATACGGTCATGAGTTCATGTCTAATCTTTTCTTGACTTTATCAGCATTTTAATCCATCTTGTACATGACCTTGGAACTAAGGTTCACTTAAAGTGGGAACTAAATGTCTGTTCCAACTTGAAATTTACAGTCACAAAGAATTGTTTATTACACAGAATCTGTTCCAATATCATGGACGATAAGCATCACTTGGCCATTGAGTGTACACTTTTAAGTAATTGCAATTTAATAAATTTAAGTTAGTCCAACTTAAAATAAAAAGTGAACACAACACATTTTCAAACTGTTATTTGTCAGTGTAACTCAGAATTGTCAAGTTCACTTTTAATGCATTTCTTTAAACAATAAAAAAAAAATTCATTAAAAAAAGCCTTAAACCTCATGAATAAGGTGCTGGTAGCACAATCTGAGCAGGTAGCGCAAATCGTCAGAACACGTCAACGCTGCTGTGCGGCAGAGACGAGGACTGTTTGAAACTCTTTTTTCCACTAAAACTTTGATGCACATCATCTCAGTTTAATACGTGAACATCACAAAAGATGTGATCGCAATACAATCAGGAAAAATTTTTTTAAAGTCATAACATGTAAATATACATAGTCGCCAGTGGTGACCTCAGCAAAAAATTAACTCGCAAATTAATATTTTTGGTCATAAATGCGACCGTTATTGTTGCAGTCTGGAGCCCTGAGACAGTAGTATTACATCATTTACAACCTCACTTACCGCAACAATTTCGGTTTAAATCTTAATTCACCCACATAAGGACATGAGTTTGTGTTATGCTACACTATCTTGTTTAAAACTTGCAGACCCTTTATGCCAAAACACTACTGTTCAAAAATTTGGGGTTGGTAAGATTTCTTAAAATGTTTTTAAAAGAAGTCTCTTATGCAAAATACAATAAAATCAGCAATATTGTATATGTAAAATGTAATTTATTCCTGATGGCAAAGTTAAATTTTCAACAGCCATTACTCCAGTCTTCAGTGTCACATGACTCTTCAGAAACCATTCTAATATGCCGATTTGATGCTCAAAAAATATTTCTTCTTCTTCTTATTATTATTATTAATGTTGAAAACAGGAGTGTTGGTTGATATTATGCTATAATACCATTTTTTGAAGAATTCTTTGATCAATAGAAAGTTCAAAAGATCTGTATTTATTTTAAATATTTTGTGTTATTACAATTTACCTTACGGTCACTTGATTGGTTGCATCCTCGTTGAATAGAAGTATCTCTTTCTGAAACCCCAAACTTTTGAACAGTTATTGTAGCTTTGAGAAAATATCAACCACATCTCTCAGATATGTCCTTTTACCTGTGCTGAGTGAACTTTCAATTGGTCTCCATTCCTGTGGCCATCAATCTGACAGGCTGGTCTGAATAACAACGCACTTGGGATTATGGGAAATTGCCCGGTGCCATTCACTCAGGCCTACATTTGACGCCTTACACAGCAGTCAGAACCCTGGCTACTGTAATTTACCTGTCCATCGGAGGTGCTAATGGACCTCTTCCCGCAGTACACCCACACCTGCAAAGCATTGTGGGACTGCTTAATGCTTCTCCCGGGGACCCTCTTTTCCTTTATGCTGGATCAGAAGACTAGAACACCAAGCTTGACAAGTCAGCGCAAACATAATGACCTAAAGGAAGGAGGTTTTCTGAAGGAACATTGTTTTGACACCTGATCAATATTTTCACCCTGTGGTGTCAGCGTAGTCTTTATTGACCTGACACAAGCTCCCTTTAAACATGCTCTTACTCTTTTGAAACAAAAGTTTGATGGAACATGTGGGCAAACTCTAAAGTTTACAATGCTCTTTTTTTTTGGAACGGATCTTATGCAAATTTTCTACAAGCATGTACAAGCATAAAAATCACACAAGCCCTACAGCTTAAAGGTACTTATAAAGAGCTTATGCAACACAACGCCACCTCAAGACACTTACAAGCCCCATCAGGAGGAAACTCTATGAAATTACATGTTCTTTGCACTAGTGCAATGTGATAGCAATATGCATAATTTCCGATCATCTTTTCTCGGCTGCAGTCAACAATAACAGCGACAACCGCAAAAGTGTTAGATTGTATAAGCGCATGAGGTTTTAGTTAACACTGCAATTTAACCAGAAGATGTGACATCAATGAAAAAGACTTTACACAGATTTACATATTTACACACTTAATCAGACAATCCTTAATCTCTTTCCATCCTTGCCCTCTATCTCAGTTTTAGCTTGGAGTCATTTTTTTGTGCAGATAGCATCCAGACCTGCGGCTGCTCCCTCTGAATAACATCCACCTCAGCTTGCACACACATCTGATGCACCGTTGATCTGGTTACCACAACAGAGTGGGAAGCACAGAATGCGTCAGAATGCTCATATCTCCATATCTGATGAAATTTTCACAGCCTCATCCTCTGGTTCCTAACAGCTAACTTGCTCATTCCATAGGCACTGATGAAACAGAATTACATAATGAAAAGCTTTGTTATTTATGCAATACCATTCCATTTGGGGTCAGAAAGGTTTTTGTTTAAAGAAATTCATGCTTCTATTTAGCAAGGATGCATTAAATTGATTAAAAGTGACAGACAGTACATTTCAATTTCAAATAAGTGCTGTTCTTTTGAATTCTCGATTTGTTAAAGAATCCTGAAAAAACAAACAATAAAAAAAAAAAAACAAAAAAAAAACAACAGTATCACATTAAGCAGCACAACTGTTTTCAACATTGATAAGAAAATAAATGTTTTCTTAGTACCAAATCAGCATATTAGAATCATTTCTGAAGGATCATGTGACACTGAAGACTGGAGTAATGGCTGCTCAAAAATTCAGCTTTGACATCACAGAAATAAATTACATTTTAAAATGTTTTAAAGTAGGAAATGGTTATTTTAAGTTGTAATAATATTTCACAAATAATAATAATAATATTTATTCAAATAAATGCATCCTTGCATTTAAAAAATTTTATTGGCCCCAAATTTGAGATAGTGTTATGTCTAACCAGACATATAATAAATATGAATTATTAGTTTTAGACAAATCTCTATGAACACAAACATAACACCTCTTTGTGCAGGTCTAAAAAGAGCCTACTTAACCAAGCAACACCTACAGGGCCTGCATTTCATACAGAATGTGAGAAGTACATTTTTAAAGACGAAAGCTTTAAAATACACATTCTCAAAGGAAATTAAACCGTGGTGGTTAAGCCAGCCACGTCACCAGGTGAGGGTGACTGCATTAACTCGGTCTCATAGATAAGACAGCTTAAGCCTTCAGTATTTAATGAGCCTGGTGGGCTAAACCCATTACAGTCTATGGAGAGTAAATGAGACGGATGGATTGAATCAGCCAAGTGGTCTTGTAATCAGGAAGTGTTGGCAGGCTGTGAAGATCCTGTCTGAACATGCATTATGTCCTCAATAGCACCAAGGAGGAGTCATCCATTTAACTACCATGGTTGTTGGGTGTTGACAAACCTGCCAGTGGATTTAATTATGGCGTACTTCACAGATCATAACACGTTTGATTCAAACGTCCATTATCAATACCAAATGAGCTGTACTACAGCTCGAGGGTGTGATAAAATCGTGATATAACAGTGAATTTATGTTATTAGTGAAACGGAACACTCCGTTTCAGAAACTTCCCGTGGAGTGAACATGACGCACGAAAAATAAACAAAAACATTCACAATAACAGCATAAAAATGCACAAAGGCTGGAAAAGGGAATGGCGATGACACTTGAACTAAACAGATGCTAGGACACGTCTCTCTCTCTGGTGATAATGCCGGTCTCCTGGATTTAACCCTAATCTCCCCTCTGTCCCTTTGGATTTCACTACTGAATTGTGGGATTACTCACTCTGTGTTCCAAGACATATCGTAGCGCTCAGAAAGGCTACAGACGCTTTGCTGATGGGATTCAACTGGGATTCATTAGAACTACTTTGATGTGTATGTGACCAAGAATGAAAGGCCAAACAGGGTTTTTATTGGGTCAGAAATGTTTTTTGGAGATATTTTAACTGTACTAAAGGAGAAGACAAAGACCATCTAAAAGGCAAAGATGAAGACACAATCATCTTTGAGGGGAAAAATTAAGTAAATAAATATTTAAAAATAATAAATGTTAAAAAGATTTGAAAAAGTTATAACATTTGCACTGAAAAAAAATATAAAAAATTAAATAAAAATGTAATTTTCTCCACAGGGAAGCGCAGAAAAATGCTTTTAATTGTTTTCATTTCCATGAATCAGTTCTTTCAAATTGCCTGTTTCAATGAATCAGTTCCAAGCACAGGGCCAAAAGAGCTGAAAATGGCTAACCAGCTATGACTGGTCTAGAGAGAAAAACACTGAAAACCACTGATCTGCAAGGAACGGCAAAGGAGAAAGACACTGAATTGAAGAGTTCCTTAGTTCCATCACTGCCTCAACACACAAGAATTACTCCAGTGTGTCATCTAATCCAGACCTTAATAAGGATGCAAGGAGAGGATGGAACCAGATAAGGCTGTTAAAATGAAGCAGGATTAGAGGGTGGCTAGGAGAGCACAGGCACCCACTTTCACACCAAGATGAGTATCCAAATCATAACTGACAAATGCAACATCAACTAGACATGTTTAAAAAACTATGAAATGAACATTGATACTCTGTTTTAGCCTAGTGCCAAAAAAGTGTTCTAATGACCTCTAGTGGTGCAACAACAACTCGATCGAACCCTGGGCCAAGAGAGTCCCATCAGGTCTTCACAATGAGTCAGAAAGAAGTCTGAGACTACTTTATAAAACTTCTCCTCAGCTGTTTTGCTTCAATCTCTCTCACGTATCAAAAAATGGATTGTTTAATATAATTTAGTCCCTAATTCCTATCATCTTACATCCTGGGAATTTCACACGTGTTATAGTGCTGTCCATTCAAAGATAAAAGATAAAACAGAGATTTATGTAACACAATTACAACTCAATTACAGCAGCACTATGCCTGCTTACCAGAAACAAAATGATGATGTACATACAGCCCAAAAGCCATAACTTCACTCAAAACCATCCACACTGTTTTCTCATATTTCTTTAACAGTCAGTCTGGACTGAATTCTCGTTGAATGAGTCTCATTTGAAGCCACTGCAAAATATCAACATTGTGGCTTGGAAATGCATAGATATAAAATGATGGAACAGCTTTAGACAAATTATCTATAATTTTTGCTTTCTGAAAATGTGCCAACTGAAGGTCCACACTGTTCTGAGCTCTAAAAATCAATCGTTTTGGTACTTTGGACTACATTAGGTTCAGGGCAGCACTTTGCACCACCCTACTGAAATAATAAAAGCCTGCTGGTACAGGACAGAGTTGATAAATAAATAAAAAGATTGTGGAATTGGCCCTGTGACCTCACAACGGCAGCAGGCTGACTCACTAGATGTCCGCAGGGGATGGGAGACGCAGACAGGACCACTCATTTATTCATTTATCCCTCCGTCTGACCACGCAGGTCAATTAAGAACAATTCGTCACAGTAGCTTCCATGGAATTCCACTAGTTAGAAAAAAGATGAATATTCTCCTGGAACTGACGGAATTTCGCTCCGAGCTTGAAATGAGTCATCTGCCGATGTCCTGAATGCCCTATTGGGCCGAAATGATTTGGGAAATCGAGTAGTCCACCTCCCCCAATGCCTCTGCATAGTCATCAGACTCTGAGTGATGACCGCACTGCAGTGTTTCAAAATCAAACAGTGAGAAAGCTTCCCATTGATGTTACAGGATGTTAATGAGAGTACTACAGTGATTCTGCAACCCTCAGCAATTTCACATTTCATCTGAAAAAAAAAAAATGTGTCATATTTACTCACACTAATTCCAAAAAATCCAAAATCATATGCTTTTTCTTTCTTTTTCAATATGGATCTTTTTAAGGGCCGATGCTGCTATATTACAGATAAGGGTGGCAGATGGCCGATTTAAATATACAACATCACACATTACCATTAAAGATAGTTAAATATTTTGTACTTAACTATATTAGAAATAAACAATTTGAAAAATCAATATAAAAGAATAAACTTGAAAAAAAAAAAAAAAAAAAAAAGTGTATACTTAAAATAACTTATTGATTCTGTAATCCTATCATGCAGGTGCATCTCCAAAGAATTAGAATATCATGAAAAATTCTCTTGTAACATTTCAAAAAGTGAAACTTTCATATATTTTAGATTCATTACATGTAAAGTAAAACATTTCAAACGTTTTTTTTGTTTTAATTTTGATGATTAGAGCTTACAGCTAATGAAAGTAAAAAAATCAGTATCTCAAAATATTAGAATATTTACATTTGAGTTTCAATAAATTACCATCCCTACAGTATAAATTCCGGGTATCTCTTGTTCTTTGAAACCACAATAATGGGGAAGACTACTGACTTGGCAATGGTCCAGAAGACGAACATTGACACCCTCCACACAGAGGGTAAGTCACAGAGGGTCATTACTGAAAGGGGTGGCTGTTCACAGAGTGCTGTATCAAAGCATATTAAATGCAAAGTTGACCGGAAGGAAGAAATTGGGTAGGAAAAGGTGCACAAGCAACAAGGATGACCGCAAGCTTGAGAATACTGTCAAGCAAAGCTGATTCAAACACTTGGGAGAGCTTCACGAGGAGTGGACTGAAGCTGGAGTCAGTGCATCAAGAGTCACAATGCTCAGACGTCTTCAGGAAAAGGGCTACCAAGCCACTTCTGAAACAGAAACAACGTCAGAAGCATCTTACCTGGGCTAAAGAGAAAAAGAACTGGACTGTTGCTCAGTGGTCCAAAGTCCTCTTTTCAGATAAAAGTAAATTTTCCATTTCATTTGGAAATCAAGGTCTGGAGTCTGGAGGAAGACTGGAGTGGCACAGAATCCAAGCTGCTTGAAATCCAGTGTGAAGTTTCCGCAGTCAGTGATGATTTGGGGTGCCATGACGTCTGCTGGTGTTGGTCCATTGTGTTTTATCAAGTCCAAAGTCAATGCAGCAGTCTACCAAGAGATTTTGGAGCACTTTATGCTTCCATCTGCTGACAAGCTTTATGGAGATGCTGATTTCCTTTTCTAGCAGGACTTTAGCACCTGCCCACAGTGCCAAAACCACTTCCAAGTGGTTTGCTGACCATGATATTACTGTGCTTGATTGGCCAGCCAACATGCCTGACCTGAACCCCATATGGAATCTATGAGATATTTTCAAGAGAAAGATGAGAAACAGTCAATCCAACAATCCAGACAAGCTGAAGGCTCAATAGTGCCTCAGCAGTGCCACAGGCTGATCGCTTCCATGCAACACCTCACTGATGCTGGAATTTGTGCTAAAGGAGCCCCGACCAAGTATTGAGTGCATAAATCAACATACTTTAAAGAACTTGAACTTTTCTGTTTTGCAAATCCTTATTTTGATTGATCTTAGGAAATACTTTAATATTTTGAGATACTGGATTTTTGACATTCGTGAACTGTAAGCTCTAATCATCAAAATTAAAACAAAAAATTTTTTTTTTGAAATGTTTTACTTTAAAAATATGAAATTTCCACTTTTTGAAATAAGTTACAAGAAAATAAATTAACTTTTTCATGATATTCTAATTTTCTGAGATGCACTTGTAGTATTCTTCACAAATAAAGAACAATACAAAAATAAGTACCATTTCTGACACTTTGTGGCCAAACAGAAAAACATATCAGCTGATGTTGAGATGTTGAGATCAGACAATATAACATCTTATTGATATATTGGTCACCCACTATACAGTGACATGCAAAAGTTTGGGAACCCCTTGCAGAATCTGTGAAAATATGAATAACTTTAACAAAATAAGATAGATCATATAAAATGCATGTGATTTTTTATTTAGTATGGTCCGGAGTAAGATATTTTACATAAAAGATGTTTACATATAGTCCACTCCACAAGACAAAAAATAGCTGAAATTATTAAAATAACCCCCTTCAAACGTTTGGGAGCCCTTGGTTCTTAATACTGTGTGTGGTTACCTGGATGATCTACCACTGTTGTTTGTTCATCGAGTCCCTTGTTTGTTCTGAACAGTTAAACTGAGCACTGTTCTTCAGAAAAATCCTCCATGTCCTGCAGATTCTTCAGTTTCCCAGCATCTGTTGCATATTTGAACCCTTTCAAGCAAAGACTGTATGATTTTGAGATCCATCTTTTCACACTGAGGACAACTGTGGGACTCAAACACAACTATTAAAAAAGGTTCAAACATTCATTGATGCTCTTGAAGGAAACACGATGCATTAAGAGCCAGGGGGTGAAAACTTTTGAACAGGATGAAGATCAAAGAAATCTTTCTTATTTTGTTGAAATATAATTTTTTTTCCATTTAGTACTGCCCTTCGGAAGCAACAGAAGATACTTGCATGTTTCCCAGAAGACAAATTAAAGTACAATTTACCTTGATCTTCAAATTCAAAAAGTTTTCATTCCCCCGGCTCTTAATGCATCGTGTTTCCTTCAGGAGCATCAGTGAATGTTTGAACCTTTTTTAACAGTTGTGTTTGAGTCCCTCAATTGTCCTCAGTGTGAAAAGATGGATCTCAAAATCATACAGTCACTGCTGGAAAGGGTTCAAATATGCAAAAGATGTTGGAAAACTGAAGAATCTGCAGGACATGGAGGATTTTTCTAAAGAACAGTGCTCAGTTTAACTGTCCAGAACAAACAAGGAAACTCATGAACAACTATCACAAAACAAAAAAAACAGTCGTAGATCATCCAGGTAACCCACACCAAGGGTTCCCAAACTTTTGAAGGGGGGTTATTTTAATAATGTATTTGTCTTGTGGACTATGTAAACATGTTTTATGAAAAATATCTTACTAAGGACAGTACTAAATCCAAAAATAGCATACATTTTGTATGATCTCTCTTATTTTGTTAAAATTATTCACATTTTCACAGATTCTGCAAGGGGTTCCCAAACTTTTCCATGCCACTGTATATTACATATTTTGTGTTCTAAGAAAAAAAATCATAGGCTAACACTTTGCAATAATGTTTTATATGTTAACATTAGTTAATGCATTAGCCAACAAGAACTGACAATGAGCAATGTGTTTTCATAGCATTTATTAATTTTTGTTAATATGAGTTCATAAAAACACAATTATTCATTGTTTGTTCATGTTACCTTACAGTGGATTAATGAAAACATCCAACTTCTGCTTTAAAAGAAGTAATTAGTTAATGATAAAATGAAAATTAAGATTAATAAATGATGCTGAAGTATTGCTTATTGTTAGTTCATATTAACTAATGTACTTAACTAATGTTAACAAATCAGATCTTATTGTAGTATTATAGGAAAAACTAAACGCATACGGGTTTGAAACAACACGTGTATGAGTAAACAACAACACATGTTTTTATTTTAAGGTGAATTATCTCTTTAACCTCACAGATGAGGCTCTGACACCCTATTAAAGCAATTTCACAGATAAACAACAAAATTTTCCGCATCAATCTTCTAAAGACCTTTAAATCTTTAAGCTAGTCACTCCAACTAACTGTGCTACAGGGAGAAAAATCAGTGTTTATTCCAATCAATCTGCTTTGACTGGCAAAAATTACTCAAGTTACTCTTTCCTCTAGAGTTTAGACAGACATTCTAGATGTTCTAAAACACTGGTTCCCAACCACTATCCTGGAGGCCCCCCAACACTGCATGTTTTCCATGTCTCCTTAATCAAACACACCTGATTCAGATCATCAGCTCTTTAGTAGAGACTCCAAGACCTGAAATGGGTGTGTCAGACAAAGGAGAGATGCAAAATGTGCAATGTTGGGGGGCCTCCAGGAACTTGGTTGGGAACCACCGTTCTAAAAGATGTCCTAGTCTCCCTCTAACAGATTTCGGTGTCAGATATAAGATGTGTCTGATGAAGTGATCATGGCAGTTAGTCAGGCCTGTAACCCTACAATTTTTATCCTGATTATTCAAATGACTTTCAGCCACAGCTATATGTCTGGTTATAAGCAATGGGAGTAAAAATAACTCATCTGCAGCCCTCATAAGTCAGTGTTTCCAGCCGAAGGGTTTCACTGTCAAGATGTGACAAGCTCCTCTTTGGCGTTGATCAACCCACCCTGTGGAGATGAGACCAGCACTGGGCACAACGCTTCTTAGAGTTATAGTTATAGAGACTTAAGGCAGCTCCTGGGTAATGGACAACAGACAACACTGTTCCTTTAAAACCATCCAAGATTATGTCTCGACAGCTAATGTAATCCCAGCCACAGTCACAATAATCCCAACAACACCTCCTGGAATATGAGATTTAAGATAAGATAAATCTGTGTGACACATTATTGCCAGACAAACAGTATTACAATCAAATATGTGTTTTGTGTTACTGCCTGAAACAAATGAGTCCGTGAAATCACTTACAAGCAAAATTCGAGAAAGCGGTGGCTTCCCCAGCAGCTTTCCCACCAGCAAGGGCTTCATAAGAGACAATAAATGCCAGTCCCTATCAAATAACAGCCATCAGATAGCATTTCTACAGTTAGGATAGTATTGTGTCTGAACTTCCCCTTCTCAATTCAGTTACCGCCCTTAAACAACCACAATCGTCTACATCAAATGGCAAATTTACACTGCAAAGGTGGCGCAGAAACGCTTCTGAAGTGGCAGTTATGTGTCTTTACACATACTGTTTAATGCTGCTTAGCGGTGGCATAAATGACGTTACACAGCATTTTTAACTATATACTTTTACACTAGGGGCTAAGGTGGTCAAGGTGGAATTCGCTCATATTCGAATCTTATAAATACATGAAAAAATACATCTCCACAGAAATATTTCTATAGCTTTAACAAGATCTTAAAGAGAAGATGATGTAAACACTGTCAGTACTGCTGATACATCTCAGAAGCATATTTTGGATAGTTTTAAGTGACAGCACACTAATTTGTCATTTTGACAATGCTTTTAACCAATCAAGAGTTTCACAATACACTAATTTCAGTGACAGCCAATCTTGGAATGGGTAATGTTGTTATTAAATAGATCGAAACATACTGGGTTCGAACCTAGAAATTACAGCAACACACCGTTATACTCTACAAAGAAAGGTCCCAATGGACCAGACACTGACCATGCTTCACCATTTACAAAACCCATGTTAAATTCACAAACTGCTTCTACCAGAGCCGTAAACACCACAGACATCCCTAAAAAATCAGATATTGTCTTGATGTTGCTCTGCTGTGCCTGTTGTTAGGATGAAACAAGTTTAATATGTTACATTTTTAGGATGGTCCGCCTCAATTGGTCTAACAGTGCTCGTCCATGTCAAAATCCGAAGGAAATGTGTTTCGTCCCCCCCTGTGTTCAAGACATGGTTACGGTCTTGTTTTCTACCAAGTCACACAAGTCATTAAGATAATAAGTGTTGTTTATAAGAAATAGCTATTCAAACTGGCTGACCTGAGCTCTTATATTCACCACATTTCGGTGAATGTGTCAGAAAACATTGTAAGCTGTCTACCTAGAGAGCAAGTTTAGGGATTAAATAAATGTTTGAACTCATTCGTGATGTCAAAATAGCACTGTCTAGATAGGCAGCACACTAGATTTTGCAACACAGCCTGAGAGTCATGGAGTATTTCCGCCGATCCTGATGGATCCATCTAAACCGGAGAGCAGCTCCACACTTCACCGCCAATGATAAGCAAGTTGACTCAAAACAATAAACATGCACAATGAAGACGTGAATGGGTTCATACCTGAATGCAGGGTGAAAACATTGATTCCTGGATCCAGCATGATGTTCGCTGCAGCGGCGGCGGCGGCAGTTCTGCCCGGTGGAGTCCCGGTGATGTTGATGTTGCCGCTGCCGCCGCCGTCTCGGGGTCTCCTCCCGGAGCTGCTGGCCCGGTTCGATCTGCCCTGCTGCTGTTGCCCCTGCGGTGGGGTCTGGATCCCCGCGGAAGCCCCTTCTCCCACGCGGCCTACCTGTTGTCCCATCCTGCGAGTGTTCTGGGTGGGAAAATAACACAGATCCGTGGAAAGACCCGCCGTCCGTTTGGACCGCTCACATCCCCCAAAGAACGACCCGCGGGACGACGGCCTGTTCTGTTCGGGATGATAGTCTTCCCCTTCCTGGTCACCCCTCCTCTTCCTCCTCTACCGGACCGGACCGAGCTCCGTTAGCTTAGCTTAGCAATCTGTGTGTATGTGTGTGTGTGTATGAGAGAGAGCGAGAGAACCCACCCACCACCTAACAGCTAACAACGCACAGTCTAATCGTTAAATTCTACCAAACGGCACCGGATAAGCGGCTCTGTTAAACGGGAATGTACGATCCTCTTGCCCCCAGCGCTGTTTCTCTTAAAGCTGACCCGTCTGGGGTCGTTCCGTTCTGCTCCAGCCGCTGCGCGCCCCCTCCGCCGCCGCCATCTTTACCGCAGAATCAGTGGCGTGCGCTGCACGAGCCAATGACTGAGAGCGCAGCACACCATCATCGCGGTGATGCCAAAGATCCTCTCTTTTTAATACATGAATATTAACATAAGCAAAATTAAGATAATTGTTCATTTATAATATATAGTGAATAACATCTTCAGGACAATAACTGAGTAATGTAAACAGTACAATAATAAAAACAAAAAGTTGTTATTGAAGTGTGTTAAAGCAATATAAAGCATAGAATGCTACTTCATTTATATCAATATCATATTCAATAATATTGAGGGTTATTATAGTAAACTAAAACTAAAACCATTGAAAAAAACATTTACTTAAAATAAAATAAATATATTAACATGTAGCCTATTCTATTTGAACGCATTTTATCTCAGTTAGTTGCCAAAGCAACGTTTCTTACCTTCCTTTAGTTTAACTTAATGTCCTAAAATAACAAAAACAAACATAAAATAAAAATCATAGGAGACATATAAAAAAAAAGAAAAGAATAAAAATAACATGAATACAACTTCCAACTAGAAAGTGGAAAATATAAAATTAAAAATGAATTAAAAATATTAATAAAACCCATATGTAGTAGGGTAATTCTAATTCAGCATAATCTGTTTTGCTCCTAATTTAATAAATTTTTAGCTCTACCAACAGCAATGGCAAAATATACTAATAGTCTTTAAATATTAAAATAATGATCTTTCATTTCTGCAACATGATTTCATCTGTAAAGAAATAATATTTTAATTCGCTTTTCATGTTTGATTTTATGTGGTCAATTCACATGAAACATATTAGCCTGATATATTATATTGATGTCTCATCAGTACACAACATGGTACATAGTGCATACAAACAAACCACTATAGTCAGTTATTAAACTGTTTATTTGTCCATTACAGAGCATGTTGGTACAGGCTAAGCACTGAACATTTCAAAAGTTGATAAAAGTTATTAGTTTAAAAATATGGCATCGGTTTAGATTATTCCAAAATATTGATCACTTTTTTTGTGATAAATTAGTCATGGGCTATTCTAGAAATTACAACGGAACATTTACATGGCAGCTGCCATAAAGAAACAAAATGTAAAATGCTGTATGCATACAGTAGTCCTAACATTCAACTCTCCTTCACCACCTGCTGGTCATCACAGTTATTGCAGGTATGTTTTGAAAATATAATACAGACACTCTGAAACATCTTGTGGAATTGGAGAGAATTCATTTTTTTTTTTTTTTTTGCACTAATAAATGCAATTCAAAATGTCCTATACTTTATTATTACTATTTTTAAATAAATCCCCTGCATGGCAGTGTACATAATTTTTAATTAACAAAGGGATTGTGCTTGAAAACCATTAGTAATAACGATCACGAGTGCAGCCAGCTGCAAAACCTCAACACTTCCAAAAATTTGATACCCTATTTTGTAATAAATAAGTCCTAAAGCATGGCTTTTAAATTAGTATTTAATTAGCTTAGCTCTAGGGAAGGGGGGGGGGGGGTGTCATGAAGTCCAAATTTCCAAAAGTCCAGACTATCAGTCCAACTCTTCAAACAGTAACTAACTAAAACAAATAAAATTGGCAGAAAGGACAATTTCCCCCAAATCAAAGTCATTTTAATTAAAACTCTAGGAGTAAAATGTAAGAAGTAAACTATTTTTGTGTTTCACAGCAGTATGGCACATAATTTAAATCCAATGGGGTTTTAGAATTCAACCCGCTTGTAAACATTCTATAATTTTGTAGGCAACCAGGCAAACTGGTTAAAATGTACCACATGTATAATGTTCCATGGCCTCTCCAGTACTGGAATTACACCACAATATCAAACACTATGTAAGAAGTGGCAGTAAACAAAACACATTTACTGTATAATCTGATCTCAACTCAACTTCTCAACATCACAGAGGCTTCTAAAAATAGAATCTATTTAGCCAGATCAGACATAACCTAAAATAGATTGTCAAATGTTAACTAGGAATTTGAAAGGAAACAAATAAATATTCATAATGCACATTATAGACATTCTACATTCTATTATGGGTGTTATAATAAATATTAAATATCTAAGGCCTCTTCATAAAACATTGTCCTCATGATTATAAAGTAAGATTGTCACTTTTCACTTTGTTTGGTCAGAGTGCAATACCTAGAATGCTAAAAAAGTTCCAGAATATGTTAAGAACAGATCTGATTCTTCTGTTGGCTGGTGGTGTGGCTTTAGTGAGCATGTACAGCAGTGTTAGTCTGTGGAGTACAAGTCCAGGATCGAGGCTTCAGCAAGTCTAGGAAAGACGGCTGAGGAAACAAAAAGAAACCACAAATATATGAATTAATTCATAAACTAGATGAACCTACCAAGAACAAGCACTTTGTTTACCTCTTGAATGGGGCAGAAGCGTTGCGCATACCACTCCTGAGAGTACAAGCAGATGAGAACGCCCTGACCCAAGAAAAGCGCAGTCCACATGATCACGTTCCAGATTGGCCCTTTTCTCCGGTCGTTAAGAACGAAGTTAAACACCACTAAGAGAAACATGAGTGCATTAGAGACTTTCATATTCAGGCTCTGTTATGTCATATAAAACAGAGTCATTTTTACCAGAGCTTAAACCAATGTCTAGGTGGTTATCTGGCATCCCAGCCTGCCCAAGCTGGTTAAATTGGTCTGTTTGGATGGTTTTTGGTAGACCAGCTGCTGACCAGCTAAACACCAGCTTGGTCAGCTGTAAAACCAGCTTAAGCCAGCTAAGACTATCTGTTTTTTTCAGCAGGGACATGCTCTCGTAATAAATGAAATTCTTACTTCCAAAGCACATGAAGAGGCAGAACATGACTGGATAGAAGAAGCCAAAGCAGATGGCCAGAACGTACTCGTGCACCACAGCAGACACAGTAAAAACAACCAACATGGCCCCTGCACGGAATCGCTTCTGTGTCATCTGTAGATGTGGATGACAATAACACTTGGTTTAGCTCGATGCACATTTGGACACAATTTCACACAAATTCCAGAGTCCACTCAAAGAAACCAAAAACAGATTGTTTATTGAAATAAAGCACAACATAGGGCTATCATCAAGATCTAATCTGAAACACTGTTTACACCAATGAATTTCAGTGATTCCTGGATGAATTTTTTTTTTAAAGAGTGCACTCAAAGTGATTCTATATATAGCCAATTAAATACAAGCACAGTGGGGAAAATAATTATTTGATCCCCTGCTGAAGTGTTTATCATTTTTATAGTAGGTTTATTTTAACAGAGACAGAATATCAAACAAAAAATCCAGAAAAAAGCAGCATACAAATGTTAAAAAAAGATTTACATTTTAGTAAGTCAAGTAAGTATTTGATCCCCTACCAACCAGCAGGAATTTTGGCTTCCAGAGATTGGTTATGTGCACATGTGGAACACAGATTTGTCCAGTCACTTTAAGAAGATACTACTAATTTCAGCTCACTGTGTGTATAAAAGATACCTGTCCATAGAATCTGTATCTTCTAAAGGACATCAGATTGTAGACCTGCACAAGGCTGGAATGGGCTACAAGACCATCAGCAAGAAACTTGGTGAGAAGGAGACAACTGTTGGTGCAATTATTCGGAAATGGAAGAAATACAAAACAACCATCAATCAGCCTCGGTCTGGAGCTCCGTGCAAGATCTTGCCTCATGGGGTAAGGATGATCATGAGAAAGGTGAGGGATCAGCCACGAACTACACGGGAGGCGCTTGTTAATGATCTCAAGGCAGTTGGGATCACAGTCACCAAGCAAAACATTGGTAACACTACGCCGCAATGGATTGAAATCCTGCAGTGCCCGCAAAGTCCCTCTGCTCAAGAAGTCACATGTACAGGGTCGTCTGAAGTTTGCCAATGAACATCTAAATGATTCAGAGAAGGCTTGGGAAAATGTGTTGTGGTCAGATGAGACCAAAATTGAGCTCTTTGGCATCAACTCGACTCGTCGTGTTTGGAGGAAGAGAAATGCTGACTATCACCCCAAGAACACCATCCCCAGCATGGAGGTGGAAACATTATGTTTTGGGCCTGTTTTTCTGCTAAGGGTTCAGGACGACTTTACCACATTGAGGGGCCAATGGACAGGGCCATGTACTGTAAAATCTTGGACGAGAACCTCAGCCAGAACACTGAAGATGGGTCTTCCAGTATGACAGTGACCCAAGGCAACAAAGGAGTGGCTCAAGAAGAAGCACATTAAGGTCACGGAGTGGCCTAGCCAGTCTCCAGACCTTAATCCTATAGAAAATCTGTGGAGAGAGCTGAAACTTCGAGTTTCCAAGAGACAGCTAAGAAACCTTAATGATTTAGAGAGGATCTGTAAAGAGGAGTGGACCAAAATCCCTCCTGAGATGTGTGCAAACCTGGTGACCAGATACAAGAAACGTCTGACCACTGTGCTTGCCAACAAGGGTTTCTGCACCAAGTACTAAGTCATGTTTATTTACATGTTTATTTAAATACTTATTTGACTAACTAATATGTAAAGTTTTTTTTAACATTTGTATACTGCTTTTTCTCTGGATTTTTTGTTTGATATTCTGTCTTTATCGGTTAAAATAAACCTACCATAAAAATGATAAACCCTTCTTTTTTTTTTAAGTGGGCAAACTTACAAAATCAGCAGGGGATCAAATAATTATTTTCCCAACTATATATATAAAACAACTGTATAAAAAATATATATTTTTTAAAATTACAGTAATGACATAGATTATTAATTATAATCAAGCAGTCAATAAATATTTATCTCATATTATTGTAATATGCTGATTTTCAACATTTTCAACTGATGACTTACCCACAGGAAGTCCCTGTAAACATAGTAATAAAGCCAATCATGTACTACAACATTCCATGTGCGGTAATAGTTAGCAAATGAAGTGGAGTTCCACCAGTCCTAGAGAAAAAGCAGATTATTCAATGAACAACTGTATAATGGCAACATAAGTTAGCATTAATCTTTTTTTTTTTTTTCAATAAAACAAATTTGATCATGTGGAACATGAAAAATAACACTGCAATATAAAGCACATAAAATCAAAGGGTTTATATTTGTAAAATTAAATACAGGGCACATTTTGGTGCTGTTTGTTACCTTATAAAACATTCTGTCTCCAAACCGTAGCATTTCAGCAAATGCATTAAGCCAGCAATGCAGAAAGGCAAAAAATGCCAAGAAAAGCACCAGCACTCCTATGGATATAGGACAACACCATCTGTGTCTTCTTCAGTGTGTAGACACCTTATCAGTATAAAGATATCTAAAGATAAGTGCTATATTAAAAAGCGGCTGTCCTGTTGACATTCTACCTGGCAGTATAGAGTTGAAGACACACAACACCATGGCCCTCAGGTCAAAGAGCTGCATACTGATACTGTGGAACTGAGGGATACACAGCCGCACAAATATGTAATATGCATAAAACAAACAGCCGAGCACCTGGAATGACACAGAAAAAAACATATTCAAGATTTAAACATAATATTTACCAAGTTTTGACATAAATGTTTATAAAAACATGTACTCTTTTAAAGAGCCCACCTGCAAAAACTTTGTAGCCACATAACCCCACCGAATACATGGATTTCTACAAGGACAACGTAACATAAGTGCTATTTCTATGAAAACAGATACCAATACACTGCTAAAACTTTTAGCTTAACATTAAATATATATTATATACACACACACGTGTATATATCAAATATTTAATTTTTATACATACAAGTATATTTTCTTACCGTGGATAATTGTCTCTGTATATCAGGGTGGGTGCAAAGAGAAAGTAAATGTACTGGGTGAATTGAGGTACAGCGAATGAATCTGAAAAAAAAGAAAAAGACAAAATAAAATGTAAGTTTTTGTCAGTTTATTTCTGTGAAGTTACTAACATCTAAGTAAGGATCTTACTTGCTTTGTTTCGTTCTAAGGATCGCACTCTTGGCACATTTTCCCTGATGAAAGAGTGAGCCTTCATTATCAGCCGCACCTGTTTAAAACAAACAATAGCAACAACCAGACTGAGCAGTGAAATTAAAATAAACACCTTCAAATATTATTAGACATTATAATATTATAATGTATATATATATATATATATATATATATATATATATATATATATATATATATATATATATATATATATACACACACACATTATAACTAGTATCAATTTCAAATAAACACATTAAAGCAGAAAACAGAGCATCCAAAAATCCAAAAATCCTGTTGCTATGGTTACTGAGTACCTGTTCTAGAATAAGTATGAAGCATGAAGCAGGGGGAAGGCCGTTCTTCAGCACCACATATGTGGGTAAGAACCCCAAACACAGTCCCTGGTACAGCAGCAAGAGGGAACCGGCCAGCACTGTCCATAAGGCCCGATGGTTTGACGTGGGGTAAACACTAGCCCAGACACTGAGCAACACATACGGAACCACAAGCGTGGACAGGAACATACACATCCATGTGACAACCACTAGGGGGAACTGACCAAACGCGTACACCAATAGATCAAACTCAAGCACCAGTCTAGAGAGGGCAAGAAAGAAAGATTTTTGCAGCTTACACAATTTAGTAAATCTCCTTTTATTGTCTTACTTCACTCCAAGTAACACTGAAGGTGCATGATAAACTAATGAGAAAACACTTTTTTGCATGTATTTTTGAGCAGGTTTTGAAGAAGTCTGAGACATTAATATTAATTAGCTTGTGCTGATATTGCTAAATAATTTTCCTAGGCTGTCCAATCACATTACATAAGAAACTAAAATGTTTACCATCAAATTATTACTAAAAATAAAAATATAAAATCATTTTAACAAAATAGTTAGGAGCATATTACTTTCTCAATTCTCAAAACATTATATTTCAGTCTGGTAAAATCACTGATCTGTTCATTCTTTTCGTTCACACAAGCACAAATGAACATGTCATTTTATTTCATAACTTTATCCTTACACCAGCTAGAATACACTAACTTTAAACATGGTACATGTGTGAAGATGTTTTTAGTTTAGTTTTCTTTTAATGTGGAGAAAATCCAATTTAAATAACATAAGGAGCTAAAACTATTCAAAATTCTAACATATATCAGAAATGTACTTTTAACACAAGCCAGAAGTAGTATGTATTGAATCGTTTCAGAGCTCCTTTTCATTCATTTAAGAGACCTTGCAAATATTGTGCTTGCAAAGACAAAATATATCTCCTCATATTTTGGCAAAAACAAAACCATTATGCATTTATGAAACCACACTGTTGGCAAGGTCAGAACTTTAACATTTAAAACAAGGTTGCAGCTTACAAAACTGAAGCAAAACAGATTCCAAAAGTGTTTATGAACTGTGAAAGCTCTAACCTGCCCTCATCTATGAAATCCACGACAAGCGTGCTGAAGATGAAGAGGATGAGGAGGGCGATGAACATGTGATAGATGGTGCGAATGTGGTTCACCTCAAACAGATCACTGCAGAAAAACCATGTAATAAGCACTATTACTTTACAAATATTCATAGAAGTACAACCATATGTTTCTCATCTTCCTAAGTAAACACTGAATTAACAAAAAAAAACAACAGCATTTAAAAAAAAAAGTTTACATTTCATAAACTGTGCTATAATAAACAGGTTTATTAAGGTCAGCTAATCTGACCACAGACAGAAACAAATCTCAGATTTTACACATCAGCAAGATCATCCATGACTTACTCTAACAGGGATCGACGGATCACAAACTGCTTGCTTTGGCCTTCGGAAGGTCGTGTATGCCTACAGGAGCAGAGAGGAAGATAAAAAGGGTTAGACAACAGAAGAAAAGAGAAAAAGGCTAAAAGAATATGAGATAAAAGCACTAAGCTGATAGACTGGCATGCTAGTCATGTGATAAGATCAAACAATGAAAAAGAAATTAAAAATGCAGTGAATTTGAATGACAGTAAAGGAGAAGAGAATGAAGTGCACTAGCCAGCTGTGGCGCTCATTGCAATCCGGTTTGTGCATGCTTTCAGTACCTGAGTTTGCTTTTCTCCTTATCTGAGAGAGGAAAGACTGTGCTCACATGGGACGAACCCAGACTGGCAGACTCCTCTATCAGACTGTCCATGAATTCATTGACTTGAGTGTCAAATTGCCTCATCAGGTCTGCCTTCAAATGCTGAAAAAAATAGCAAAACAGTAAAGACACAGAACAGCTAGTCTCTTCTAAGGAGGGTCTTACGAACAAGAACAGAAGGTTTGCAGAAGGTCTTATGAAGCACAACACATCATATCCGCAAGATAAGAGTAATTCCGCCAGAGAATCAGGTCTCATGTGATAACTCAAGCTGTCATGGTCATGTCTGTTTGACTGCAGCTGCTCTTAATGGAGACAAATGAAGGTCTTGTATCTCAAAGAAACTTTTACGGATACTAAATTCGGTCACAGACTGAACTGAAACTGAACTGATGACGCAATACATCGGAAGTCTGTAATTCGAACAAATTCTAAAGTTCAATCATTTCACAAAATGTCCTTGTTAGGGAAGTCCTTAGAAGATATATGTGTTACAAACAAGGACAATATATTTTCCCAAACCTCACCGCCCCTGGCTGACAACCACATCCTTCCCTATTCTGTCTATACTTCCTGTAACCTTTACAAGCACTTACATCAAGCAGCGCAAAACAATCTAAAGCATGTAACAATGTTTGATCCCTAAAAACAAAGTAAAAAAAAAAAAAAAAAAACTTTTAGTCTGAATTTATTAAATTATACAATTCACACGATGATTTGAATACACAATAAATATTAAATATTTTGATATTTTAAATCTATTGTCATGTGGCCAGCAAATCATAA
This sequence comes from Onychostoma macrolepis, assembly GCF_012432095.1. Taxonomy (NCBI): domain Eukaryota; kingdom Metazoa; phylum Chordata; class Actinopteri; order Cypriniformes; family Cyprinidae; genus Onychostoma; species Onychostoma macrolepis. The sequence goes on from NC_081162.1 coordinate 21,184,752, forward strand.
AAAAAGAAATATTCTCACAAAGAATCTGTAGACACAATGTTTCAAGATCAGTTTTTAATTTAAATGCTAAACTTATAATATTATATTATTCATATACATGTATAAAATATATATATATATATATATATATATATATATACAAATGTCTTGTGTAAAATCACAAGAATAAGCGTTGCATTTAAATCATTGAAAGGTTTTAGTCAAACCAAAGGTCACGCTTGAATGTTTAGGATCTGTTAATCTGTGACATAATATGCGATAATACTGATAATCTGTTACAATAAAATGATAAAGAACCAGATTTGCACACATACGACATTTAACACAATGTTGCATTCATTATTTTGATATTTGATTTCCTTTAAGACAAGAAAAAAAGTACTCAAAGCCTCTGAGCCATCCTACCTCAGCTTTCTTCTTCAGCTGTAGTTTTGTAGTTTTGATAATGTGCTCCACTTCCACTGTTCCTGAAATGAGACATCAGTACAGTTCTCTCATGAATGCTCACAACTATAGACAGATGGAGCAGGTCGTTCTGGACACGTATCCTGGTTACCATACCACTAATCTTTAACTAATCTAACATAATGCAAACAGAATACCTGCATCCGTTAGAGTGCAAACAGAAGAGATGGCGATTCATACAACACTACTGTACATTAACATAAATAAGGACACTGACATCACAAAAATGCTCTAAAAAGCACTGAAAACTCATTTCAAAGTGCCATCAAAAAAGTCACCACACGTATACAATCAAAAAAACTAATCCATTATTTCATTAGTCTATAGGCCGCAGGTTTTCACCAAATGAAGATACAATATTTACTATTCACTATAATTACAAATATTTCATCTATATATTATTAAAGACTAAAAAAGAGTCACTTTCATTTAGGAAAGAGAGACTTCACATTAGGATAGATGGATACATATGTCAAAGCCAGTAGCCAATGACTGGACTAGACTTAAATATATTACAATTCATAGTTTTAAAATGCAGTAAAAAGACAGACAGAAAGGAATGCAATGTCTTCGTTTCAATCTATGGGAGAGTATTCTAAGAGGTAATGAATTAATAGTAAGTGTAGAACTTGATGACATTTGACAAAAAGCACTACAGTATATCCCACTGAAAACCCTAAAATTATAGATGATATATAATATTAAACACCACTAACACTAACTCAAAGCTACACTGTGAAGCATTAACCTGAATCTATTTGACAGTGAGATTGCACAATGAAACACTACTCTAGAATTTTCAGTGTCATCATGTCAGAGTTAATGGGAATGATTGCACCATTGATAACAGTACTGGGCAGGACGTGGTAATTTCTCAATCAGGTCACACGGCAAATCACATGGCAGTCTGTTCATCCCAGAATTAACCTTAATGGTTTCACCAACGTAACATGAATATGTCATGGCCATTGTTTCCTCATTCTTCTTCTTCTTCTACAGCTCAATTAAGACCTCAATACAAGTAAGGTTATTATTGCAAATTAAAAACCTTTTACTTTAAGGAAAATGAACATTTAATTAATAATATACCCATTTTCTACCACATAAAAATCTATTATATTATTTTCCTCACTGAAAACTCCTAAACAGACCGGGCAAAGAATAATATCAAAGGTATGTACTCCTTTATATGACAGAGTCATACAAATGACGGGTTGTACACGCAACGTAAATAGTAAGGACAATAAGTGAAACATGTTGCAACTGATTCCAGTGGGTCAGAGTTGAATGACCTACATTACACCTAACAAAAGAAAAACTCTCTTCATTAGAATCTTAAAGTAACTGTTTTGCCTCTGTCTAATTTGAATACTCTGCACTTGGAGAATCAGGTATTTTTTTTGTTTTGATTAGTGCTTCATTCTCACCATTACTGTGGCAGGGCACCTCTCCTGTGGCTCTTTCTGCTCCTGTGCCATCCTGGTCTGATGAAGGAACCACCTTATGAGACCCCCTGCGACTGCGTGGGGCGCCAGCACCCTCATTCACCATTCTGAACACCAAGAACAAATGTGATCCTTCTTCAACAGGTACATAATTGAATTCATCGCCATTTAAATCACATAATTCTAAAAATGCTAAAATTGATTGCATCAATTAGATCATTTTAAATTTACTACTTTTAATTTTAAAAGTAGTCATTCTGGCTAGTCATTGAATATGACAAAGAAAAAAAAATACTGTAATTAGCGAGAAGATTTTTATTAGTTAGTAACTAAGAAATAAGCAAGATTATCTGAGATTATCTATCCTTGTGAAACCGTAACCGGAATTAGAATAACTTGCATACAGAACCGTTACCAGTCAGAGTAAGTGAGCAGTTGAAATCTGAACCACATAAAAATCAATAAACAAAAATGTGCAAAGGAATACACTATTACGATAGTAGCAAAGGGAAAAGTACTGTAAGTGAAAAACCTAACAAATACCAGTCAATATTTAATTACTTATTGGAAATAAGTATTTGTACACTACTAAGATAAAAAAAAAGACCCTAGTTAGTTCATAGAATAAACGTTAAAATTGCTTACCACACAAATGCAAATGACTCAAGCTTTAACCCTAAAACGGAGTTATACATTACACTAATGTAGCTAACTGTGTTGATGCTGGGCTGACATTTTTGAGGGAGTTAAACTATTCGTCTGTATTTAGAACTAACGTTAGCTTAAAACGGCACTAACTATACGCACGAAACTTTATACGTTTATTGTACACAAAAGATATTCATTTACCAGGAAATGTTTCCGACAAAACAGTGTCTGATTTACAGGCTCCGTTTGAGAAAGACAAAAAACAACGTTTAGATCACTTACTTGTGCTTCTTCTTCCTCAACACTCACGTGTGTAATAATCAATTCAGCTTTCTGAAGACAAACTCTGTGAATGTTGACGCCGGCGACGCCGTATGATTGAAGGAGATCAGTGTGACAGCAGCAGCATCAGGCCTGTTGAAATCAACTGAAACAACAGGCGCTCGTTCCCTACCGGGGGCGGAGCCTGCTTCGAAACGACATCTGATTGGACAAGCGGCTTCCACCGTAAACGTACAGTAACGGTATCAATAGCCTGGTTTATGTAATGACTGGTTATCTCTCTCTTCTCAAACATGTAATGTGTGGAATAAATATATGAATCTCAAAACCCTTCCAGAATATATGCCCAGGTCACATTTCACCCCGAATACAAATGTGTCAAATGATATTGGTTTAGTTTTAATTTTGTGTTTTACGTTAAATGACAAAATATTTTAAGTTACCTTTGTGAAGATTACATATATGATACTGAAGTAAAGTGAGGATGTATAACTGTAAAAGGACAACGTTGTATTATCAACTTGTGGAGAATGAAGACTTTATATGGTTAGACCCTGATCCAGTCACTATTGCTCATTGATGCCCCAAGTTATTTATTAAACACATTCAAATTCACTAACGTATGTGAAAAGATGCCTAGTTTTAAATGCAGTAAAAAAAAAAAATAAAAAAAAAAAAGCAGTATTACTTATCCAGGGGTTGTTTATTGCATCATTTAGGAAGATGGCAAAAATACAGAGAATTTCATGACATGTTTCTCATGAAGAAACTGAAAATTTTTGCAATCTATAAAGTACAAATGCCCTATAGGGTTTTAATTTTTTATATCAGTTAATAAAAAAAAATAAGGCACGGTGTAAAGGTTTAATAAATGCTTTTTTTTTTCTTCGTAACAACCTTACATAAATAAATCATTGCATAAATACTCACATCCCACTGACACACAAGTCTAAATGCATTTTCATGCTCTCTCTCTCTCTCACACACACACACACACACACACACACACACAGTCCGGCATTTGTGGTTTACGGGGACTCTCCATAGGCGTAATGGTTTTTATACTGTACAAACTGTATGTGCTATTGCCCTACACCTAAACCTACCCCTTACAGGAAACTACTGGCAATTTTTTAATTTCATAAAACACAGTTTTGTATGTTTTTTAAGCTTTTTGTTTTACGGGGACACAGGAAGTGTCCTCATAAACCATGTTTACGTTGTAGTACCCATGTTATTATACACATTTGTGTCCTCATAAACCATATATACCAGTACACACACACAGTTTTTGCACCACTTTCAGTCTACCAGAAATCTGAATACCCAGAGAACAAATTTACTTATTATAATCTACCTTTACAATATTATACAATATTCAAAGCCTGATTGTAGTGTATGTCCTGGGAACTATGCACTCCTCCTCCCTCCTTGGTGTGAATGGAATCTATTTTTGGAAAGCTATAAAAAGCACAAATGTCCAAGGACGATGCTTGCATCACCTTCCCAGGTTTCTCTTCCACCCTGCAAAAGAACATCTCTTATGGGAAGGAGCTGTATGTCTCCTCCGTGGAGCTCTGAATTCCCCAGAACCCTCACCTGTGCTGTTACCTGCAAAGATAAGGCAGGGAAAATGCCTGGTGACCTCCTGTTATGGAATAGTTTTACTTTACGTGTGTGGCATTTTTGTAAACTTCTCATTTAGAAAAGCTGTTGTCAAGTGTCCTACACTAATTACATGCCCTGAGATTGCTTCTAACCTCACAACCCTGTTGTGATATGATGACATGGGATAGATGGATTTCTTCATTGGAGTCTCCCCATAAGCGTAACACCCTCTTGGTGGTATCCTGGTGTTTACCAGTGAGGTTGTGTCTTTTAGAACATGTCAGGCTGATGCTTTGTGTGGCAGAGGTACTGTGTAACCGTAAGAATCGCAGTTGGACAACATCGAGATCTCTGTATTCAAACTGTGGAGAGCAATTATCAGAAAATTACATTCATTTAGATGCCTGCTATTCTTAATAAAACTGATGATGTTTCCATAGAAACAAAAAACCCACCATGTTAGTAAATTAACAAGAAATTACATCAGCTTATGAAATTCAGCAAGTTCAGTCATTTACCTTGAAGCCTCTGTGAAGCTCGCTAAACCACTTTTTAGATCTGTCCGCTGATGGCCACATCCCTGAAATCTGACAAAATCACCGCAAATAAAAACACAAAAATAGTATTATATTCAATATAACAGGATATCAACACAAAACAACTGTAAATATGTTATTCTGTGTTATACTGGCACATTTCTTAAAAATAAAAGTTTTTTTTAATTGTCATATGGTTCCATGAAGAACCTTAAACATACAAGGAAGCTTTCCATTCCACAGAAGATTCTTTATATTTAAACAAGGGTTCTTTAGATTATTAAAATGTTCTTCACACTAAAGAAAAACACCAAAAGTGGTTCTTAGGAGGCATCACTTTGAAAATCCCTTTTTGGAGTGTAATAATAATGGGCAATAAATGTCTTTATGAGATTCTGATTCTATAATATCTTCCAGTTTTTAAATCCCACTTTTGAGTAAAGAAAACCATCACTTTACATGTCTTAGAATCACCAAAGGAGACTGACTGCGAAAATCCTCTTACTTTAGACCGGACAGGAGACACACAAGTTAGACCACCAGCAGTAAAATTACAGAACACACGGAGAGCATCAAATGGACATCCGTGGTTTGGATCAACAAAGTAGTGACCTACAAACAGGACAACAGTAAATAAAAATAAATAAAAAGTCCTCTTGATGAATTTTTTTTTTTTTTATTGGGGTCTGAAGTTCTGCTCACCATCTCTGAGGTGAGGCTGGATGAGACTCAGCTCTCTGCAGGTGGTTGCTGGGTTGTCTTTGGTGCCTTGCGAGCGGCTGTTTTCCTCAGTCTCTTCTTCAGGGTCATCAAATCGAGACTTTCTGGATAACTTTGCTTTCTGAAAAGAATGTGCAAAGAATCTATAAATATATTAAAACATTCATCTTAGGTCTTTCTGCTACCCAACCCCACCTTTCCCTCTTATTTGACAATAAAAAGTGTGTTTCAGTGCTCAACAAACCAAGGTTGACTGCTTGAGTTTGTACCAACATTTTGTGATTCTCTTTTCTGAGTATGAGGTGGAGTATGATGCCCTGGTGTCTGCTGGATGGGAACACCTGGTTTTCCCTTGTGAGATGATGAGAGTGAGTCAGAATATAAACAGATTAAGACACATAATCTCTTAAATAAAATATGTATGACATTAAAATGAAATTAAAGTCACATGCAGGAAAACTATTTTTCCACTTACAGGAGGTCCTCTCCGACCTTTCACACCTTTCTGTCCTGATATTCCCTGAACTCCTTTCATACCCTGTTGATATAAACAATACTGAAAGCACATTTAACTCCATTAAGCTTAAAATATACTTGAGGTCTAAATCATATTTTAAATACCATATTTTCCATGTTTCAGTGTGACCCTACTGTACATTGCCATTTGAATACTGCATGCCGGGGCACTGCAGGTCAGTTTGACTCTAATAAGATCTTTATCTATACTGTACCTACCTGGTTCAGGTACAAGGCAAAGATAAGCAGAGCTATATAAATAACAATCACACCTGCAATTTCAGTACACACCTTCTTTCCAGTTGGACCCTGTAGAGCAAAACAAGAAACTAGTCATCTATGCCATTGTTCTAAAGCAGATAAAGCCAGTCAATGAGTTTACAAAGAGACATACAGGTGAACCAGGAAATCCTTTGCCACCAGGAGGCCCACGAGCACCAGCTTCACCCTGCAACAAACAACATATTTATGAATAAAGAATCAAAACTTCACAGTAAATGTCCATAATATACTGCAAGCAGTTATTTACCTGTATGCCTTTCAGCCCAGGCCGTCCCTTGTACCCTGGAGCACCTTGCTTTCCCTGCAAGATGAAGGACAACATTCCTAACGTCTGAAAAAAAAAGTAACTGTTTGTTTTTTGATTTGCTTCATTTGAACTTACCTTTTCTCCTGGTGGTCCACTGGGCCCTTGCAGTCCTCTATTACCAACATGGCCCTGTAAATTACATTAATGAGCAATGAGCAAGGCCTTGAAATGACCAATATGATCAAAACTTTGGTGAAAAACCTGCTGTACACAATCTGCTACATGCTTTCTGTCTTCTGATTGACAGTTCATACTTCTAGTACAATTCCAATTAGCCTACATCTAACTTTTTGGCATTAGAAATATCAGCTACTGCAACAAATTGCATATTTTTGCTCAGTTTGGGCATCTGAATAAAACTGGGGTGATTTGTCTTACTATTATTTCATATTATTTCATATTTCATATAGTCAGAAGCTAAAATAATTGTCTATATTCAGTGGCTACAGCGATACCTTTGGTCCCTTTTGTCCAACATCTCCCTTTTTACCTTGAAGTCCCGGAATCCCCTAAGTTTTAACAAAAAAAATATAATAATAACAACTTTTAAAAATTAAAATCCTTATGGATTGTAGAAGACAAAACAATGTCTTTGATTTGATTACCTTTGGTCCTATCAGCCTGGTTCCTGGTTTCCCTTTGGGTCCTACAGCACCCTGTGATGAAAAGCCTGGTAAATTGACTCTAGTAGGATCCATTTATTTAAGAGACAGAGAGGAAATTACCTTTGGTCCAGGTAGCCCTTGACTCCCTTGCAAACCCAGTGTTCCTGGGGCACCCTTTGAATTTGTTTTTGAAACCATGCCACAAGTCATGACCATAATATAAAACCAACATGCTTTATAATAAATTATTCAGATAGTCTGTATAAAACAAACATACTTACAGCACTACCTGGAGGACCTGGTTTCCCCGGAGGTCCTCGGAAACCAATGTCACCCTGCAAGTTGCACACTAAGGTAGTAAATGTTCATGCTCATGTACATGCTAAATCTGCCATATTTACCATAAAGCAATTAGGGGGCAGGTAAGGAAAACAGAACACGATCAAAACACACGATTCAATGTAGAACGACACCAGACAATGAACAAAGGAAACACAGGGGTGTAAATACACAAGGGATGACAAGCTCAACAAGAAAACAAGACACACCTGGGGAAACTAATCAAAGAGGAACCATCAAACAACTAAACTACAAACTGACTACAAAACACACAGGAAATGACATAAAAGTCCAAACAAGACATGTAAGACTAGCTTTGAGTTTTGCATTGGTAAGCACTACTATAAAATGTAAATAAAAGGAAGCTACTCACTGGGTCGCCCTCAGTGCCTATAACTCCCAGCAGTCCATCTGTACCACTGCGTCCCTTAAATAGAGTTAGTGTAACAGTCAATCATGTTTGGCACACTCATAAAATAATTAGAAGGTTTAGACATTTGTATTAGGGATACTTGCTGGCTTTCCAGTTAGACCAGGATTGCCATGTTTCCCTTTTGGTCCTTGAGGTCCCTAGGCAATGATACATCATATGCATGAACTTTTTATTTGTTTGTGTAGGCGAAATATGAAATGATGCCAGTAAAGTTGCATATTATAAAGACAATAAAAGCCTAAAAAATGCATGAACCCACTGGCTTTCCTGCAACACCTTTACTTCCTCTCCTTCCAGGAGAACCGCCCATTCCCTGTTTGAAAGAATTACAAAAACAACTGGTGAAGACATTAAAATATAATAATGCACAACATACTCTAGTCATAAAGCATGCAGTAACTTATGACCAAATTAAATGATACGTCTCTAAAATATTGAGCCACTGACTTTTGGTCCTGGTTGACCCTTGACTCCTTTTTTCCCTGAAGGTCCTGAAGATCCTGGTTTTCCCTTCAGTCCGCGAGGACCCACAGCTCCTGGCTGACCCACTGGCCCCTAGACAGGAGCATAGATCATTTAGATATGTTAACACTGTCCATTTGAGCAAAATGTATGCCAGTGTGAAATGTCTTTGTCATGTTTTTAATAGCAAATGCTTAATATTTTATTCATTATTGTAAACCAATCCGGTTGCAAGGTGTTATCTCACCATTTTGCCTCTTGTTCCAGACTCTCCTTTCTTCCCACTTGGGCCTGAAACACCCTGTAAACAACATGCACAATTCAACAAATTCACGTCAGTAAGACCAGACAACATTTTCTAAATAATGCACGCATCTTCAAAATCTTCATGTAAAAACCTACAATTGATCCAATCTTCCCAGGGCTGCCTGGATTCCCTTTAACTCCAGGCTCTCCCTGCAGGGGACAAAAACAACAGATGCACTTACTCATATGATGGTGTAACAGAGCATACCAGACATCAGTAAAAAAAATAATAATAATAATAAAACATACTTTTGGTCCACGTTTTCCACTTTGTCCAACAAATCCTTTTTTTCCTGGCAAACCCTAAATTTTAATGGAAAAAATTAATGTCAAATGTATATCCAAAAATATACAATGAATCAAACATATAAAACCTAACTTACCGGTAATCCAGTTGCACCATTTGGACCTGGCGGCCCATTTGTTCCTGCCTCGCCCTATGATACCCATAGAACATTGAAATAAACATATTTCTTCATAGGCTTCATTAGCTGTAAAAGAGGAAGTGGTACCCACAACAAGTCCACGTAGACCTTTGTCGCCTTTTTCACCAGATTCTCCCATGTTCCCTCCAGGACCGTACTTTCCTACCAACCCAGAGTGACCTCTCACACCTGTCTGACCCTGAGCAAAAACAAAAACACACAGAAAACATCTCAACAATAAGAATATTTCAATGCATTTGACTATTTCACTCAAACACCTGTGCAAACCTCATCAAAAAAACTCACTTTTTCACCAGGGGATCCAGGATCTCCCTTCTGCCCTGGAGCACCACTCAACCCCTGACAAAAAACAAACACACAACATCTAATTTATGGTATTTTGTACCTAAGAAATAATCAAAAATCAGATCAGTATTCTCACGTCTCGTCCTTTTTGTCCTTTGACTCCAGGTGGTCCTCGATTTCCACTCTCTCCTTGAATTCCCTTTGGGCCACGATCACCAAAAGATCCTTCATTACCCTTCTCACCCTACAACCGACAGTTCTGTCCTGTGTATCATTTACATAAAACACCATAACACAACGTACTTGTATGAAATGGAGATGGCAAAAGTACAGCATCAGAGGATTTGCACTCACAGACAAGCCTTTGCTTCCTGCTGGTCCGACTGGTCCAGTTTCACCCACTGAGCCCTAAAAAAAGGGTTACCCATTTTATGTAATACAATTTCTCTACTGCTAAAAATGTGAAGTCAGTAGGCTTTTTTATGTTTTTGAAAGATACCTCTTATGCTCACCAAGGCTGCATTTATTTGCTCAAATATACAGTAAAAACTGTAATATTGTGAAATATTATTACAACTAAAAATAACTGTTTTTGATTAATAGAAAGTAAAAAACAAAAAAACACTTTTGATCAATTTAATGCAGCTGTGCCCAAACTTTTAAAAGGTAGTGTAAATGTGAATGGTTCTCAAACCAACTATTTAGGACATTCAAAGCAAATATCTTTGCATTATATGTATTAATATTAATAAAAGCAGAATTTCATATTGATAACATAATCAAGATTTATAAGCGATCTACCTCCTCACCATCGATACCGGCAACTCCCTTCAGTTCACTGGCTCCTCTCAGTCCCTTTGTCCAATACATTTATAAACAAAAGGTCTCATACAAGGCCACGGTGAAAGAACCAATACATTTTACATAATAATAATGAAGATAAAACTTTTTTTTTTTAAAAAGCCCACCTTATCACCTTTATCTCCTGGAGGTCCGAGGGGTCCAGGCGTTCCATCTTTACCCTGAAAGACAGAGAATACAATATAGGATTAGAGCTGAAACCTTCCCTCAGTCCTCACAACAATAAACCAAATAAACCAAAAACACATACTGGGTACCCAGCCACTCCATGCGGCCCCGGCGGCCCTCTGGGCCCTTGATTTCCTACCGGCCCCTGAAGACCTGTCTCCCCCCACTGGCCTATGTTTCCTTGTGGGCCCTTTAGAAGACCACATTTACAAATGTTTCATCATTACTAACTGGATAAACACATAGTAATATTCCTGCTATTGCATCATGACAACAAGTTTGCAAATGTGTGTTAAATGTATGCTTTACAGCAGGTCCTCTGTAGCCCTTCTCTCCTGGTAGGCCTCGAGGACCCTAGACAGAGAAATCGATAGATTGATAGAGTTTTCGAACCTACAGTTTAATGTTAATGAATGAGGAAAATTTTTTAAATATATACAACCTATAAGGCACTTACTGGCTGACCAGGTTTTCCTTTGGGCCCCTCAGGACCACTTTTCCCCTAATATCAAATGAAAAGTTTGTAAAATGCATTTGGATATAAATTATAAGAAGAGAACAGACAGTAGAACCATATGGCTTGTGAATGAAAGGAGGATTTATTTGAATGTAAAAATGAAAGGAAACTTTTGCTTCTGCAGTTGATTACTGTTAAACGTAGCTAATAATGTTTTCAGCTTTTTATTGCATTACATTTTGTCATCATATGGTGTGTCACATGATGTGACTGGTACATTTGACAAAACCACTAACCTTCTCTCCAGGCCTGCCGTGAAGCCCTTCTGAACCCTCTTTGCCTTTGACACCCTGAGGAAAACAGACCACAACACAACACAAAAAAATCTATTAAGACTGAACTAGCCATATAAAATTCATTGCCAGTTGCAATAAAAGAGCACAGAAAAAAAAAAAAAAAAATCCAAATTTGGTCTAAAGAACTGGGTGTCATGTAATATATAAAGAATTGGTCGGAATTTTATGAAATCATTACTTACTATGATTCCAGGCTTTCCAGGTTTGCCAGCGAGACCCAGGCTCCCTGGTTCCCCCTTTAAGAAGTATTTAATAGCATTGTGCTGTGGGTCATATTCTTAGGCAGTAATGTCAGAATTGGCAAACTATAACATTTTTAACAGCTAAATATACCACAAGATGGAGAGTTACATAACTAAGACACTGAAGGGTTTGGAAATCCTGTCAATCAGGAAAGGAAAATAAAACTCACACTTTTTCCAATGGGACCTTGGATTCCTGGTGCACCAGGCCTTCCCTGTAATCCCTGTTCAGACATCAGATTTAATCAATTTCTTTGTCCATGTCAGTATAAAGATTGTCTAACAAAGCATGAAAAAATAAGAGGAGGTCTTACCAGGGGACCCTGAGGTCCTCTATCTCCATCTGATCCTGGTGGTCCAATCGATCCCTGTAACACACATTACTTTTAGTGGCTAATGAAGCAAACTAACAGGGCATTCTGTATAAAATTGTGTATGTGTGGCTCTTACAGTTGCACCGTGATTGCCGTCCTGTCCTCTGCTCCCTAAAACACCCTGCAGTCCCTAAATGATCATAAACATCATGACTTTGCTAAGATGAATGCTAATCCACCATAGTCCATGCTGTAGTTAATCAATGCTATGCTAAGTTTGTCGTGACACTTAATGTTATAGTATTAAACTAACCTTTAGGGAACTCAGTTTACCTTTTGACCTTTAAATCCGGTTCCTCCAGGGACTCCTGGTCTACCCTGTCCCATTTAAAAATGGAAAATGTAAGTAACCTGATATATAGGGTTAATTATGCCACGAGCATGAATGAGATTTTCTGTTGTAACTGAAATAATTCTGACCAAAGGAACAGGGAAATTATGATCAAACCTTACTAAATCATGCAATTCATTGCATGACTTGTTTTATATTTAAAAGGTAATGATTTGGTGTACAAGGGAACCTTAATACCGGGCTCTCCTTCAGGTCCTGGTTCTCCTGATTTTCCCATCTCTCCCTGTAAAACAAACATTTGGAAATATGGTTTCTCTCTTTAGTCCAAGGTACATAGGCATCTGTTTTCATATTTTTTAGTTTTCTTATAATTTTCCCAAGTCTATAGGCCCTAGAATTGAACGAAGGAATGAATGAATGAATGACCTTTGATGAGATGTATTATTGCCACAGTGGTCTGTGAATACCATGTAAATTTGTTTGCAGTGCCACCTACTGGTCAAACGTAACAGTGGGTTTAAGTAGTCGCAGGTAATGGTAAATCTACTGAACTAAAACTAAAAACTATATATTTAAAAAAAAAAAAAGACTAATAAAAATGACAAAACTATAATAATAAAAATATAATTGAATTTAAAATATAATATACTATTTATAATAGTACATCAATGATGCTAAAAAACACTGAATCTATGGATAGACTAAAATTACCACTAGGGGTGCTATGATAAAACAAATCTTCTCAAAATGATCTCATTTCAACAACTGGTGTCCCTGCTTTCATAATTATGACTTGCAGCTTTATTTAAGAAATCATACTTACCAAAGGTCCTGGAAAACCAGTGAATCCCGCTTGGCCAGTCCGACCCTTTTGAAGTAAAATAATGCTGTCGTCTTGTTGAAATCGCTTATGTATGTGAAATCTAATGTATGACTTTTGTCAAAAAGACATTGTGAGCAATTATCAATCACCTTATCTCCTCGTGGTCCAGAAGGACCTTGGATACCAGGGTGGCCTCTATCTCCCTAAAGATGTCATTTACATAAGGTAACTGTGTTTTTATGGAATAGCACATTATATTAGATTCCTTTGACAAATAGAGAATTACTCTACTGTACCTTAGGTCCATCGTTTCCCTGTCTCCCCGGATCTCCAACAGATCCATCATAGCCCTGAAGTAAAAGTAATGTAATGACTAAGTGGCTGGCTTTCAGTGAGTCAGTTTTTAACCAGTTAAAAGTAGCCACCGCCGCTCACCATGGGCCCTGGTAAACCAGCAGGTCCAGGTGGGCCAATCTCTCCCTGTACACCAGACTGCCCTCCTCTGCCTCTGAATCCCTGTTTACCTGGCAGCCCCGGAGGACCCTGACAAAGAGAAACCACAGATAAGAAACGATAGATTAGTTCTTTCAACATTTACTCCCTCGATTTCTAGTTCTCAGGGTTTTTTTTTTTTTTTTAGTCTGAGAACAGTGTACATCTGGCTCTCAATAAAAAGTGTTGTTTACTTGGCCAGAGCTTTTGTAAATATTTTAATGGACTCACTAGATCTCCCTTTTGGCCAGAATCTCCTTTCATTCCATGCTGTGCTTCCAAACCCTGAAGTTTACAGACAGATAATTATATTATTTTCTCTAGTGTTATATAAATAATCAATATCACTATATTACAATTTGACCTGTCATATGAAAATATTCAACATCTCATATCAACATCTCATGCTGCTGCATACATACATATGTCAAAAATAAAGAACAAAAACAGCATTAAAATACAATAAAAGGTCTCCTTTCACAACACACTGAAAGTGTTGATTGTATATTTAAATTATTTAAATTGAAATTTAAAGTAAAGCCTTAATATTTATTGATTAATTGTGTAATCTCACTAACTACACACTGAAATAAACATATTGCTTTACCAGCAGCTTCTACAAAAGAAAACTCACTTTAAAACATATCAAAAGTGTCGCACAACAGCTAGACATTTAAAATATTAAGGAGCTGTTTGAAATAATCTTACTGGATCACCCGAGGGTCCATGTTTCCCTGGTTTTCCATTGGCACCCTGAAACAAGAATGTGGCTTTATGTATATTGCTGCATTACCATAGAAGCACACTGGGGTATTAAAAGAATATGAGAGATATCTAAAGATACTGTAAATAATTATTCATGAAGAGTGAACCGCAGGCTTACTTTTAGACCCGGTGGTCCTGGACTCCCAATGTCTCCCTCAATTCCCACATCTCCCTGATTGAATAAGAAATACATGTGCCTCAGGTAAATGTAGGAAAATTAAAATAATATTTCAAATGTGACTTTAATTTCAAAGCTTTTATAAAATGAGATGAGATGCACATACAGGGTCTCCTTTTTGACCTGGTGGTCCATCACCCCCTGGTTTTCCCTGAATATATTGTTTGATAATGAGTGTAGTTAGACATAGTAGTTTGAGAGAGGAGAGGAAAGAGACAAGAACAGACTCAATGACTACATTGACATGCAAATACATATCCTGATTAATATAGGAATTGGGTCATATTCCACATTTTCCAGCATAAGTACAATATTACGATATTGGATTATAAAATCCAGTTATATAAGACTATGACTGAAACTTCATTTCAGAATAATGGCTTAATCAGAATATGGATCCTAACTGTAAAATACTATGCATGTAATTATGGTGACCAAGAGCACACAAATACATTATGTAAATGAGAAAGGTAAAATGCATAGTTCACAGCACCTGTGGTCCAGGAACACCGAGAATACCGATAATACCATCAGGCCCTTCCTCTCCCTGAAATACATAGTGGTATATGACTTTTTTTCTTAAGTTTTTAAATTTTATTTTTGGAAATAAAAGATTGGCTTACTGGTTTGCCAAGTGGTCCCCTTGGCCCCATCTCACCAAGCTGTCCCTATAAAAGAGAATTAGTATTATGTACTAGTCAATTTTCCTACAGCTTTTGACTAATGAATCTTTATGACTTTCCTAATCATCTGTGATTACTGGAATGATGATGTTTAAGGACGGTCACAATTATAAAAACTAGAGTGTTTCTTACAGGGGGTCCGTTGACGCCTGGAACTCCCTTCAACCCTCTTGGGCCCGTAAGACCCTTAAAGAGAGGTCAAAGGTCAGGTCCTGAACATCAAAGAATTGAGAGATGATATTGAATAATTAATTAATTTCTTTTTTTTAAAATTAAATATTAAATAAGTTTTTGTAACATACTGGTGGTCCTGGTGATCCAGTGAACCCAGGCCCCCCTGTCTGTCCCTGTAACAGAAATCATTACAAAAACAATCAGACTGCTCATCTTTTTTTGTATGTTTTGTATGTACAATGAAAATATGATAGTTTAGCACATACAGGTGGACCAGGTGGCCTCATGAATCCCCGTGGTCCTCTAGGTCCAGGTGGCCCCTGTGTATGGAAAAGATATTGTTTGTTAAAGAATGTCATAGAATTGTTTTTAACCTTGTAATATCTTCATCTAATGGCTGCTGAAAATTCAGCTTTGCCATCACAGAAATAAATTACATTTTAAAATCTTTTAAAATAGAAAACAGTTATTTTAAATTGTAATACAATTTCATAATATTAAAGTTTTTACTGTATAGTTGATCAAATAAATGCAGCCTTGGTGAGCATAAGAGACATTTTTCAAAAATATTTAAAAGTCTCAATATCAATATCAGTTCGAGATATCAGTCTCAAACTTTGAATGGTATTGTACCGTATGTACAGACAGACAGAATAACTGCATCATAAAGAAACGACACAATAAGAAGTATGATGTTACTCACAATATATCCTACTACCCCTGCTACGCCCTTCTGTCCCTTTTTTCCCTAAAGAAACAGAGTTGGCTGGTCAGTGTTATTATCATACATATCTAGTGAAAGTCTGGAGAGCAGGAGCAACTTCTTACCTTCTCTCCTTTTCTTCCTTTGGTTCCCTGAGGCCCTTGTTCGCCAAGATCACCCTGAACACACCAGATACAGTTTCTTTGAATGTGAATAATGGAATACGGAGTGTGATGTAATCAATCACTTGTTTTGATTTATGGCTGATATGTCATATAAACACACTGTGTGGACAGTAGTGGACTCCTGTTTTGGTCTTGGATATTTCGATTATGTTATCTTCTGGCTAGGCCCAAATGGAATTTGCAGACTTCTGTACAATATATTTAAATATTACAAAACTTTAATAGTCAAAATAGTTGGCAGTGCACAAAAGTGTCAAAGGATTTGCAGAACTGAATGCATGATAGAAATTCCAATTCTGTGGAAAACTGCAGTTTTCACTGGAGTTCTGTAAGCACAGATTTAATGAAGGCCTAGTTATTGCATTAACTATAGAAAAACCCTGGTCATTCTTACCCACTCGCCCAGCTCCCCTTTACTGCCCTTCTCTCCCGCATAACCTTTTGAGCCCTACAGAAAAAAAAAACACACACAAAAAACACACACAGACAAATGTATGTAATTATAGGCAGAATATAAAATATATTTAACACTACTAAAATTCAATCACTTTGAAAAGATGCATATGGAGCTTTTAGATTCCCAAAAATCTTACATCCCCCCCAGGTGGTCCTGGAGGGCCTGTCTCTCCATCCTTCCCAGCTGTGCCCTCTGGTCCTGGTCTCCCAGGTGACCCTGGCATTCCAACTGGTCCTATTCTTCCCTAGTACATGACAAAAGATACAGATAGTATAGCATATGGTTCAGTCTCCTTATCAACATTTATAGATAAGCATTTTAGCATTAACAAGGACTTTTTTTCACAGTAGTTCTTCTTGCAAATGAATGGTCACCAATCAGAGTGAAGCATTACTGCCATATAGTCCAACTCTGTTAGAGGAAGCAATCGCATACCAACCAGACAGATGGAAAACATACTCATCAGGTAAGATTAACCACATTTATTGACTGGGTTAAGTTAATAATGCAATGCAACTAAGCTATGTTCACTTGGACTTTACTTTTAATTAAAAAACAGAACTTAAATGAAAACATTTTACCTGAACTGAAACTGATCTCGAAAAATGATTTCTTTATGTTGTTGTATTTCCTTGAAACAGGGAGTTTTCTTTTCTTTTAAGTTTGCCAGTGTTTAAGTTACATCACAGCCAAGAAACATGATTTGCTATTTGTCATCAATGGCAGATTGTATTATGAGAAGATGGGATGAGTAAGGTTTTATAAAACTGGTTAAATAATTCTTTCATTTACAAAAGCATGAAAGCTTGTAAATGAGGAGGCAGCCAACAGAAGTTCAGATGAATGTCATCTTGAACACACTTCTCCCCTGACGCCAAAGATTTAACTGCTCTTATGATTTGAATGGCAACAAGCCTGCATGAGTCAGACATAGCATGTCTTTGCTTTTGAATCAGCTGAAATCTGATTAACGTGACTCTTGTTGACTTCACGCTTGTTGATGCTTGTTGACCCACTGAGCTTATCAAATTCTTTCTAACGCGTTTCAAGTCTCCACATTGTTTGATCACACTTTTATGAAACTACACACCATGTTTCTCTATGTAACAGTGACCTAGCATTTTTCTGTTGCCAGAGATGATTGTGTGATGAAGAGAGGAGACAGAGATACCTACGAGTTTCCCTTGCTCTCCCTTCCTCCCCTGTTTGCCTGGAACTCCAGGAGAGCCCTGAAAATAGATAAATAAACTGTAAAAATATCATTATATCACAGAACATGCATATATATATATATATATATACACACACACATATACATAAGGAATTTGGTTCCATTGTCACTGGCACAGACAGTTTGTGGAAATTACATGGACAAAGAAATGGAGATGATATGTCAAACAATATATTTATACTTACGGGTTGTCCAGGCTGTCCATGTGGTCCCAAAGGTCCTGGTAATCCCTTCACTCTCTAAAGAAAAGGGGAAAAAAAGGGAAAAAATAATTTCCCTAAATAATTGAATCTGCAGCATACTGATCCAACTCAAATAATGCTCTCATTAACTCACCGGCCATAGTGACACTAGTTTTTTGTAGAATTTATTTTCCTGGAAGCAAAACGAAAAGTATAATAAGAAGCACACAGTGTTATCAAGGACTGTAAGCATGTACGCAACATTTGAATTTCAACTATTCACCGAATCAGCTATTTAAGTTGTATGTTTTCAGAATAAATGGTAGCAAAATATGAATCTAAAATGAACAAAAATATTGTTATGTACCTTGAATGCTTGCCATTCTTCTTCTGATGTGTACCAGACTATAATAGCAGGCATGCCAGGTGGTCCGACCGGTCCTCTGTACCCTGTCTGGCCCGTTCGGCCCATCACTCCCGCATACCCCTGTATGCCACCCAAACAACCATTAAAACATTCAATCTTTTGACTGAAAAATGAATATGACAAGATTTTGCTGAAAATATTTTACAAAAAGACGAGATTTATTAAAAATGTGATTGAAAATGTATGATTCAAGATAATTAAATGATTAATACATACTTTGTCTCCTTTTTCACCTGGAGGACCTGGCAAGCCAGGTGGGCCTGGATACCCCTATAATATAATATAATATAATATAATATAATATAATATAATATAATATAATATAATATAATATAATATAATATATAATATAATATAATATAATATAATATAATATAATATAATATAATATAATATAATATAATATAATATAATATAATATAATATAATATAATATAATATAATATAATCAGGGATTAAAATTAACTTTTTCACTCACCAGCCAATTTGGCTATTAAATTTTTAAGTTACCGCCATTCATAACTTCTACTAGTCAAAAAAAAACAAAAAAAACAATAGCTTGAGGCTGTCTTCACTGGACGTGACAAAGCGACCGTTGCAAATCATTTTGTGTCAGAACTAAGGGTGTGCGATATTGACAAAAAATAATATCTCAATATTTTCTGGGACTTTATCGATAAAGATAATTAGACGATATTTTGCTGAGTGTGTTATTGTGCTGATATCTTAAGGACTACCGTGTACAGCTGACTCCTAAAATTTTTTGATATTCTTCATATTCTGTGTGGTCAGTTCACGGCAGTGATAGATATTTATCTTTTCCAATAGGTTTAAATTGATTTTTACCTTTTATGGGCATTTGTACCTTTATAAACCATTTTTTTTTCTAAAAGTGTGCATCATCTCGAGTCAAATTCTTACATTTAATCGGTCAATTATAATATTATAATACATTTAGGCTCTTACTAAAATGAAATCAGTATCAACAAAGTTCATCTTTGCAGAAGTTGCATGTGAAGTGGCATGTAGATGTATTTACATGTTGATGCAGCTTAGAGGGACATGGGATGCTTTAACCTGCAGTTACAAATGCATAAATGATGTTTTGACATTTTAAACATGAAATGTTGAATACTGATATTTGAAATTATTTTTAAAAAATGAAGATACTTTAAATATAAAATTAAAACCGCCAGTAGGTGGCACCAAGTCACTGTTAAGTGAGTCATTGCGATTGAACTGAATCATTTAAAGGTTGATTCAGTCAGGAACGAAACGCCCTCATGTTGCTCAGAGACGCAAAACAGTGCTTTGGCTATGTTTGGAATGATTTTTGTTGGCGAAATAGAGCAAGAACAGCCACCTACAAACCTGTAGGTGTGTTTTATTTGTTTTTTTGCAATGTACTCGATAATGTCATGATGTCTCACGAGTTCGGTATTTGCACTAAACATGCGCAGATTTGGCTTTCATGAACTTCACCAAGACATTAATGAGTGAACATAAATTTACAAAAAAAACCCCGCCAAATTGGCTATATTTGACAGCGTTACCTGCCACAGATGGTTTTTACCCGCATTTGGTGGGCTGGCTGGTGTTAATTTCAAACCCTGAATATAATATAATATAATATAATAAATGAGCATATATCTATCTATCTATCTATCTATCTATCTATCTATCTATCTATCTATCTATCTATCTATCTATCTATCTATCTATCTATCTATCTATCTATCTAATATAAGTATAATATCTAACAGACAAAAGTTCCGTACAGACACACTGCAACCACAGGGAGGCGCAAGTGCTCAGCTAATGTTGCTTCACTGCAACTACATCTCTCACCCTTTCTACCGCCAGTAATGTAAAGTGATTATTACATTGTTTAAGCATTTTAGAATTTACATAACAAATGCATAATGAAGTAAACAGATTAACAGTTTAATGTACAAGAAGTGCAGTAAATACACTAAAACGGATAAATATTGAAGGCCTAAGTAGTGTCAGAACTGTTCCCTCATTCTCTCTCTCAGCACTGGTATTATTAAATAATTCCTGTAATCCTGTTCCTCTTTTCAGGATAATATTTCTCTCTCAGTGTCATACAATGAGTCAGTTCTTGTTCATAAGCTCCATTCACTGGAGGTAAATGACCCTCCTTCTCCTCTTCTCCACACTTAATTGAATAATGCCTCTACAAACTCAATTTCCTATAAAGGCTAGCGATGGGCCTGAGATGACCATGTGGGTGAGAATCACAGTATTAGAAAATAGAGAAGAGGATTTTTCTTCAAAACAACCATCTAGCTATATTGATATACTGTATTCAAGGATAATGTACGATAGATTCCTTCATATCTTTAAGGCTGTAATGATTTTCTTTTAACTTTCTACAAAACACTGCATTTCTCTCTCATTTAAAAATGGAACAGATATGTGAATATGTATGTCAATATATTAGTATATCTGGCAGAGACTCATAAACACCATTATTAATTTAAAGTAGTATGTAAACCGTACAGCACTATCAATATAAAGCAAAGCCTTTCATTTCACTGAAAAACATCAATGCCTAGATAATGGAATATTAATGGATTATTAGAGAGATAAGTGAGTTTCTTACCCTTAATCCTCTGAAACCCGATGTGCGTACTAGACCTTCTCTGTTTATGTTAATGTGCATCTGATTGGCTGAGTAAACAAAAAATGCCAAATTAGACATTATTTTCATATTGTACATCTGCATTTATTAGGGCTTAAGAGAGAAGCCTTGTCTGTTTTCACCTTCCCCTGTCAGAAATGAAAACAGCAAAAATTATAAACAAATATATTATTATAAATATATTTTATAATAAACACATTTTTTTATTATTATAATATAGATTGATTTAATTTAATATTTGTGGAATTAACATACCAGGCAAATGGCTAACATACAAATTCATTTTGGGTCGGATAAAGTATTATGGAATTTTAAAAAATTTTATTCAAATTTTTTTTTTTACTTACAGTGGGCCTCTGTTGTATTTGGCACAGTGGTAGGACGTCCTGAACAGGCAGCAGTATCACCAGAATAACAATCATCAGTCTCTGATTCTTCAGTCACAGGGGCTTTTTGCTCATTTCTATATCTGAGATGCTCCTGTCTAATCTCATCTGTATCTTCTCTCTCTCTCAGTGCAGTATTAGCTTCCTCTCTTTCAGCATTGGGACTCCCAGGTTGATGAAAAGGCAATTGCTGAGTAACTGCTACGGGTTGCGTTTTCATCAGTGTCGTGGGTCGACTAGTCGTTCTGATTTCTTCATTCTTCTCCAGTGACTTTACTTTACTGACTGAGGCGCTGCCGGTGCTGGTTTCCATGGTTGCGCGGGTCAGGTTTCGAAGTGAACCACTTGGCGCTGTGATTGAATCCTTAACAGATTTTGTCCGTGATGCATCATTGGCTCTATCTAAAATATCAGTCGGATGGACATTTGTTGCTGTTCTAGACATTTCCACTGGGTTTGTGTTCATTGAAATGGCAAGCTCTGTACTGTTCTTCAGAATTGAGACAGATGCCTGTAGTGTTTGCAAGGGCTCCTTATTAGTTTGACCTTTGACCTCTGATTTGAATTCAGTGCTCATCTTGAAAGACTGTGAAACATAACTACCTGCTGTAGAATCAATAATTCTTGCGCTCACAGTCCGAGGTTCAGGGTCAAGCATGCTTGTGTTCTCTGGAAAAATAAATTGTGTTGTTTTGGTGGGCTGGACCATGAGAGAGGAAATTAAACCACCTACACCTGCCTTCTCTTGGTCAAAACTAGAGGCTTCAGTCCATTCAGATTTAATTTCATATGTAGAATCAGCTTGGCAACTCAATGTTGCCATCTCTAATTTGGATAGTCTTTCCAAAGATCCATTTGCTAGTGTCTGCGAATCTGGCCCGCTTAAATCAACAGGTGACAAAGGAGTTGACATCAGATGTTGGCACTGACGAATGTTTCTTTCTGTGTCAGTCTTCACTTTTTTATTTTTATCTTCTGTATCCACCATCGCAACAGACTCGTCTTTTCCCTTGAAATAAGATTTAACAGATACATACTTTAATATAGTATGGTTCACAATATAGATGATGTACATAAACTCTAAAATCAACCCATATTTAAATATGTCCTCTCATTTATATCTGACTAAGAGATTTCCAGACAGCGGTGATCAGACACAGAGCGTCTCTTGAGTGACACGTTTGTGAGCAAAGTAAACTGAGTTTTATCCGCTCGTAAAGTTAGTACACTGATGTTGACTGATTCATGACCCTCTAAATCTCCATAATGGAAGAACACACAATCTACAGCCACATTTCCAACAGCAGTGATAAATTCATGTGCCATTAATATCTTCTTTTATCCAAAGATTCAAGTTCACAGATATTCCATGACAATTATCTGATAAGGACATCTAAAAAAAAAAAAAAAAAAAAATCACACCACTTGATAAGGAATATTTTTTTTATAGAACAAAAGCTATAGAAACATGCCTTGAAATGAAGCACATTTCATGTCTTCACAAGTATTTTTAAAAATGATCCATTTAATGGGAAGTCTTCTGTTCAAGATTTTGTGGTCAGTAAGTTTAAAAAAAAAAAATAGTACTTTTATTTAGGAAGGATGCATTCAATTGATCAAAAGTGACAGTGAAGACATTTATAATGTTATAAAATGTTTGTATTTCAAATAAATGCTGTTCTTTTGAACTTTCTATTAATCAAAGAATCCGGAAAAAATGCATTACTGTTTCCACAAAAAATAGAAGCGCAAGAATAAATTGCATTCTAAAATATGTTAAAATAAAATAAAATAAAAAAAGTTATTTTAAATTGCAGTATTATTTTACAGTATATTACAGCAGCCTTGTTGAGGCTGCATTTTAACCTCTTAACTGTCACCCGTCCCCTCTGTGGGACGCCTAAGTTTACTTCACTATTTTACAATTAAATCCTAATTTAATCATGACAAACTATATATCGTTGGAAAGGTCTAAGACTCCTAAATAGGTATTTTACCACTTTTTTTGTTAAAAAATTATGTAGGAAAAGTAATAGATTAATTTATGACAAGAGTGGACCTGAAAAATCTACATCATAACAGGAGTTCTGACCTTTGTCACAGAAAGTCTTCTTAGTTGCCTTTTTCTCTATCACGCTTTAGAAATCATACGAAATTATATATCAGTTGAAAACTTAAAATCTCAAAATTCATCCTTTGAAACCCATTTTAAAATCAGACATTGCATTATCATGGAAATGGTACATCAAAATCATGTTACAAAATGAATTATAAAAAATGAAGTTTGGATAGTGCACTATAATGTCTATGTTCAGAACTGTGAGTGACAGTTAAGGGTTAAAATCCAAACCCCCTTTTGCACAGTAGTTTACCTTACAAAAAGTTTTAAACACTAAATTAGAAAAATTTTTACCTACTATTTGGTTTTCATTCATCAAGATGCAGTTGTGACTCATTCTCGTGGACTGGGTTAGTTGTGGTGGTTGCATAAATACTTTGGCATTATTCCCAAAGATGAAGTGAAGATTCATTTTTACCTGTGACTCCTGGACACAGTGGGATTTGTGATCAGGAGAATTGAGGTCATCTCCAGTCAGGTCACTCATTACTAAGATCATTTGCTGCATGATACCCTGTAAAGGATGACAGCCATCTCCAGTTTACAGATAATGACTTTTGACTGATCAAAACAATAGAAATCTAGAATTCCCAAGATCCATGCAGAGGGAAAATGTGTTTGATGAGCACAATAAAACATGTAATACTCAAAGCAATTACATTAACTGCAATAATACACCTCCCTGACATTTACACCTGACTATATAAAACCAAATCAATGGCAGATATTGGAAATAAAGGAGCTTATATTAGTGGCTGAGCTCAACCATCAATAGAGTTCAAATGGAGATGTTGATTATTACAAGACAACTGGTCATAAAATAAACTACCCAATAAACTGTATAAATCATGTAACAATAACAGCTCCAAATGAAATACAGCCCAAAAATAAAGTATTGAAGACATTTATTATTTGTCACTGACCTTTCATTGATTTATCAGCAACAAATACTGTACGTGAGACACATCCACAGTTGCCATGACAATGTCTCATGGCATTGTTATGAAAGACCAGATGTGAAAATAATCTATTATTTTCCCATTCTCCTTAACATTATATCAGCTTTACTGATATGCTTTTTGCATTATTTAATGGCATGAGTCAACACAAGGCTGAAACCATGTCATTTGGTGTGGAAACATATTCAATTTAATTAACTACTGTATTGATTCTGTGGTCCAGAAGAGGGGGATTTATTGTATATGGGTTTAAATGTGACATGCAGTATGGGAATTGTCTGCTAAAGCAATCTCAGCTTCATAATAACATAAGTAAAGCCTCACTAAAACCAGTGTTAGAAAGGTTTCTCTCAAGCAGCCGATGAGCTGAAGGCAATCCTTTGACTGCATAACAGCCTGTTTGCTTTTCTCACATGGGCTCCAGAGCTCTCTGAACTTCACTTTCATTTCATCCAGCCTGTGGTGTTGCAGGGACTGGCTAGTTTGCATTGCAAAGAGAATTAGCTGTTTGTGCCAGCGCTCCAGCCGACATTGAACTTGGGCTGTGATTATGGCAACGGTGGCTGTCAGGGGCAACAGTTACACAAGAAAGCATCAATGTCCTCACAAACTATAAAGACTGCAGTGCATGCAACTAGGTTGCTTTATTCTTAGAATACATAAAACACATTTAAAAAGGTTACTAGATTATATTAGGACCTAAATTGGATTTATCTTTTCTGAGGTTGTTTTTTTAATTATGTATTTAGTTTAAGTTACTTGAGGATAAAGGAACTATAATTAAATGTTCATAATTCATTAACAGATATTAAAGATTTTGAATCATTATCAGCTATTATATAATTAATAACAGATTGTGAGTTCAAAAGGTTGGGATCAGTGATATTTTTTTAAGAATTTATTCAGGAAGGATGTGTTACAAAAAATGATAGTAAAGACATTGTTTGAAAAGATTTCTATTTTGAATATGCTGTTCTTTTAAACTTTTTATTCATCAAAGAATCCTTAAAATGTATCACAGGTTCCAAAAAAAACAAAAAAAAAGAGGAAAAAAAACTAACAAAAAAAACATTAAGCAGCACAAATGTTTCCAACATTGATAATAAATCAGAATGATTTCTGAAGGATCGTGTGACACTGAAGACTGCAGCAAAGGCTGATGAAAATTAAGCTTTGCATCACAGGAATAATATATATATATATATATATATATATATTACATTTTTGATCAAATAAATGCAGCCTTGATGAGCAAAAGATACTTCTTTAAAAACATTAAAAATCATGCTGATCCCAATCTTTTGAATGGCAGTGTAAGTTGCCAATTACCCAAAATGATGTAGTGGTTTTGTTGTGTTCACTTGTTTACCCAGCAGCTATACCAAATAATATGATATTGGCATTTATTTGGCACTCAAAAATGTTTGGTTACTGAGATATATATACACAACTGTTGAAAAATTTAAATTACATATTTTTTTTGAAAGAAATGTCTCTTATGCTTACCAAAACTGCAATTTTTTGATTAAAAAAGCAGTAATATATGAAATCTTATTACAATCTAATAACCTTCTCTAAGTAGCAGGATCCAATCTTTACTTAGTGGTTTATGCATCAAAAGAATAGTATTTATTTAGATAGAATTTTTTGTAATAACATTAAAAATGTATTTAAAGCTGCAGTCCTTATATAATAAGCAAGTACACCATGAATCCATTTTCCTTAACGGTGTTTTTGGCTTATCCTGAATCACTATGGTACATATAATAAGTGTTTATATTCGGACTATTTTAGACTGGTTCGTGTAGGTACCGCTGCAGAGTAGCTGTACCTGTGTGATTCGTCATAGACATAAACAGAGAGAAGTAGCTCCGACTAGAATGTTCTTCCGCAAGACGCATGCGGTTCTGTTTATTAACCGCTAGAGCGCCAAAAGTTACAGACTGCAGCTTTAAATAAGTAAGCAAGTAAGTAAATATATAATTAAATCTTCCAGACACCAAAGTTTTGAACAGTAGTATATGAATACATTATTTTAAAGTGTACCCTAGGTTTAAACCTATCACTGAAGTTCTTCAATGAAAATGTTTTTGTGTATAACTACATAAATTGAATTCAGATTAAAAAAAGGGAGATAAGCAAGAGTGTGAAATTCAGCTCTGGTTCCTGAAGCCTCTTCCTGTCCTCATCATGCTCGTGACAAAGTCTTCAGGCCTAGCCTGGGGCAATCAAACACTCAGAATGCACGCTGTGCTCAAACCACATCAAAACACAGATGAAGATTTGTTCACTGATGCTTGCCGAGACAGAAGCACCGAAAGCTTAATTTTAATGTTTAAATGCAGAAATCATGCTCAGAATAAAGCAATTATTGCTACAAACAAGGTCTGCAAACAAACTAATGTAAATTTACTTTCAAGCATTTGTTGTGTATAAGAATAAAAGGAGACACTTACTACACAGCAGAGAAGTTTGAGCAGACTTTCAGAGTGCTGCATGGCTTCAGAGAGGCAGGCCGGTCTGTGAGCGCTTCAGAAGGAGGTATGGTCGAACTCTGAAGGCCACTAAAAAAGAACGGCACCTGGAGAGCCGCCAGAGATGGGCTGTGCCATACACACTCTCTCCATAACACAGCTTAGTGTATAAGCGATGTATATCTCAAAGGAAATGCTAGAGACCCCCACAATCTATGACCCTGATGAAGAGGGGCCATTCGAACACCTCCCATAGAAACCAAAAGTAAGGAAGCGCCATTGGGACAAAGTTAGGTTGTCACTTGATTTCTAAAGTCAAATCTGGGTTCTGATGCACTATTTTATAGTGTACTTTGTAGCAAATGAATAACAGATTAAATGCCACAATAATGAGCATTAGATGGCAGGTCCTTTATTAGGATATACTGTTAACTAGTGATTCATACTGAACTTAGTGACTTACTGTTTGGTTTTATTAGATCTAAAGCATGAGTTCATGAGACAACCAAATATTTAAAGTCTACTGTGGGCAGTGCGTCACATTCACCCAAAGCTTTGGTCAAGAAAGCTCTCACATCATCACTATAGCTATTTTTTCCTAAGCACGTGTGTGTGTTCTGTTCACATATGGCTCCAGCGAGGAATGTGACAAGGTGTTTAGAGGAGTGTCTAACTTACGGTAAAGGGTGTGAGGTAATGCTGCGCAGCTCCTCCCAGAGGTATAAGGGTCTATTGGAAGACAGTCAGTCATTCAGTGAGGTCCTGTTCAAATGCCACACCACTGAAAATACAAACACAATTATGAGGTTTTAAAAGCAATTTTATACCTCTAGAGGAATGTTGGATAAGTGGAGTGTTTAAACGGTGACCTGAATTTCAGTTAATATCATTACACATTCTAGTTAATATAGCTGTTGCAAATGTCACATCAAATTAACTCTACACTGAGAGGGTTTTTCAGTGGAAATATCCTTTTAATGAACACTAATGCAAATGCGATTTTAAGTGGGTTGTAAAAAAAACTCAGTAGAAAAAAAGCAAAGCAAAATAACATGAAAAAGAAAAAAGAAAAAACTCTTTCCATGTGCATGCCCATAAGAATGGTACGTTTTTGTGTGTGTGTGTGTGTGTGTGTGACAAATTGGTGCTATTATGGGATACAGCATTTCTAAACAAACAAACTAACAATTAAATTAAATAATATATTTTTTTCTGTACTGTATTTTTTATGGTCTTATCATTTACTCTGTGTTCTAGCACTTTGGTTTTGATAAACGTACCTTATAAAATGAATAATGAAATAAAATAAATGAAATGAAATAATAATAAAATCATTATTTGCTACATACATGCCCATAACAATGGTACATATGAATTAGTGCTATTAATTAAGAGATACAGGGATACAGAATTAATAATATTTTAATAATAAAGGGATACAGAATTCTTGTCTGGGATGATAATGAGCAATAATTGAGCTAAAACGAGGTGTACTTTATTTTGGTGGTGGTGGTGTGTGTGTGTGTGTGCACGCGTTTTTGTGACAAATGAGGACATAAATTTGTATAATGACAAGGGTATGACACAAAGAGAAGGTGACTTTTCAGGACATTACCCCATGTCCCCACTTTTCAAAACGCTTATAAATCACACAGAATGGAGTGTACTGAAAATCTGAAATAGCACAAAGTTTCCTGTAAGGGGTAGGGTTAGGTGTAGGGCAATAGCACATACAGTTTGTACAGTATAAAAACCATTACGCCTATGGGATGTCCCCACTTTTCACAAAAACAAACGTGTGTGTGTGTGTTTGTGTCTCAGGCAGTGATGAAAGTGATCTGTACCTGCACTGCTCAAACCCCTCTGCATAGATAAACTGTTACCTCATCAGAGAACCTGGAACACACACACACACACACACACACACACACACACACAAATATCCCCATGCACATACACTCAAGCACATTCAGACAAAAAAACATAAATATTGCTGCTGTGAGCAATTGATTAGTACAAATACCTCTCACTAAATATAGCACAGGCACTTCATCAGTCTGCACGAGTACAGAAGATCACTTTAGATCTGCGATGAATCTGTTGTATACACAGTGAGTGATGTTTTCCCCACCTAGCTTCAGCTCACATACTAATGTTAGGTTTACCATAGACCTGACAAATACATTCAGTAAAAGAAAGTGTTGGAGGGAAAAGTCTAACTTTAATGTCAAATCCAAACAAATACAATTTTCATCTGCAACCAAAGAGATTTCTAAAATGTAATACTTGTATATAAAAGTATACATCATACAAAGAGTAGACTGATGACACAAAGAGACTGTGAAGCGTGAAAGTAGCCTGCTTCCATTGCCAGTATCTTAAGGTTTTTGTTTTGATATAAGGAAACATGTTGACCATGATGTTGTCCCATTTTAAAATGTGTCAGATCCTGTATACAAACAAACGTTTGACTGATGGATGTATTCGTTTAGACCAACGGCAGATGGTCTGTCTCGCTTCAGCTGCCTCACACATGCTGACCTGATGTAACAGCAAGATTGGCAGCACCTGGAACAGGTTCAGCTCTATATAGCGTTCTTGGCTTCACTCATCCATGAGCATGAAAGGCAGAACGCTTCACCTGTCAGTGTGGTATGTCTATATGGATTCTTCTCAAACCCTGGCACAATATTTTCATCTGATCTAAGAGTCTTTCTTCACCCACGAGCAGGGGGTTCAGTTAAGTCAGCAACAGTTTAGACTACAAGCTGTTTTATGTACTATTGCAGTAGGCCAGCAGTATTGAGAAAATGTCAGGTTGGCAAATCTATGAACAGTCATCACATCATACAAGATTTTATGAATTAAAGATACTTTAAGAAGGGACAGTGTAAATTGCAAAATTGCAAAAACATTAGTAACAACAACAATAATTAACACTTATGCATTGTTTGGGGTAATTTAAGACCTGAAAAGAAGGTTGCTGAAATAAATAAAAAAAGTTCACTTTATCTAAATGACTTTGTCAACACTTGCTACCTCTTTAAAACAAACAAAAAGAAAAAACAAAAAAAAAAAACTGGAATGACATATGCATGTTAGTGTGAAAAAGTCACACTCAGGATGTTCGGGGTCTCTGGAGACCGCACATAGAAACAAATGGGAAAAAAGATAAAATAAATATCACTAAATCGGCAATAATGCAGAAAACATATACACAGAAATTAAGTGGCAACATACACACTCACACAGGTGTACACCTTAAACCAGTGCTTCCCAAACCTGTCCTGGAGGACCCCTAGCCCTGCACATTTTATATGTCTAACCTTATCTAACACGTCCTGATTCAACTCATCAGCTCGTTAGTACATGAATTGAAATAAAGACATGAATTGGGTGTGTCTGATAAGGGAGACATACAAAATGTGCAGGGCTAGGGGTCCTCCAGGACAGGTTTGGGAAGCACTGCCCTAAACAAACAGTGCATAAGGGTTAAATTGAATTAAATTTAAATGATCTATCTATCCACATATATCTACCATCTACCCATGTCATCCCATATATCTACCCACATGTGCTATCTACCCATGCATGTATCTAGCCATGTAACCATGTCTACCCATATATCTATCTAGATATCTACCCATATCTACCCATCTATCCATATCTCTAACCATATATCTACCCATGTCTACCCATGTATCATCCCATCTACCATGTCCACACACACACACACACACACACACACACACACACACATATATATATATATATATCCATCTACCCATGTCAACTTACATGTCTACCCATCTATTAGTTTGTTGACTCATATATATATATATACTCATCTACCTATATGTCCACCTATGTATCTACCTATCTACCCATGTCTACCCATATGTCCACCTATCTACCCATATATCTACCCATGTCTACCTATTTATCTACCCATCTACCCACGGCTACCTATATATCTACCATCTATCCATGTCTACCCATATATCTAGGTACCCACAAATCGACTCATATATCTATTTACCTATATGTCTACCCGTATATCTGCCCATTTCTACCCATATATCTATCCAATGTTTACCTATATAGCCATGTTTACCAATATATCTACCATATATCCTTGTCTACCCATATTTCTCCCTTGTGTCTAACCATATATGTAGATACCCACAAATCTACTCGTATATCTATTTACCCATGTCTACCCATCTACGTCTATCCATATACACACACCCATCTATCTACCCAATGTCTACCCATATATCTATCTACCCATGTGTCTACCCATACATCTACCCATCTATCTACTCGTATGTATATTCATATATCCATCTACCCACAAGTCAATCAGTCAGTCAGTGAGTCAATCAATCAATCAATCAATCAATCAATCAATCAATCAATCAATCAATCAATCAATCAATCAATCAATCAATCAATCAATCAATATGTCTATCATTCCATCCACTCATCCATCCATCCATCCATCCATTTAACTGCCTACCCACCTCTTGTGGGATCACAAGAGATCTTTTTCCTCAGAACTGCTTCTAAAATGATCCTTACAGTCTAATGCTATATGCTTAGCACATTCGTGGGCATTCTCACTTTTTGTTTTTATAGAAAAACAGATGGTTGGGCTTTCAGGAAAGTGGGACAGGCCAAATATAGACAGCAGCAGTAAATCATCATCAACAACACGCTGCTGAAGCGCTATAGTGAATCTCACAGTTTGAAATAGAGTTTATAAATAACCGCAATACTGCCAATAGAGCCATATAGGAGAGAAGAAATAGTTTTCAACACCCTCAGAGCTGACTGAAAACAGTATGCCAGATCAGAGAATCCACTCTAACCACTCACACATGGCACTGCATCAAGTATAAACTGTAAAACAAATCATACAGAACATCAACCATAAGATTTAGGAAGCAGAGACTGCTGCAATGGGAATCTTTTTTTTTTATTTCATATAATTCACAAGGCAGCGACCCCCAGCAGGCCATGAAGAACAAGTACCAAATACTCTCTATTCACATTCAGGAACATGTCAAGAAAACAAATTACAACACAACACATGATACAGAAATTCTCTTGAGGGGCAACTGATTTTAAAATGCTTATAATAAGATGCTGGAATATACAGAAATTAACCAAAGATCTTTATTAATTCAAAAATGCTATGTAATTATCTTTGTTTTGTTTGTTTCTTTGTATCGTTTATGTGGAATCGAGAGAGGAGACCAGTCTGAGGAGGCATGTTGGGTGACCAATAACACTGGTTCCATACTTCTGCTACAATACTCAAAAGACTTAATATTACACGTTACGCCCATTTCCTACAGCTACTTTTCAGTCCCAGCTCACCATATTCAGGCTAAACATACTTTTTGAATTTTGCAATTGCTTTCACAAGAGCAGCTTTTCTGCTAGGCCTAGCATGTAAGAAGGAGGTGATGCTTCTCATCAATTTAAACTACAGGACTCATTCAGTTTCTATGCCAAACTATAAACGGAAATTCACAATAAACATTACAAATGAACCCAAAGGCAACAAACACTCACTGTAATTGCGTTCCCATTATTTTAATAGAGCTAGAGGGGTGAATCACAGTAAAACATGTACAGGTCATATCTTACCCTTTTTGTTGTTGCTTTGAAATTATAATTTGCATAGGAAGCAAGAATCCCTATTTGTGTACCATTAAGATTATTTGCATTGTGACATTATTTTAATGACATTATTTCCCCCCCAAATTTTCATGATTGCAATGCATCCAAAATTGTTTATTCTCACAAGATTCTCATAAGACTCTACTATATTCATACTTCACAACTACAGTAAATATCCTTATTTTTGCATTTTGACAATGTTCGCAACCCATTTTACTTTTGTATTGTATTTACTGCACAAGTAAAAAATTCTATGTAGCAATGCAAAAATTCATAATGGTTGCTTGCATATTGGATGCTTCATTTTCTTTGCACAAAATATAATAGTTTATTTTTCCTCTTGGTTTGTGGTGAAATAATGACCCTGACAGTCTTTGTGAGATTCACCCCAAGAGAGACTTTAGAAATTTTCTTAAGGGCCAAGAATAATCAGCTAGAAAAGAATGAGATAATATGTCTAATCAAACATAACATGGTGTACGTGAACCATTTCAAATAGATTGCATTACAAATAGAAAGGACAGGGACTGGTCATCGTGTCACAAAAGATAACATCTTTAAGACAATTTAGATTCTTTACAGAAAACATGGCTTGGAAACTTCTCAGTACATATACTGGATTTATAATATTTACATACGATACATGAGTCCTCCATATAGACTCCACTGTTAAAGGCCAGGACGTCACCTGGATCCACTTGCATTAACGTCATGCACTATTTATCTGGCCCTTCACATCCCTGTTACCTTCACGGAATGTCAGTCATTATTACGATATGTAGTTAAAGGGGTATTTACCTCTCGTCATGGACAGACTGAACATTACTGCCTGCATTCTGAGTGTGTGTATTGGAGTGTATGCTTGTGTGTACCTCCTAAATAGACCTCCGACATAGATAGCAGAACAATCAGGATGTCAAAGCCTCCGTCATCTGCCCATCAGCCTCTGAAAATCATAAACAAGCGGCATCCACATGTACACTGCTGTATACCATGCCAGGAAAGGACCATGTAAACGATGTGTCTGAACACACTGTCCTTATTGGCAGTATACAGATTTTCTGCTGATGGGACATCTCAATATGTGGAGGCAGGTTTGGAAAACCTGAGTGCGTTCAGGCAAGACCCTAATGCTGATGATGCCTTTGAATGCATCTGCATTAGCCAGCGCTTCATCTATGGGCAGGTTCAGAGAAAGTGTAAGGGCACAAACCCGATCTTCAACCTCAGTGTGCTCATGCTTTTACTGTTGATCATTTCAACATGTTTGCTGCTGTCCTTTCAGCACAATCAGTTCTTTAGTATGGTTCTTCTGAGATGATTACACATCTCTGATCAGACTCTACATTCACAGACACACAAATAAACACACACACACAGGCATATTTTTTCCTTAGATCCAGGCACAAAGTTCAGAGGCATCCATCTGAACGTCAATCTAACACCGGTCATCCTCATCAGTGTCACTGAGAAGCTCGCAGCCTGACGTCCCCGATGTGGCTTGTGCTAGTCGTTTACGGAAATGTCCGTTAGGCACCTGCCAGGTGTGACGTAGTTGTGGAGCAGAGCTGATGGTGTTGGAGCGGCCCAGGCTGGTTGCCATGGCAGCCTCAAAAGTGAGAGTGTCCTCTATACCACTTGAGTCCGGACTGTTAACGTCCTCCTGCAGTGGCAGGTATGGTTCCGAGATGTAGCGGTGAGGGGTAGAGTGGGCCATGGCGGTGCCTGGTCCTGTCCCGGTTGGTTCCTCCCCTTCCTCTGCAGGCTGGGCCCGTGACCGAACCTCCCCTTGTGTGGGATGAGAGCGGCACACTAACGGAGAGTAGGAGATGTGGGGCCGAGGCCGAGAAGGTGTCTGTGGGAGTTGACGGCGCCCTCGAGGTGTCCCTGAATCAGAAGCGGAGGGAACTGGGCTGCCTGAACTATTTCCCTATAGGGATAAGAAGAGATGGGGTAAATGATTATGGGTAAATAAATAGAGAGTGAGAGAGAGAGAGAGAGAGAGCAATGAGATGATGGAGAGAAGAAATAAAGGCATAATTATGTACATAACTGTTCAAAAGCTTGGTGTCTGTAAGATTTTGGAAAGTTTTGGAAAGAAGTTTCTTATGCTCACCAAAGCTACATTTATTTGATCACAAATACAGTAAAAACAGTAATATTGTGAAATATCATTACAATTTAAAATAACTATTTTCTATTTTAATGTATTTTAAAATGTAATTAATTTATTTAATGGCAAAGTTTAATTTTCAGCAGCCATTTCTCCAGTCTTCAGTGTCACATGATCCATCCAAAATCATTTTAATTTGCTGATGTGGTGCTCAAGGAGCATATCTTATTATAATCAATGTTTAAAAAAGTTTTGCTTCTTAATTTTTTTTTTTTGTGGAAACTGTGATGCATTTCAGGATCCAGCATTCTTTTATAAAATGAAAGTTCAAACGAACTGCATTTATTTGAAATAGATATCTTTTATAACACTGTAACATGTTTTTACTGCCACTTTTGATCAATTTAATTCAAATTACAAACCCTTAGTATTTCCTTTCCATAGTAAACACTAAATATTCTGCCATGTCAGAGGGTGTGCACATGTGTTTGTGTCCTCACCTGTCTGAGGGTCGTGTGCTTCCTGCCCTCACTGGGCGATCGAGAGTGGCGTCTCTCTTGGGACTGACTTCTTTCCTCTGAGTTGCAGCGAGAGACGTCTGGAGACAGCAGGTGTCTTCGCTCTTTAGACCGTCCTCTCTCTTTGTCCACTGGCTCCCGCAAGTTTGACCTGACAGCTGCACATGCACAAGCATAAGCACATGTTAAGACAAGTGCAGACACAAAAATACACACATAAATGCGGCCATAGCCTGGGCATCTTCATAAAGCACTTACATATGTCCAATATCAATACTGGTCCTGGTGACCCAGCATTCTGCACATTTTGTATGTCTCTCTCTTATCTGATACACTCAATTTATGGAGCTCTCAACTGATGAGCTGATGATCTGAATCAGGTGTGTTAAATGGGAGAGACCCCCAAGACTGGGACTGAATTATGTTTTTCAATATTAGTTTTGACTTGGTACCAAAGTACCAGTGCTTTTGACATCCCTATTGCAAACTGACCTCTGAAGCTTCTTTGCCTGGGTCTTTCCAGTCGGTCTGGGCTCACCCTCTCCAGCGAGAACTCTTCCTGCCAGTCACCATTCACACACTGATCACCGATCGTGGAGAACGAGCGCTTCATCAGTTTGCTCTCTGAAGACACCTGCTGTACATGCACAAAATACAAAAACACATAGAGAACAAACAAAACACGCACACAAACCCCAAGAGCACACATGCATCAACAAACAGAACACAAAAATAGAGACAAAAATGAAACAAATTCTTGTTATGCTGTAAGATTTACACATTCTCTCTTTGAAACCATACATAGTGACATTACACTAAACAATGTAAATGAAATGAGTTCCTATATTAAAAAGGTTTCTGAACTGAGCTCTTAAAAAAGGCAACCACCACCTCCTTACATTCCCTGCTGGAAAAAACAGGTTGGTCAAGCTGGGTAAGATGGTTTGTTTCTGGTAGCCGGTTACACCATAGGTCCCTTCTATATTAAACAAGGTGGTCCACCAGTTTTAAACAGGCTTACCTTAGGCACACCAGTTAATCACCATCTTAAACATTTAACCCCAAATAAATCATACATAATATTAATAATTGTTTTATACACTAATAATATATCAATATTTATATTACTTTTATATTTATATAAATTATCAAAACTATTTTTAAATAATCATATATATGTTTATGTAACTAGAATATATTCAGGATTCATATTTTAAACACTATAATTCCATATTAATATGGAGGTTTTGCGACATGAACATCTACAGAAGCTGGTTTTAGTTTGATTTTCCAGCAGGGTTACACATTACATTCCCACCAAATCACAAACTACCCCTTTCTACCCACTGCTTCCGTTCTCTCTTTGGGATCAATGGCAACACTGACGCTAACCACAGAGCAGATTTAGACAGAGCAGCTAGTTATCGCTAGGCTAAGCGAACACAGGTAGTACCTGTGGCTCTATCGCCAGGCGAGGCATGGAAGAGGCTCGGATAGAGACGCCTCTCCCTGGCACTTGCAGAGGATCGGCCTGCATGCTAGTGGGGCACAGCACACTGCTAAATTCTTTGTGCTCTGGCACCTACGCAGTTAGAAAGAGAAAAAACGGGGAGGAAGGAAAGACATTCAGTCCACAACACTTAGCAGCTCTAAAGCCCCATTCACACCAAGAGTGATAAAAATAGCTATAAAGAGAACTATATTTGCATTCACACCAGCATTGTTTTTTTTTTATAAGCTTACACACTCCAGTTTTAAAATTAACGTACAACGATGGAAGTGACCTGCTGTTGCTTTATGTTTCACAAAGACACCAAAGGAGAAACTGATATCCTACGAGATAAAGACGAAAGAGTTTAAGAGAATCTGTCACAATCCTAATAGATTTTCGCGTTTTCTCTAGCTAGTGTAATCTATCTGATTTAACATTGAATTTAGCTAAAGCAGTCAATGTAGCGGAATAAAAACAACACAGTCTTTTTCAGTGCAACTCCAAAGGAGGCAAGAAAGACATTGTCGTCGAAACTAATCCTGTATACCTGAGGTAGATTTATGTTTTCATGTTACTCTGTTTGCTCTGTAGAACTTCTCCACAATGTCTTCTGCTATTTTAATCCGTAAGCCCTATAAATTCCAATGAAGTCTGTCAGTGTTTTATCGTTCATCAGCTGTAAAAAAAACTGTTCTGAAATTGATCCCAACAATTGTTTTGCTATATCATTATAGTTGTGGTGTGAACTTTGCTATTCACCTAAATTTAGAATAATTTTTAGAACTTAGTTATCATTGTCGTTCTTGGTGTGAACAGGCCTCAAATATCATCGCACCAAGTGTGTCATTGTTAGGAGTGGGCATAGAATAGAAATGCAAGGTTATGAACTAAAGTCAAAATAACCTGGCTAATCTTACCCTCATGTTTTAGGAGCAATTATTTATTTAAAGATAAGAAAAGATAAGTTTATATCCAAAAATGTCATAGAGGAAAAGTAAAGTGGCAAGAGGGAAGCACCATAAGCACAACATAGAGCCAATACGTATAAGCAACTCAAAGGGGGTGTAGAAAGTTTCAAAGCAGAAGCCACACATATTGGGCATACACACAAGCGCTCTTGCACAAAAGAGTTCCAAACATAAACCAACTTAAAATCCCATAAGACATCTAGTGTTATATCACAGTTCATGGCAGAGAGGCAAAGAAAAAGCTACCAGGAGGGGTAGAAAATAAGAGTACAGATAAGAGCACAGAAAGACATCTAAGCTTGTGTATAACTGCTCACTGGTTATA
Source organism: Onychostoma macrolepis (assembly GCF_012432095.1). Taxonomy (NCBI): domain Eukaryota; kingdom Metazoa; phylum Chordata; class Actinopteri; order Cypriniformes; family Cyprinidae; genus Onychostoma; species Onychostoma macrolepis. The sequence continues at coordinate 21,223,194 of NC_081162.1, forward strand.
TAAGTGCTGGAAGTTATCTGGACCTGGCAGTCTAACCTTGAGAAACCACATCAATACGCCCTTCCAAACCTTGAAAAATCAGCTCTCTAAAATCTCTCCCTTTACAAGGCCAGAAGGCAAATAATAAAGGGATGACAATAAAGCTGCAAATGTGAAAAGAAAACGAGTTAGGAAAAGTAGAAGCATCATGCAAGATTGTGAATCAGGGAGGTGATGTCCATGCAGATGACTTTCTGATAGATTAAATATCAATGCAATTACAGTCTGTGCTTTGCAAATCATATCTCAAAATTAAGACCCTGAAAATTTTGTTTCACTTTTCTATTTCCTAAAACTTTTACAAATGGATCAGTGTTTGGCTGTGTGGTATTCAGACCCTGTTACCATTTGTATCAGTTTTCCAAACTGAATTATTCATAATTTGCAAGGGAATTGACTGAGAATGAGCCTGAATTCACATACAGTTTGAGAATTTTAAATAGATTGTGAATGTTGTTTCAGAAACATAAAGTAGCTATCAGGTATTTCATGCACATGTATAAAATAACGAATAAAACACATTATGCAAGACATGTCAAGGCATACTATGTCAGTATGTCTAAGGTGAGATGTATTTCTTTGTGTATTTAGTTTCTCCTACCATACTCTGAGGGTGATACTGGTGTTGGTATTCATCCCTCTCTTCCATGCTGTCTTGGGCCAAGGGCTGCATGAAGAGATCTTGAGGGGAGATGGGACTCAGTGCCACAAACCCACCTCTACTCCTGAGGAAACAACAGAGAAACTTGTCAATTATGCTCAAGTTGGCTTGCACCACAAATGCGCCCACAAACAGGTTGCAAACTGTGGGTACAAACACTGTTTTTGGCGATCAGAAATAAGATTTTTAGCACAGTTCATTTAAAATGTTTGCGACTTTGCGATTGAATATAATCAAAAAGATCAAGACCTCAAGCTGACCCAAGCTGGGCCAGGCCAAAATGATCATTTTAAGAAGGGGGATATAAACATTTGATGCATAAATAATTTTTTTTTTCGTGATATAGCATAACATGTAACCGAGAGGTAAATTGTATGTTATGTAAAAGTATATATAACATTTAAATTTTTATCACAAAAATTGTGTTAAAGAATTGTGTCTCTAATGCTTTAAAATACTGCACCGTATTGTGTATATACAGTGTATATACAGGTGCAGAGCAGGGTTATTATTAACCCTAACCCTATAAGCTAAAACTCAAACCATGACAAAACATCTTCACTAATTAAAATATACATTAACTGAAATAAATTTCATCTAGTTGCCAAAGCAACATTTCTCATTTGAATTTAATTTATGCTGAAGTATTAAAACAAACTAAAACTCAATTATGGCTCGTTTCCACTGAGCGGTATGATTCGGTACAGTACGGTACGGTACGCAATTATTTCCATTTCCACTGTCAGAAGTTGTGAATGGTACCAAAATAGCAAACCGTACTGTACCACTTTTTAGGTACCCTTCCGTTGGGGTACCTATCACAGCAAAGGGTACCAAAAGGGTGGAGCTAAACTCACTGCAGAACGTTGACTGATTGACTAGAATCGTCACTTTTGCGTGATACTAGGGGATAAGCTTCTCCTTCACTCGTTCCGCTCTGCTGTCCGTTAGTGTTGGGAATATTTACATCAGAGTGCGCAAACACAAAAAAAATATAATAGTGTATTTTATAATTTTATATTTTCACACAGACTATAGCCGTTTCTCAATATGGGTTCTTGTGTACTTGTAGAACATCATTGCCCAAAAACCTGCGTAATTTTCTAAATATACTGTTATTGTGTCATGAAATGTAGTTTTAAGAGTTTTTCAGGCGAGAATGTAGTTGTTTAAAACTCAAATCTGCAGTTTATTTATAAAGATAGCGCCTATTTGAAAATTTGCTATGCCGATTTCGGAGCTCCATGCGATCACCGGGCGCTCAGTGCTCATGTATCTGCATAGAGCAGCCTTAGCTCGGCTAGTCCTTCCGACATTTGCCGCTGGCTCTGATGTCTCTGTATTGATTAAACATGAGATACAATTAGTTTTGGGTAGGCTATATTTAACAGGCATTCGTGTTCTCATGAATCTATTATTTGTTCCTGGTCATATCGTTTTGGCTGAGCACAAAGTTATGTTTAACTTTATATATTTATTTTGAACTTTACCATAGAACAGCGCTGACCTGTAGCATACTTTTGAATAAATAGTTGCTTTTGTCTTATTTCCTCTTATATAAGCCTCTTATACTTTGTACTTATACTTTTATAAAGGTTATTATTGTTCATTAAAACTGACATTTAACAAAAAGAGGCAGAGTTGTGCTTATTGTCGCACTTTATCTTTGATCGCTACTTTCCGGCATACACCACGCCTACTAAGTAAGGGTACTATTGGCAGTGGAAACGCAAGCCTGATCAAGGTTACCGTACCGAATCGTACTGTATTTGAACTGAAAAATGAGAAAATCGTACTGAACTGTACCGTACCGCTCAGTGGAAACGAGCCATTATAGAACTATATAGACATATAATTATTATTTTTTTTTTTAAATGACAAAAACACAACAAAAAAATTACTTAACTAAAAATAAAATGAAAACGGAAAATATAAAAATAAAATCGAATTCAAAATCTTAAAAACTATATTGTATATCAACAATACTAAAATAACACTGGTTCAGACAGATACAGGGCGAATGTACTGTAAGTACACACACACACACACACACACACAACATGTACAATTACAGGGCAGATCCTGCACTGTGGGACAGGAATGGCAGAGCTTTGGCACTGCAGAGAATGTCCTGTGGCAGTGAAGATGCATCCATGCGTTGGAACATCGGTGCATGTTTCTGCAAGACAACATTAGATGGTCAGCACAATCTTTCCAGCGACGCAGTGATCCAGTACCCCAAAAAACAGTACATCTTTTTCAAGTTAAGGAAGTTTACACTTCAAATTGAGATACAAAGGTTTTTTTGTTATGTCTTTAGTAAAATGAATAGCATTCTATATAGTTAGATGTATGGCAATGGCAATGTTGCATATACAGTATAAGCTGTTTCAATAGGCATGAAAAGTCTTTAGCTCTGAAGTTCTAGTGCTGTAGAAAGTAAAAGACATCTTTACCTGTTCCTCAAGCTGTTGCCGGAGCTTCTTAGCTTTGTTCTGCTTGTAGTAGTCCATGATCATCATGGCTGCATAAATTTTCCCAATGGTCATGTCACTGGCTGGAAGAAAGATTTATTTGTTGTAGAAGACTAAGATTTCTGAGATGCCGGCTGCAAATTACACTCACTTTCAGGGGAGTCAGTGGGCACCCCTAGTGGGCAATAATGGCACCAACAAGCTAAATTGTCAAATCCAAGGTGAATTATTCTCAAAAAATAAAAATAAAAGATAAAAATAATATAAATAAATACAAATGCTGTTAAATCTTTAAGAAAATATAAAAAATTAATTTTCTCACTCAGATCTCTCACCTTTATGGATGGGTACAAGCAGATCAAGAGATTTCTGGGAGAGGTGTGGCCAGATGACACTGATTTCCTTCTGCAATTCTATGTCCATCTGACCCCTGTCCTCACCCCCTGTTAGACAAAGACCATTTAACTAATATTACTGTGGGGAAAAAAGACAAATCACTGGATATTTGATCTTTATAAAACTGCAAATTAGCAGTAGTGGCAACCTCGAGCAATTTTAATGTCCAGCGCGGTGCGTATCAGTGCCATAAGAGTGGAGGTGAAGTGGACGGACATGTCTTCATCCACTGGCATGTTCATCAGAACCAACCGCTGAGAGAAAGTCCCCATAATGACAGAAGACAATTGAAACACAAGCACTGCAAAGCTTGGGAGTGAGCATGTTTTTAAAATAGTGATCTAATAGTCATCTAGGTTTAGTTGTCTTTTAACTTCTACAGTTAACACTAAGAAGACGTCACAACATCACACATTCATGCACACAGTTGAAACACATATACTGGATAGAGACAGATTAGAGATTTATGCATTGAAATTGGAAAAGGATCACACTTTATGAATATGCCCTTTGCAATATGTTTTTAAAGGGTTACTCCACCCCAGAATGAATTTTTTTTCATTAATCACTTACCCCCATGTTGTTCCAAACCCGTAAAAGCTTTGTTTGTCTTCGGAACACAATTTAAGATATTTAGGATGAAAACTAGGAGGCTTGTGACTGTCCCATTGACTGCCATGTAAATAACACTGTCAAGGCCCAGAAAAGTACGAGTTCGGAACGATATAGGAGTAAGCGATGATTTTGATTAATGACAAAATTTTCATTTTGGGGTGGAGTAACACTTTAACACTGGAATAAATGTCAGGGTTATGACAGTGTTTTGAAGACATTAAGGTGACATATTCAAATAAAGTATCATTGGTGGATGTACAGGGACTTCACGGTAGGATGATAAAAGACAATGACAAAGAGTAACATTACTGATCTGCTACAAATTATAATAGAGCTATATGTATTGCAATTATTTGACATACAGTGGTCCTAAAACACTTAAGCTGTCACTGCATTAGATAGAAAAAATAAAACCAAGTGCAAACTTTTAGCTAACTTGTGTTTCACAAATCATTCTCACTTGGTTCATTAAACTTTTACATAATGCAAAAATACAGAATTCATATTATTTTAGTTTAAATTGTCCAAATACATCTTCAGGACACTGTAACTATGGCCCTGAGCTTGAGCCTCTTGAAACCAAGCAGACTTCATTCAAATTGTAATACTGCAGACTACCTTATACGCCACTTTGGAGGGGCATTTCTTGCCCAGGCCAAGCGGTGGCGACATGCAGGTCAGCATCTCGTACATATCAGTGTAATGAATACGGCCACTAGGAGGGGGCAGTCACCAGGGGCAATGTGATGAAGAAGAGGAGGAGGAAGAAGAATTGGGCATTCCCAAGGAACGAGGGAGGAGAGGAAGATTGGCGTAGAGGAAAAAGGAAACAACAGAAAAGATAGAGGGAGAAGGAAGAGACAGGAAAGGGAAGGTCATTTTAATGTGTTTCATACTTAAGAAAAGAAAAACTGTCAAAAAGGGAAACTGATTAAACACAGAGGTGAGGTCAGGTGGAGGTCTTTCTATGCAATGCCGGCATAGAAGAGGCTAAAGGAGAGAAAATATTAAAACAGCCAAAGATCTGATGAGTCAAGCAGGTGGATCTGAGGATTTGACTGGCTGTATTGAAAAGGAAGCACTGCTATTATAGTTAGTTAATAAACATTAACCCACAAGGGGCATTGTGCTTAGAGTCAGGAATTAACAAGGGCTCTGGTTAAAAATGGCAGCAAAAAAAAATGTATGACTTGCTGAAATTTATTTTTTGTTAATGTATGTAATGTGTGTATAAATAATATTTATTAAATATAATACATGCATATAAAATCATATATGTAAAAAATGTAGTGAAATATACAAATACAAATACTATATATGTATATATATATATATATATATATATATATGTGTGTGTGTGTGTGTGTGTATGTGTGTGTGTGTGTGTGTGATTAAATGTAATATTTTTTTTTTTTATAAAAGTAAAAAATATGCCCTCATAATATAAAAACTGCCAAATAGCAAATATTTCCCCTTTAAAAATATAACGTTAATTTATCAAGTTAATGTAGGTCAGGGGAGAGATGAGCATAAAGTTCTCTTGATTTACAAACAGGTGAGGCAATGGCGAACATGAGGAGTCTGCCCTCCTCTAACCTAAAACCCACATTTATGCAATAATGTTCAATAAAAGCCCCAAATCCAATTCAGACACAGAGAGACTGAATCCCTACTGACATCCACTGGCAGTGTTAGATATTATCTAATGGAGTTCACTGATGGATGGCTCTCAGTGTCATTAACTGCAGCAGTTATTCACACTTCAGGAGCGGGACACAGGCCAAAGGGATGAGCTGTCTCTCTGTGCGCTGAGCTCTTGTCTCTGCCAGTCTTTGACCCGGTGGAAAGTAGCACTGGAGTAGATCACGGAAACGAGAAAGGGGTGCAGGGTGTTATATAGTGAAGGAGTGGGGAATGATAAAAGGAGAGGAGGAGAGTGAGGCAGAGGGGTAGTTTTTTGTGGGTGAGCCAAACCTTGCATGCCACCCTGTAGGGACAATTCTTTCCAAAGCCCAGTGGAGGTGATATTGTGCGTACTACTTTGTACATCTCCTTATAGTGTAGTTTTCCACTGGAGAAGGAAATACTGGCCGTTAACAGTAAATTAGACAACTTCAAGATAAATGTAGTAGGAGTGGTTATTTTTCATGAAATACATTTTAATGGGGTCATACCATACATTAGTGAAGTTTTTTGCACCAAAAACCATCATGATATAGCTATTCCATTTTACATCCTTTCTCTGAGTTTTGTAGAATCAAACTGCCGTAATTTTGCAGTTGTAATTTTCAAAGTAAATGCTCAGACAACCATTTTCTGCAGGTTAGTGTCAGTAAATGAGGTCCAAATTCAGAAATAGTTTGCTTTCTTCAAAATACCAAAGAAAATATGAAAATTACTCATGATATGACCCCTTTAAATAATCCTGCAGGGTTACAAATTAGTGCAAAGAAAGAAACAGAAACATTAATGACGATTACAAAGCAAATTTCCCTGTACATTTTTAAAATGTGACATTCATTTGGCATACGTTTAAAAAAAATTGTAAATAAACAATTGTATGTATTTATAAATACCTTATAATCAATTAAATATTATGTTGCAGAATGAGAAAATAATATATATATTTTTTTGACATCTGTGTTGCATGTGATCAACTGAAAGGAGTGGAAAGCTGTATCTCTCACCATGCTGCACGGTCATACTCTCCCCAGATCCGTACAAACTCATCCAAGTGGTGAGGACCCAGAATGGATGAGTCACGTGTCAGGTACTCAAAATTATCCATAATCACGGCCACAAACAGATTTAGCATCTAAAAGAGAGTTAGAGATGTGAAAATAGAGTCAACGAAATAGACAGAAAAGCAGAAGGGTATTCAGAGTGAGCTTCAGAGTGTTAAGCAGTGGCGGATAGTCATTTTTTCAATGATACTAGTTTCATGTTAATCAAATTTCTTTAAGGTTTTTTTTTTTTTTTTCATTTTAAAATCTCATCATATATATTTTATGTGCCAAAAAAATTGGATTTGGTGTGAATAGGTTTTGAGTGTACATTTGTAATGCTGAGTATTTGTGTCATTAAAATGAATTGTGTCTCACCAGAAAAGAACTGAAGAAGATGAAGGAGACAAAGTAGAAGTATGCAAAGTCGGTACCACAATCTTTTTTCTCATTTGTTGTTGAGTTGCTGAGAGACTCATCTGTTTCACATTCCTTCTCTCCTAAACATGATAACATGATTTCCTGCCATGACTCACCTGTTGCACTCCTAAACACACACACACACACACACACACAGAGAGAGAGAGAGAGAGAGAGACACACACACACACACACATATATACAGTACATATCATAAATTAAGTCACATTTATTAATCCTCAAATGGTGGACTGCTTCATTGTATTAGCTTGCTTGTAAAATAATTAACATACCATAAAATGTAGCACCTATTTTTTACAACAAAAAAGAAGTGAATCTTACCTAAACAACAGCATGAGTGCACCAAAAAATGTCTTAAAGTTATTGTGTTCGTTGATATGGCTTTTTGTATTTAGCTTGATGTTGCCGAATACCTTTAGTGAGATTACAAACACATAAAAGGTGTCTGTCACATTTTCAGGCTTAATGAGGTAAAGTAATAAAAAAGTTGAAAAAAAAACAAAAGAGATAAGAATATAAAGATGGAAAGTCTGGAGACAAAGACAACTTTTACCTGCATGCCAATGATGGCATAGATGAAAAAGAGCATGGCGATTAGCAGACAGACATATGGAAGAGCCTGCAAGACAAATCTCATGTTAAACACTAAACTCAAAAAATTTATATTAAATTATATTTACATTTCCTGATGAAAATACATGTAATAATGTTAAAGTTTTAGGTAAAATGACAGTTTATGAAATATAGATTGAATGGTTCTCTTTCCATTAATAATCTATGTAACCCAGATGCTTGATAATACGGAGCCTTTTACAGGACATTGTGGTGGGAAAAATTCGGGTTGAGTGGAAAAAATTCAGGGTGGGAGGAAAAAATATTTTTCAAATGTTTTGCGTTCTCTCGCAAAACTTTTGCGTTCCCTCGAGAAACTTTGCGTTCTCTCGAGAAACTTTTGTGTTCTCTCGCAAAGATATTTGCGTTCTCTCGCAAAAATATTTGCGTTCCCTCGCAAAACCATTTGAGTTCAGACAAATTCTTCCTGTTTACTTTACAGCTTGCAGTGGTTACAGCTCGTATGTTCACAATGGAGCGTTTCATAGAGTTTTATTTTGAACTTGGACTCAAATAAATTAATAAGTCGGTGCTTAGTTCAAGGCACGGTTTTGGGACATAATAAAACGCTTAATGTGGCTTAATGTTTTAAAACAGTGAGGACCAAATTCTATAATAATAAAAGCTTATAAAATTATTAGGCTAATATTAATAACCTTATTAATAATATTACTATTAAATATATTACTATTTAATATTAATATTAAAGCAGAATAGCCCAGAATATGAACGCAATGCCCTGCATATAGCCTAAGCTTTTTCTCCCCCATAAAACGCTTAAGGTAGGCTATAATGAAAAGGTGATTTAAAAATACCAAATCAGTTGCATTTATATTCTGGGCTATTCTCCTTTATTAATAGTAATATTATTAATAAGGTTATTAATATAAGCCTAACAATTTTATTAGTATTTATTATTTTCGAATTTGGTCCTAATGTCACTGTTTTAATACATTCAGCCACATTAAAGTGTTTTAGAATGTCCCAAAACCGTGCCTTGAACTAACCACTGTCTGACTGTATTTCTTTATACTTGAATCAAAGTTCAAAATAAAAACTTTCTGAACCGCTCCATTGTGAACATACGAGCTGCATGAACCTTTCATTATAGCCTACCTTAAGCGTTTTCTACGGGGAAGAAAAGGCTTAACGTGCAGGGCGTTGCGTTCATATTCTGCTTTATTAACAGTAATATTATTAATAAGGTTATTAATGTTAGCCTAATAATTTTTATCAGGATTTATTATCGAATTTAGTCCTCCAATGTCACTGTTTTAAAACATTATAAGCCACATTAAGTGTTTTAGAATGTCTGACTGTATTTCTTTATACTTGAGTCAAAGTTCAAAATAAAAACTTTATGAACCGCTCCATTGTGAACATATGAGCTGTAACCACTGCAAGCTGTAAAGTAAACAGGAAGAGTTTGTCAGAACTCAAATTGGACAATCGAAAAAATGCGAATTCAGGCGCTTTTCTGCTCAGAGATGCTTTTTTTCAACTTCAGGCGCTTTTTCAATTAAAAAAAGGTGCCTCTCACTGCAAAAGACACATTCTGTCTGATTGGACCTAAGGCATTTCAATGTAGTGCTACTGCAGTAAAAGCCATGTCTGACCTTGAAAGACTGGACAAAAGTCCAAAGCAGAATACGGATGGTGTAGCCCTGACGCAGAAGTTTAATCAGCCGAGCAGCCCGGAATAACTTCAGAAAGCCCATATTAAAACTCTGCAAACCAATCAGAACACAGAGGTTATTGTTTATGCATATAAATACTGGACACAAACCAATCTGAATACAAAGGTCACTGGCACTGCTTGTTGAAATAAATACTGAGCACATAGCAATCACAAAGCAGCTGGCTCGTGCAAATAAATACTGGCTAAAAAGCAGTTAGAACACAGATGTAATTGCTCATGCAAATGACTTCTGCCCACAAAGAACACATACTGTATATGAGGCTGATTGATTTCTCACTTTTGCTGAGTGGACTTTGTCAACCACAATTTCAGTGATGCTTCCTAGAACTGTGATGAAGTCAAATATATTCCATGTGTCTCTGAAATAATTCTGAAAAGATATAAAAGTAATAATGAATGCTAGAAATTCATTTCATTGTATATATACAGTATATATATGTACATTGTATATAAATATAAATAAATATATATATATATATGGTCACACTTTATATTAGGTGGCCTTAACTACTATGTACTTACATCAAAAAATAAGTACAATATACTTATTGTGTTCATATTGTATTGCAAAACACTTTTGCTGCTATTGAGGTGGGATACGGGTAAGGTTAGGGACAGGTTTGGTGGTATGGGTAGGTTTAAGGGTGGGTTAAGGTTTAAGGGTGGGTCAACAGTGTAATTATAAATGTAATTACAGAAATTAATTACAAATGTAATTACATATAGGTATTTTTAAAAATATAAGTACAATGTAAAAACTTGTATGTACACAATAAGTGCATTGTACCAAATGATTAATTTAAATAGAAGTACATATTAGTTAAGGCCACCTAATATAAAGTGGGACCATATATATATATATATATATATATATATATATAGAAAGAGAGAGAGAGAGAGAGAGAGACAGAGAGAGAGAGAGAGAGAGAAGGAACGAGAGAGTTATCATATTCCCAGTGTGTGCTTACCATAATACCAAATGCCAGGATCTTGAGAACACATTCCACAGTGAAAATAACAGTGAACACAGTGTTGAGGTATTTTAATGCATTGTCATAGCCGTCAATAGGGTCATGATGCTGATAGAAAGCAAAAAAGAGAGACAAACATAAAGGTTTTATATTTCATTAGTTTTATATATAACAAATTTTTACAGTTTACATCTATCTATCTATTTATCTATCTATCTACAAACTGAATTCCGGAAATGTTGGGACATTTTTTAGATTTGAATAAAATGAAAACGAAAAGAATTTCAAATCACATGAGCCAATATTTTATTCAAAATAGAACATAGACAACATAAATGTTTAAACAGAAATTTTACAATTTTATGCACAAAATGAGCTCATTTCAAATTTGATGCCTGCTACAGGTCTCAAAATAGCTGGGACGGGGACATGTTTACCATGGTGCAGCATCTCCTCTTCTTTTCAAAACAGTTTGAAGACGTCTGGGCATTGAGGTTATGAGTTTCTGGAGTTTTGATGTTCGAATTTGGAACATTCTTGCTTAATATAGGTTTCCAGCTGCTGAAGAGTTCGTGGTCGTCTTTCACGTATTTTTCGTTTAATGATGTGCCAAATGTTCTCTATAGGTGAAAGATCTGGACTGCAGGCAGGCAAATTCAGCACCCGGACTCTTCCACTACGAAGCCATGCTGTTGTAATAGCTGCAGTATGTGCTTTTGCATTGTCCTGCTGAAATACACAAGGCCTTCCCTGAAATAGACGTCATCTGGAGGGGAGCATATGTTGCTCTAAAACCTTTATATACCTTTCAGCATTCATACTGCCTTCCAAAACATGCAAGCTGCCCATACTGTATGCACTTATGCACCCCATACCATCAGAGATCCTGGCTTTTGAACTGAACGCTGATAACACGCTGGAAGTTCTCCCTCCTCTTTAGCCCGGAGGACATGGCGTCCTCGGTGATTTCTAACAAGAATGTCAAATTTGGACTCGTCTGACCATAGAACACTTTTCCACTTTGAAACAGTCCATTTTAAATGAGCCTTGGCCCACAGGACACGACGGTGCTTCTGGACCATGTTCACATATGGCTTCGTTTTTGCATGATGGAGCTTTAGTTGGCATCTGCAGATGGCACGGTGGATTGTGTTTACCGACAGTGGTTTCTGGAAGTATTCCTGGGCCCATTTAGTAATGTCAATGACAGAATCATGGCGATGAGTGATGGAGTGTCGTCTGAGGGCCTGAAGACCATGGGCATCCAACAAAGGTCTTCGGCCTTGTCCCACAGAGATTTCTCCAGTTTCTCTGAATCTTTTGATGATGTTATGCACTGTAGATGATGAGATTTGCAAAGCCTTTGCAATTTGACGTTGAGGAACATTGTTTTTAAAGTATTCCTTTTTTTAAAGTATATCTTTTCACGGACTCTTTCACAGATTGGAGAGCCTCTGCCCATGTTTACTTCTGAGAGACTCTGCCTCTCTAAGACATCCATTTTATAGCTAATCATGTTACAGACCTGATGTCAATTAACTTAATTAGTTGCTAGATGTTTTTTCAGCCCTTTGTTGCCCCCGTGCCAACTTTTTTGAGACCTTTAGCTGGCATCAAATTTGAAATGAGCTGATTTAGTGGATAAAAGTATAAAATTTCTCAGTTTAAAATAAGAATTATGTTCTCTATGTTCTGTTGTGAATAAAAATATTGGCTTATGTGATTTGAAAGTAGGGCTGCACGATATATCGTTTTAGCATCGATATTGCGATGTGCGCATCCGTGATAGTCACAGGCTTATACTGATCATTATATTTATACTGATCGTTTGCTCATACACAAGCATCGTGTCTACAATGGATGTGACAGCTGTACAGAGATATCCATTTTTAAACTTCTGCGTCGTTGAGGAGAGTGCAGGACAAGGTTACTTAGCAATGGCAGACGCCACGAAAGCGCAAGCTCTTGAGCACTTTGGAAAGAAGGAGAAAGCGGTGCAGCTGGCGTTTTCCACGTGTTTTTAGGTGTGCCATGTGAACAGCCCCAGTCTGTCTACACTGGACGTGACAAAGCAACTGTTGCCAATCATTTGAACTTTGTGTCAGTACATCATAAATAGAACGTGGCATCAGTTTATTGGCGGGAATTTGTCGCGTCCCGCCGCATCCAGTGTAGTCAGTCACACAGCATCACTGATTATAATTGGTTCTATTGTATTTTGTCGCATCGCGTCGTGCTGCTTGCGTCCAGTGTAGACACGGTGAGAGCTATGCAGATGCACGTAAACACTGAATTCCATTCACTTCCACTACTATTTGTGCCTGAAATGACAAATATGTGCAAAACTATGTCAAAATGCATGTCTCTCTGCAAGTATCCTTGTAAAAAACAGTTGCTTATGTTTTAGGTGAAGGTAAACAATTGAGAAAGAAAGGAGATAACAATAACAGCAGTTTAATGTCCCTGTTGCTTTCTGTATCATGTTAATCAAACAACAAAACATAGAGAAAAATCACTTTTGTAGCTTTAACACAGATTTCATACAGTGAAGACTATGCAGTGTTATTTTACATTTGATTATTCAATTTCTGTACCTGAATACTTGTTAGACTTGCCTTAAAAATACAAAGCAGTTTATTTCATTTGTATCTTTGTTCTATTATATTTATCTATGCTTGTAATTTGTTTATTTTCTATGCTGATTTGGTCACCTACAAAATCACCCCAATCATTGATTTTTTTTGTTTCCAAATAGAGCTATTCAAGTCATCGGGTGATTATTTTTTTCATATCGCATGAAAAACAAAATATCGCAATGTGAGTTTTTCCCAATATCGTGCAGCCCTATTTGAAAGTCTTTTCGTTTTCATTTTATTTGAATTTAAAAAACGTCCCAACATTTCCAGAATTCAGGTTGTATCTATCTATCTAATAACCACATCCTAGCAAACACTCAAAACACCTTAGCAATTATTTGTTAATGTCCTAACAACCACCCATAATACCTTAGCAACTGTCTAGCAACATAACATCCAAGCAGCAACAGGCTTGCAACTGCCACCCAAAACAACTTAGCAACCAGAAAAGCACCAAAGCAACAAATGAGCAACACCCAAGCAACCACCTAGAAACCAGGGCCATTGAGAGAGAGAGTTGTGTCATCTCCATTCACTCCAATGGACCATTTTGTTTTTTACGGCAATGGCGGATCATGGAGCCTTTCAGTAGTTCTTGGAACTTATCGCCAAATACCAGTAGCACACTTGCAGCAGAAGAGACTATTGTCTGGCACAGTCTACTGGATTAGTTAGCAATGCATAACAAAACAATAAACAGCCTATTACTGTAATTGTAAAATCAGTTCTCTTAATGCAGTTTCATCTATAGTTGTGTAATTCGAGAAAAGGCTTCTTTTGAACTTCCTATTGGTGTGATCTTTGTGGAAAAGTGCAAACACCCAAGTATGATTACATCACTTTTTTTGCTGTTGTTGTAGTCTTTACAGCCATATTTAACAGCCATATTTAGATTATTACCCCTGTGAGGACATTCAGATGATGCCAACTCTGAATCAACATACAAAAGTGCATTCCTTCGTCACAGTCACAATTGATAACAGATTTGTAATGTAGAAACTTTCATTTACAAGAACAACATCCTATTTGGATTATTAGAAATGTATTAATAATTACACTGCTGTAAATACCAAAGTCAACATGCATAAAATATGATTAAATGTGTAAAACAATGTCTTAAAGTGTTTTAAATTTTTATATGAATATATTTATATATTAATAGTTGAAAGGTGCATAAGAATTGAAAACATTAAAGTTTAACTCTATTTAATTTAATCTTATATTTCACTTATTTGCAACAACGTGCCATTAAGATTAATTAGACCCTCAGTAACCATGACTCACCGCAATGAACATTAAAACTTGATTACACGTGACTTGAAAAACAACAACAACATGATCTTCAACCATAGTAACTTAAAGTGTTTTAAAAACAACACTGATATAATGTGCTATTTAAATGTTATAAATAAATGCATTAATTGGCTACAGGTGACTAAAAATCACAGTTCTGTCTGTCTCACCCTATGTATTCCAATGTTTTGCCATGAACTTTTGATGTCTATATGAATCACATGACGATCATAAATTTCTGCCTAGCAATGTCTTGGCAACCACTGATTATGGCAACAGCTTAGTAATACAAATACACTAAGCACTGAGAGCCAACTTCAACTTTCTTAAAACTGCCCAAGTATTCAAACAACCTAAGACCTAGGCCTAATTACAAAACAGATAATCCTTTTCTACTAATGTCACTTGTGCTGTGTGCAGGCTTACAAATAATGTTAAGCAATAGCCAAAACTATTTACAGTAAGCATCATTTTACACATATTCAGGTCTGGAACCATTCTAATGTGGACACCCACATTTCACGATCCAATTAAAACCTGGATGGATGCTAGTATGCCAATAAAGCACTTTGAAAATTAAAACTGAAAACTAAATGAATAAGACGGACAGAGAGAAAGGAAGCTGTTCAGACTTCAGTACAATAGCTAAAAATATCTGTGCTCTATTACTCTGTCTATGCTTCAGCGTTAGGCAGACCACCACAGACATGATGACTAGTGGAGGCCAACCTCTAACTCCAGGTGAAATTAGTCACGGGAGATGTCAGGCTAAAGCTAATGAAGAGAAGTTAAATAGTAGCTGGTGCTTCAGATCAATATTTAATAAGCTGTGACTCATGACTGTCTGGTTTTCCAGCAGTATCACAGACGAGGGGTCACCAGCAGGGGCTGAAAAACAGCTAAATCAACCCAATTTATTTTGACAAATACACCCACAGAGAAAGAAGTATTGTCCTAGGAATACTCACAGGCTTAAAATAAGTTTACATTTAATTTTCACAACAAAGGCATTTAAAAGAATAATACATCCTTACATTTCTGTCATTATATTTAAGGGATAATGTACAGCTATAGCAAACAAACCCTTTTAGCTTCAGCATAACTCAACGCAAAGTGGTGGGAAGGTATTTTTTTGCATGGCTAAATGAATAAATAAGTGGAGGAAACAGTGATTTGAAATATTTTTTTTATGGTAAAAGAAAGAGATCACAGTGCAGCAACAAAGAAATTCCTCCTTACCTTCATCATGAGAACAATGGTGTTAAGGGCGATCATCGTCAGTATGGTGTATTCAAATACAGGAGACACCACAAAGTGCCACAGCCGGTATTGTAAGGTCTGTCTGTTCTGGGGCATGTAGCGAGTCAAAGGTTTGGCACTGATGGCAAAGTCGATACAAGCCCTCTAAGAGAGAAATATACAGTAAGAATGTTCCTCTAACACATTTGCAATTAACCTTGCAAAAGATTACATAATATCGCTTGCACTTTTGTGCACGATTCAGGTCACAATGTCTGAGAAAAAAGTTTTCAGGTTCAAGTTTCAGGTCCCACTGACTTCCATAGTATGGGCAAAAAATGCAATGAAAATCAATGGGACCCAAACAGGCCCTGCCATTTTTGCCCTTACACTCCAAAGTGCCCTTTTTTGGTGGTGGTGTTTTTTTTCTCTTCAATAAATCAATGCTGTTGGTCACCCTTTATATCTATCGTGTTACGTCTTTTTTTTTTTTTTATAAATATTTAGCCAATGAAAGGTAGAGCTTGTCACTAAATCTTGTTGGATCTGCTCAAACTGTTATTAAAACCTCATAACTCCACCCCCTCTATCTTGACTGAATAAACTTAAGTTCTACAGCAGCTGAACAAAGTCTTGCAAGGGCAAATAAAGATCTTGTTGTTTGAATAAATACAGCGATACCAAATGTATTTTACAACAGGAAAAACTGAGCGCCCATATAGCTACAACAAACCTGTTGATGAAAACGTAATGTGATGCCGCCACTTTAATGATGGACAAAATGCACATTTGCACACATTTGCTGGTCAAAAACCCTGTAACTGATCCTCGTCACCAAGGTAAAATATATTTCTAAGAAATTGCTTCTTTGATTCATTGCTGATACACTTAATTTATTAACATTTAATCATATTATATGGTGGCATGGTTCATTCATATTTACGCTGTTAATATGCACGCATTCACTAGCTCGCTAATTTTTGAATCTAGTATAGATTCCGCCCTTCTTCACATGTATAAATGTAGTAAAACATAGTTTTGTAATGTTGTAGTAACTAAAAAAAAACATTTCAGAATCAGATCACAGTGAAATCTTTATTTCACAGTGGATTAAGACTATTTAATTTGTCATTAAGATGTGACCAATAAAAAAAAAGGGGGGGGGTGCCCTTTTTCAGTTTCAGCACATGCCCCTCAAAAGCTCCGTGCACAGTCCTGGACCCTTCAAAATGTCATCTTTTGTGTTCCACAGAAGAAAGAAATGCATTCAGATATGTAACGACACAAGTTTGAGTAAATGGCAAGTAAATTACTTTTTCTTTTTTTTTTTGGAGTGGACTATCCATTAAAGGGCATGAATACATATATATATTTTGCACCAGTAGATTTATCTCTGAGTTCGTTATGAATGAAGATACACATGCCAATATCAGCGACATTAACTTTGGGTCGATAATGTATACATGCACAAATATTTGGATGTCAGAATAATGTCTTGAATCTGGAGCACTTTTCATTCAAAAGGACCTGTGAGACTGCTGAAGTGAAGAAAATGAATACTTCTATGAAAAGCACTCATGTCATGTGCACAAGAGCCAGCGCTCTGATAAACATTCAACAGCAAATCACATAAGAACATCAAGATGTTGCTTCAAGTATGTGCAATTGCTTCTATGCACATTACTACACACATGCACTCGGCTGGATTTGCAACACAAACATAAAAACGGGAGCAGTAACCTCGTTTTTCTCCAGACTGCACTCCTCCATCATTTTGTCACCCTGCTCTTGGAAGGTGATGATGATGAGGGCCACAAATATGTTGACGAAGAAGAAGGGGAACACCACAAAATAAATGACGTAAAAGATGGACATCTCCATTCTGTTTCCCTGACTGGGACCCCGGTCCTCCTCGGTCACATCCACAGAGTGCTGCAAAACTCTACAATGCCAAAGAGTCAAATTACAGACTAATCTATATACATTTGTCTATGCTATATAATATTTGGACACTTTGTGGCTGCCAAACATTAGTGGGACATGTGAATAGTTAATGTAATGAACCACATCTGTGATTACTCTGCTAAGACACTTGTCCGAACTTGAGGAGAGCTTTAGAGTAGTTGGTTTAATTAAAATCATTACAAAATGATTCAGAAAATTATGTTAGTGCTCTAGCAACATTTATATATGCCAGTTGATTTGCAAGCAATGTTTTTTGCAGTGTAAGTTACCTCTAGAATAGTGGCTCTCAACCGGGAGGCCGCAGCCCACTATGGGGCATCACTGATTCTCCAGAGGGGCCACGAGAATGAAATATATTCATATTATTCATTAATTTTACAATTATTATGTTAAATTAAAGAATTAACAAAACACCATCTCTCTCCTATGTATTCTTTCGATTGTTTTGGAGCAGCCCAAGCCATTTCTTTCCATGCTGTGAAATACAGACTGAACGGTGGCTCAAAACACCTAACCACTGCAGGAGCATATGATACGCAAATTACAGCTCTTGGTTGGATGAAACAAACCAACGTCGTGCTAATAAAGTTTTGATTGATGATGACTGTAACTGAAGTACAGTGGCATACAGGAGTCATACATTAGGCGCATGTGAATCTGTTATTACTGATGCACAAACAAACCAGATTTAGCAGAGTAAGTACTTTTAATTTGTAAAGAATGTCTGCAGTGACATTTTTTCCAAGTAATTTTTTCAAGCCTTGGAGTAAAAAAGGTTGAGAACCACTACTCTAGAAAGTGAAAATGTGAATTTGCAGATATCAGCACACAGCTTCTAGAAAGGTGTTAAGTATAATGCTAATCTTCTTAAGGTATTAATAAGTTTGTCAAAATGATACAGTGTGAAAACATGTATACTAAAGTTGGCTCTTACTGCGGCCACCCTTCCCCAGTGGATACAGTGAAGAGAGTCAACAGAGCCCAGATGATGTTATCATAATGAAAATCACGTCTCTTCCACTCTCGTTTCTCCTTTTTCTTGTCTTTGTCATAGTCAATGTAGTAACCCCTATAAAGCATTAAGAAAAAAACATTTCCCACATCATTTGCAGGTAAGATGTTGTGCTCCTAAAATGTCATTCTTCTATTCATAGCAGCATTGACATTTTCTAAAGTCTTCTGAGCTTTGAATAATGTCTGAGCAGCTTTAAAATCAATTTTAGAATTGTATTTAAAATTTATATTGCAGATGTAATGGGCACCCACTTGCACTCATGTTCTGTGTCCTTGGAACTGTCGGTACAGTAGTAAAATTTCCCTTTGAAAAGCTGCACTGCAATGACTGCAAATATGAACATAAAGAGCTTGTAGACGATGAGGATGTTGAAGACATTTTTTAGCGATGTGACCACACAGTCAAACACTGCCTGCAAATCAAAAAGGGAGAAAGAACAATGAGAGATAATGACAATTGTATTATTTCTATTTAACTTTATTGTTATTTCAGTTTTTATTTTGGAAATTTTAGTACTTAAACTTATATTATTTCAATTAGAATGCCAAGGCAACATTTCTAATTTTCTTTCTTTTTTTTTTGCATTTACATTTTTCTTGTAATATTCATATTTTATTTTATTTCAGCTTTATAACTGAAATTATGCATGCACAAAAATATGGACTGACAAAAATCTGTGCATGTAAAATGGACCTATTTGACCATTCTTTGGTGATATTTGGAAATATTTCAGTTGACTGTTGTGCTAAAGTGTTCTTGTAATGGTCAGTACAAAATGAAAGCAGTTAAAAAAGCAATCTTTTCCCAGCTGAGAAATTTGCAACCCTTAAGTCTCCAATGAAATTTGCTATATTTGAGAAAAGCAGTTGTCCTTCTGTCTCTTAAATCTGTCTCTCACATTTGATCACTTTGCCTCTTTTGTTCCCACAGTTTTTTTCTTTTTTGCTGGCTCTTTTTCCACCTCTTACACCAAGTCTCTCTCGTTCTTACATACACAAACACACACACATACACACTGAGAGCTCTGTCAGACTGGAGAGAGTTCCCATGTGTGAGGACTGGGAACTGAAAATACTTATGCAGTCTTTTCACACATGGCAAGAGAGTTTCATCACTTTCCCTCTTGTTTGATCTTGTTCTGCTGCTTTGCTGACCACATGTCAAATAATTAACCTCAAGTGATTCAAAATGAGCAACACAGATACACACACACACTGTTCAACTAATCAAGTATTCAACTAATTGCCTAATCCAATAATGTCTTGCAATTCAACAAAGATTTGTACCTACACAAACATTTTTTAAAAATATTTATTTTTGAAAGAACCCTTCTTATGCTCACCAAAGCTGAATTTATTTGATCAAAACCACAGTAAAAATACATGATCCTTTAGATCATCTGTTGCTAAAGAAACATCTCTTATTTTTATCAATGTTAAAAACAGTTGTGCTGCTTAATACTTTTGTGGAAATTGTGATCTTTTTTTAAGATCCTTTGATGAATAGAAAATTAAAAAATAGCATTTATTTGAAATAGAAATAGAAATAGCACTGTCACATTTTACCAATTTAATGCATTCATAAAGAATAAAAGTGTTCATTTCTTTTAAAACAAACAAACATACATACCTTTTGACCCCTGACTTGCGAGTGTATTCCTTTCATGTTCACATACCTTGAGTTTGGGAAGTCTTTTAATAGTCTTAAGAGGCCTCAATACTCTGAGAACACGCAGTGATTTGATGGTTTTAATGTCTCTTCCTGTGTTACTCCTGTATAGCATGAAAACATACATAACTAAACAAATCAAAAACTGTCCTAATTCTCATGTACAAATACAAACACACACACACACAAACACACACACACACATACACACACACACACTATTATATGGCACAAATTCACAAGAGAATGTGTTTACCCCATCACATTCCTGCCAGATGCCGTGAGCCACAATCCACAAGAAGACCAACAGAGAGAAAAAATGAGAAACAGACAGGCATTCTGAAACAGAGAGCTTCTCAATGAACAAATAAATGCTTTACACTTACAACACAGAAAAGAGAGCATCAACTAACATCAATACGTGTCAAGAATTTGGAATGTCTGAATGTTTTTCCTCACATAACTCATGTAGTTGTCACACGACATTAATGGAATTTGAAGATGAATAACAAAACATTTGAGCAATGCAGCTAAAAAGCTTCAACATGTTTCAGATTTACCAACAGAATACTAATTTACACTTGTAATATCTCATGTTTGGATTCATTTGACTCACGTGAGGGCAAAGGCCACCAGAGCTCCCACCACAACTATGAAGTCCAGAATGTTCCACAGGTCACGGAAATAGGAGCCATCATGTAAGATCAAACCCTGCTCAATCATCTGAGAAAGATATGATAACAACATGCATAGTATATTTATGTAATACATTGCATACATACTGAGGAACATACAGAACATGAAAACCAGAACAATCCATGAACTTACCTTGATTATCATTTCAAATGTGAAGACACCAGTGAATACATAATCAAAATAGCGCAGCACCTATTACACATAAAGACAGTAATCCAAAAAGGATTACAAAGTCAGCATTAGCAAACACGCAAATACATGAGACTTATGAGCCATTAGCATCGTTTGCCACTGACGGCTAAATTTGAACAAGCCAGAATGTTGCTATTTTCATGATGGATCAACTGGTAATATCACAGCACTGACATTACCCTCACTTTATAGATTTAAATAGAAGTTTGTGCATTTCTGAAAGAGAAAGAGGCGACTTCTTCAGCTTCTCTTTTTCAGCTTTTCAGTTTTCAACATCGAGAACATTATTATGTAATTTATGTACATGCTTATGTAATTCGTTAACATACAAACAAGATCTCACCAACTATTACTGGAAGAGTCTTAGCATGTAATTATCTGTGGTTTTATACAGCTGGTGCGCTGTCACTAGGGAAATTTAAAACCTGCAACAAAAATCTAATTTCTATTACCTTGCAAACAATGCCAAACACTCCATGACCAACAGGAAACAATATCATCAGGACCAAAGAAACTCAAACATCTATCTACTATGTATTTACTGTATTTATATTGTCAAAAATGAAAGATTTTATTTGGAAATAAATTCCCTTTTTTATTTGTTCAAAGTAACAGATGTTGCATTTGTAATGGCACTGGGTAGTTGTAACATTTCTATTTTTAATCAACATTTTTAGATTAAATTTCCTACGCATTCATTAGGTCAGAAAAGTGTTAGGTCAGCATTTTTTTTTTAAGATGACAAAATAATTTTTAAAAGCACAATATTTCATTTAGTATCTCATTTAATATGAGGTCATGGAACTTTCATGCATTGTAAAAGCATAAAAAAATTACAGTTTACAGTAGTTTTAAATATAGCCTGTCATACTGCAGAACATGAAAATTATACAAAAATATTTATGTCATCTAATGATGGGTAATGTGTAAATTAAGTAAGTTAAAGATACTCAGCATTGCTTTTAAGTTTCCTTACAAGCACTTAATAAAATACAAATGCAACTCTAATTTAAACCATCTGAGAACTGCAGCAGAACTATTTACAAATGGTTGTTGTATACAAAAATATTGAAAAATAGAGACATGGCGGTGGAGGGGAATTCTTACTTTGTTCCTGTTCGAATTAGTGTTGACAGGGTCTTCAGCAGCCAAGGCGATACTGCTGGCGGCGATCACAAGAAGGATTGACATCTCGAAATAACGAAGATTGACAATATAGTGGCAGGCCCTGCGGACCCTGTGAAAGAGATGTAAAATAGAAAGAGTAAGAGATTAAATGAGAAAATATTCATAAAACATATAATATAGCTGTGGTTCTATAAACATTCAGCCTTACGGGTTGTTGGGTTTGAAGATGAACATGCTGACAGGAGGAGGGGCTTTTGGTGCGTCTGGGGTTTCCTCTTCTTTCTCTGTCTTTAAGGCCTCCACGTCTTTACTATTACCTGTAAAATCCAGGTATATATTAGAAATTGGGAGCTTTTACATGATGGATTTTTTGGTTATTAGATATTACAGATATATAATATATATATATAAAATAATATTATATAATATAAAATATTAAAGACGTTATAGATCATTTATAATAAAAATATAATAGTTCAAATGTATTGTTATTTTTATTTTTAGTGTTATTTTTATGTTTATTTCAACTCAGTATGACAACTGGGAGCTTGTTGCACAATATTACTAATATAGCTATTGCATATAGGATAAATATTATGTAGATATACTTATATCATATTATTATAACATTGTATTATATTAAGTATTATAGATCTTCTATAGAATATATTGGAATATATAAAAGAAAAATTATTCATTTGCTAAAAATCTTTATGAAAAAATATGAGGCTGTTCTTTCTGAGCATTAGAAATACATTGGAGTCAAAGTCAAATATAAGGATGAACTCATTTATGAAGTTTTATGAAACATTATATAAGACTATGTGTCTAATGTTTTGTGGTGTAGGTGAAGTATTGTACCGATATGAAGAAATCTGAATAAAATAATATATGTTTATATTTGTGTACTTTCCCTGCTGAGAAGACCTGCATTGCTGGTCATGGTGTTACTACTAGGATTTTTTTTAAGTAGCTTAACCACCAAAAATGTATTTTGCTAAACAGCTTCACCAGAAAGAGCATGTTAATGGCCATTGCTAGTGAACAGCTTGGTCCTGCTGTCTTCCTCTAGCTAGACCAGCACCAATCCAGCAAAAACCAACAACAATCAGTCTAGCTGGTCTTATAAGTAGGGTTATCAGGTGCAGGGATGCTCAAACCCGTAATGGAGGTCAGCTCCATGGATGGATGAGTGTCGGTGACCTCTATCACGATGCTGGTGTTGAGGGAGGACTTATCCTGATTCAAGCATCCGTGGTTGTTATTATCGGTCTCACCGGAACTCAAAGTTGCCTGTGGGGACTGCTGGAGTGTGCTGTCAGTGAGCTGCAGAGTTGCAGGTTCTGAGTCCTGAGGTGGGTTTTTGCGGGGGGAATTGGCTGGTTTGGTTTCTGATGATTCAGAGTTGTCTGATTTGTTCTGCCTGTGGAAGAGGAGAAGTTAATAGCTGAATTTCTCTCTCCAGTCTTCCAACAAATAATACTGTGTACTTGGCTATAAAAAATTGATTTTAGAATTAGAAATTATTAATGTAAACTGTCACCATGAAGTAATGTGAATAGAGCTGTCAATTTGTAGATCAACCTGAAAGGCCAATTTGCCAGTTTCCTCACAAAGTTCTAATGGGTTTTTGAAACATCAGCTTTTGATTTATGAGTAAAATATGGTCTGTGGTTAAAGGAATAGTTCACCCAGAAATTAACATTCTGTCATTAATTACTCATCCTGATGTCAATCCAAACCCTTAAGACCTTAATTCATCTTGGGAACACACATTAAGATATTATTGATGAAATCTAAGAGCTTTCTGACCCTGCATAGACAGCAATGCAACTACCACGGTAAAGGCCCAGAAACGTAGTAAGGACATCGATAAAATAAATGCAAGCTCAGAAAGCTCTTGGATTGCATAAAAAATATCTTAATTTGTGTTCCACAGATGAACGAAGATCTTACGGGTTTGGAATGACATGAAGGTGAGTAATGAATGACAGAATTTTCATTTTTTGGGTGAACTATCCCTACGACGCTCACATTTGTTTTACATCGCAAAGTTGAATTTTCAGCAGCCATTACTCCAGTCTTCAGTGTCACATGATCCATCAGAAATTATTCTTATATGCTGATTTGATGCTCAAGAAACATTTCTTATTATTATCGGCTTAATATTTTTGTCGAAACAATGATACACCGTTTTACAGGATTTTTGGATAAATCGAAAGTTCAAAAGAAAATATTTTTTGTAATATCATAAATATCTTTTGATCAATTTAATTTGCCCTTGCTAAATAAAAGTATTACTTTCTTTACAAAAATAAAATACTGTCCCCAAACTTTTGAACAGTTGTGTATATAAAGTATATAAATTGATACAATTATATAAATCAAAAGATCAAAAGAAATAATTAAACAAACTACCTCTGTTCAAACACTCTGCCATCTGGACTGATCTCTCCATCATTCTTTAAATTGTTTTCATCTCCCTCATTCCCTGGCCTTTGTTCTCTACTGTCAACACCACCGTCTCCTAGTTGTGTCTCTTTACCCCTGGCATCTGTGTGAGGTTCGCGGTGGCGTGGGCGTCGGGGCCTGGGCCCAATATCAGGGGTCAGTGTGTCCCCCTGCGCAGGAGGCCTGTACTTACGGACCGCCCGCTGCCGCCTGTTTCCATTCAGTCTGGGGCAATGGTTGTTGATGTCCAGAGTGCCCTCGGGTGAGGTCTTTGATTCAGACGGCTCTGCCAGGGGTAGGTTCAGCGTCACTGGGGGTTCAGGGAGGGATATGTCCACAGGCATTGGTGGCTCCGGTATTGGAATAGCTAAAGGGGGTTCAGGAATAGGAATGGACAGAGCTTGCTCATCCACAGGCATGTCCATAGGCATAGGTGGCTCTAAGGTAGCCTCTGGCATGGTGGTTGTTGTTGTGGTCTCAATGGCTCTGCGCTTGCTGTTAGATGGAGATATTCCAGGCTTCCTGTGGTGATGGCAGTCAGGTGGTCCATCGTGCTCCTCACTCGGGCTGCTGAAAAGGATCTCACGGCTGGACATCTGTCTGTGTCGGCGCAATTGGCTGGTCCTCTGCTCCCAAACTGACATGGTCAATCTCCTCCTTCTCTCTCTCCTGGACATGAAAGAGTTAGAGGCATTGAGTGGACGAGCATCAGCCAGACTCTCTGAATCCTCAAAGGAGTAGGCTGCACGGCTCCGGTGAATTGCACGTTTCCTGTACAGGTAGGGCCTCCTCCTCCTCCTGAGGAAAAAGAGAGAGGACACACAATAAGAATGGATGCCAAACTAAATGTTTCAACAGCCATGCCACAACAACTGTTTACATTAAATTATCACTGAGCAGAACAAAACCCTTTCTACCCTTCTGAAAAGACCAACTTGGTCCAGTGGTTCTCAGTTGGTTTCGCTTCAGGACTCTATATTACAATGGACATCAAGTGAGATAAAAAAAACTGTATAAAAGAAAAAAAATAATCAACAAAATCTATTCATTGATTTATTGTTTGTTTGTTAAATTTTTTGCTTATAAAAATTAATCTGAAGTTTTACAAATCTTAAAAATTAAACATTATTTTGGTCCATCAAAATTAACAATTTACTGTCAGTTTGAAATTACCTTTACAGTTTGAATGTTTGGTTTCTACATGTTATCTAGAATTTCAATGGACTCATGCTCTTAGCAGCCAATAATTCATTGTACAAAATACACCCGTCCACATTGGAATACAGTTGGGCAGCTTCTACCAAGTGACAGATGAATTTGCACCCAAGTAGATTTTGATTGGACAGATGACAAAAACAATTTTTCCTTCCTATTAAATGTCGATGAGACTATTTATATTGCTATTCTAAATATCTAATTGTGGCAAGTGGGGCGGGGCCGAAAGCCGTGGGAACGGAGCGAGGCCGGTGGAGTTAATGATAATGAGCGACACCTGCGCCACTCGCCGGTCTCGAGTCCCACGGAGGAGCTCCGGAAGGATAAAAGGAGGAGTGACGACAGTGGAAGACGAGAGAGGACCAGGCCTGGACTTTTATTTTGTATTTTATATGCGGCAGTCGTCCGTGAGGGGCTGCCACTTTACTTTTATGTTTGTTTATTTTATTAAAACTTTGTTTAAATGTTCGCCGGTTCCCGCCTCCTCCTTCCCGATCTACGAACTGTGTTACATTAATGTATGCTGATATTTTGTGTTTACCCAAGCAAACTTGCGACCCACCAGTCGAGAACCACTGGCTTAGACCATTCAGTTGACAGCTGATTCACCAAGAACATCATACTAGTTAAGAAATATGTAGGGCACCGTCATCAAAAAAACAACATCATGGTGACCAGGTGTACTGGTCAGGTCAGCAGTGCAGCTGAATATGAGAATTGAAGTATCTGTGGGCAAAATATTTAAGAGACTGCTGTTAACAAGTACTCTGCAACATGTGGTAGAAAGGGTCCATTAATTTTGTTTTCATGACTTTGTGTTTTTGTGTGACTGGAATTCATAGTCCAGCTTATAACGACAGCAGATATGGAAAACAACTAGTGTTGCAATATCAAAGTGAAAAACGAAACAGCGAAACTGGAAATAGAGTTGATTCAGAATGGGGAGAGAAAAAAAGAGTGCAGGAAATATCATTGCAGGAAACTGACAACTCAAAATCCAACCAAACAGCAGACTTGAAAATGTGAAATCAGACATTTGATAGAGATGGTGGAACAGAAAGCTTCATCCAGATAGATAAATTAGGCGGTGCTGAATGTTAAAATTGAAATAAACAGACTATTACTTACTGGTACTTGTACTCTTGTGTGGTCCGTGTAATCAATGAGCGATTGGTTGAAAACAAGACATTAGTGCTTTCGAGAACAAGGACAAAACAAGCCAAGCATCACAGCCCAAAAAGGTCACTGACTAAGGTCGAGACATACTGTTTTTTAGTTGTATTTCAAAGCTCTGCTAAAGCCAATTTTATTTTTTTATTTTTTATTTATTTATTTATTTTTACATTTAACATGTTGTATTTATGATATTTCTGATTATAAACTAAAGTTATACTAAGTTTTTTTTAAATTAAAAAGAAAAAAGTTTTGGGCTGCGTAGCAGGGCAGCAAAGCGTCACATGACAACATGATGGTAATTATATTAGATAAGAAGCAACAAATACAGTATTCTGGAACATTTTGAAATGCTGAGACAGTAAGAAACATGGCACAGATATAAGACATATATAAATGGGATCCATATGCATAAGCACACAATATCAGAAAGAGAGAGCACCCTGATTCACTTCTTTAGTATTCAACTGGTCATACATATGCATTTCCCAGGGATGACGTCCATAGTTGTCATGCTAACTGAAGACATGCATTCATTTCCCAGTTCTCGTCAAGCAGTTTCGGACATGCTGCAACAGCCTTTTTTCTTTTTTTTTTTTTTGACTTTGAAGTAAACATGCAAGATCCAAATGCCACAGGCCACAATTTCCAGTCTGAGTTCACTGACAACCAGCTCTCACATTATCTCCCAAAATGCAGTAGAGAAGAGACCCTGTGGTATTCACATCATACCAATTTATTCTGACAAAGGCATGGCCTCCATTGCCTCATACAGAATCTTGTTTGTTTGGTTTTGTTTTCAGTAATTGTCCAGCAAACATGTATTATATTAGTCTCTCATCATTCATTAATGACAGTAAAGCCTCTTTTCTATACACTATGACACTCATCACAAACATTGGTTATTACTCATTTCAAATTGCGAGCATGCCCAAAAAAGTATATAAATATATATATTACAACAAATGTTTTCACAGGGTCCAAATATAACACTTGCCAAGCACCAAATGAGAATAAAAGCTGGATTTGAGGAAATCAAATTTGACAATGTCTAGCAACTATAAGAAATTATGTATTATGTTGCAATTCAACATAAACTGTAAGAATGATGTAAGACATGTAAAAGAATGTCTTCAAATGAGAAAGATATAAACTATCTTGTAAAAATATCTGACAAATCCCCCCTTTAATCACAGTGGGAAACGTAGAAGTTTATCTAGGAGGCTGGGATGATTTCTCCAGAACTGTGGCAACACAATATTTATCTCATTAATCCACCAAATGAATATAATAGTAAGAAAATTACAATGTAGCTTAACATATTCATGACAGGTGCAGATTCACAGTTCACAGATGAACAATAATGCTGTTTGTGCTATTTGCCACTAATAGGCAAGGTAAACAGCAAGATAAATAAATCATCATTAGGGATGTAACAATGCATGTAACAAGCCAGTTGAAAATCTATAAAAATAAGTGACAATTTAAGTTGGTCAAAATGTTAAATGAATTGCGATACATTTGGGGTAGGGGTTTATATGAATGTATCTCTGCTGGGAACTGTCTTCAGAAAAGTTTAAATGGCATTTTCTTTTCATCTTACCTCTGTATAATGCATATTAAGGTAGTGTTTATAAGCGCAGCACTGTTTTGTTTACAGCGGTAACAAAAGAAATGCTATATTGCTGCTGTTCCATAATTGCCACCTGCTGTCAGAAAGTGAATTTGCACTCACATTCAGCCCGTCTGCTGTTTTTGTGTTGTTCAGGTATGTTTTATGTAGTATAGTTTCACAAAGCTAAAGTCAAATTTAAAATTTTGAAATTATACAATCTAATTTAGAAAAAAACTGCTCATGCAGCATGTATGCAGGATCTTTGTTTGGACTGTGATTAAAATGCAGTGGTTGCCTCTAATTTTAAATGAAATGGGCACAAGCAAACCCTTAGTTTGTTTATATGAAGAGATTTCTTTTGTTTGTATGATTTAAATTTCACAAAGAAATGTGCAGCATTTTGTCTGAGAAATAATGAAAGGACATCTTTTCATTTATAATTTGCCTTAAATGACATTTTGTTAAAAAAATATTATGAGAAAATTGTATTGTGAAATCTGTATCGTGAATCATATCGCGAATCATATCGCATTGTACGTTAAGTGAATTGTCACATCCCTAATTGTTATATATATATACACACACACATTCATGTATCGTTTTTCTTATATCACTTGCCATAGGCAAAAAGGTGTAGCAAAAAGTTATTTTGGACCCTGCTTTTACATTTCTTGACTGAAAACTTCAAGCTTGACTTTTTCCCCTTTTAGTCACAGTACGTAATGGGTTCAGGAAGCACCCTATATATCACCTCCAGCATTAAATAGCATGTTAGCAGAGGTGAATCCATGCTTACGGGGACTTTCATGATATATAACTGCTCTCAATTCAGCATCCAAAACTCGCTCAAGTCACTAAATGTACTGTGCTATCAATGAAAAGAAAAAAAGGAAAAATTAGCTTCTAAAGCATCTATGATCAATCAAGAGATGTAAAGGTGATTGGATTGTAACGTTGAGGACACACTATGACTGGTCATCCCAACTTGCACATGCTCAACTCCAGGAGTCTGACATCACACATCCATGCAGTGTTAAATTCCCAAAATCACAGAAAGATGCAACTCCGGTTATAGAAACTTTTATCTGTGGGTTAACCTCCCTTTTTAGCCACCAGATTCTCTTTATGTTTTGATATTTAGGCTAGCTGGATGCCTCTTCTGTTCTTGCAAATGATATAACATATGACTACATATCCAGGCTGACCAGTGTAAAGGCATTCAAAACTCTGTAATTCTCTTTTTGATGGGAACAAAGTCGTCTCTATGACAACATAATAGACTCATCCCTGCAAAGACTGGGAAGCTTGCCGGTTGCTATGACAACTTGCTGTTGATTTTGAAGCAAATTATTGTGCTTCGAGAATAAAGAGCCCCAAAAATCCCTACGCAATCAACCGAAAGAACATTGTGTACAACCTTCAACAACGGTAAATAATTTTGTTGGTCTCAAGTAACTGCCTCTCGCAAACTAGCTGGGAAAGCAAAACACTCAAAGTTGTAATACTTTTTCGTTACTGTTTCTGTAACAGTGTAGCATTTGATTTAAACGGTACAGAGTGAAAGACATATCTGTAAAAGCAAAGACTTCAACTGTTTACATACTCTGGTAACCATACAGCAATTTCCCTGTAGACTCAAACTAGCTTGTGCATCTAGGTAAATTTGGCCAGGTACTGAAGCTGCAAAGTCCTACAAGTATACTTGGCAGACATGCCAGTTTAGATGTCTCTAAAACCAGACTAAAATATCTCAGACATAAGACTGGTGTTAGTAGTGTTAGTTGGTATGTTAGCATCTCTTGTGAGAGGGCGAACGAGCAGGCAAGGGTGTACAGTACTTGGTTCACTTACTCTGAGGACATGAAAGAGGACATGGGCCCAACCTCCTTGGCTTTCTGCAGGGCATGTTTCTGATTAAACGCCTCTTCCTCCTCCTCTTCATCCTTTGGAACAGCAAGGCGTTTTTCGTTATACAATTGCCTTACAAATCCTTCAGCATATAAAGCTAAAAGAGCCT
This sequence comes from Onychostoma macrolepis, assembly GCF_012432095.1. Lineage (NCBI taxonomy): Eukaryota > Metazoa > Chordata > Actinopteri > Cypriniformes > Cyprinidae > Onychostoma > Onychostoma macrolepis. The sequence continues at coordinate 21,254,128 of NC_081162.1, forward strand.
TGCTGGATATACCTTTGTGAGCTCCTGGGCATTGGCCAAATTGTCAACAGCGATAGCCAAGAAGACGTTGAGCAGTGTATCTGACAATTTTGTCAAGGATTTTGGCTCAAAACAATGAGCTATACAGCAATAACCACCAAAACTGAGAAGGACAGATTTAACCCAACATACAGTATTATGCAATCAGCATAGAGTTTCAAGTAAACGTGCACTAATCTTATAAGCTTAGCAATGTCAGGCAAATAAAAAAAAGCAAGTTACATTTTGTTGAAAGACAACAGAGAAAACTGTAGTGAAGAATCATGCACAGAAAGAAAGGGAACGTGTATTAAGAAGTAAATAAGGTCAATTTTGATTTCATGTTGACTTAAAAATGAATGAAGACCATTAGTGAAAACCTGAAGAATATATCACACACACACACACACTAGGTATTGCTGGTCATAGATAGAGAAAGAATCAACGTAGGATACAATTTCCAAACAGAGTTAGAACAATGAAGTAGACAGATGACCACATCCCTGACTTCACGCCACCTTGAGACCGGATGCCATTGTACATGACTTCATTCCAGTCCTCGCCAGTGAGAATCTAGAAACACAGTGAACACACTTATTTCAGGCCCACATGGAATCTAACTTCACAGAGAGCTTCCCATATTTCAGCAGAATAATTTGACAGATGCTTCCCTTTGCATGTCTGTCTATTAAATATTTCAGCTAATCTGATAATGCTTTCTGCTACCAATAAAAGGGATAGCAATAACATATTTTACAAGATTCCATTCCCCAGAATTTTAATGATTTTTCCCACAAATTTGCCATAGAATCAAAATCTACAAATTTAGTTTGGGCCTAAAAGTATTTTTTTCTGTGCTGGACCTTTTTTTTTCATTTTCATCATTATAAAGGGAAGACAGATTATGTTTTGTGACTAAGTATGTTTTTGTTCTGCGCTCTGATCCTAATTTCCTCTCTATCTGTGCAATTAAATCTTGGTCTAATTAATTAGCCTTCCTTCTAAGCCATTTTTCACTAAGAAACATCCGGACTCTTGCATTATACTCAGATTACAACTGGGTGAAATCTTACTTGAAACACTGTCATGATGGCTGCTGGAAAAGTATCAAAATTAGTGGGTGTGTAGTCTTCGAAGATGAACCTGTAAAGGAAAAAAAACCACCTCTTTTCAAGCCATTTTATTCAAAATGTGTCTGACCAGGTTACTGAATAATAGATTATTTGCTTTTGTCCAATCAGTTGAACCTGATCTATTTTCTATTGTCTTGCTACACCTGTCACATAGAGTTATAGTTCCACTTTAAGCATAATTTTTTTGCATGAAATTTGATGCCATGTTTGATATGGGCATAGTTGAGTGAGGATTAAAGCAAGTTGAAGATTTAACATTGTTATTGCAAATCAAATAAAGAACAGCTCATAACTACAGGTGTAGCATTCTGAAATTTTCAGTCATAAATCCAAATTTAAATCTGTCTAAGGGCGCTGTCTGCGCTTACACTGATAAGATATTACCTTCCACCAAAGAGCTGCATGCCCAGAAGTGCAAAGACCACAATGAAGAGGAAAAGCAGAAAGAGCAAACTGATAATAGACTTCATGGAGTTCATCAGAGACACAACCAGGTTCCTCAGGGACGCCCAGTACCTTAACAACATAAATACAGCATCTCTGAGTTCAAAATAAGGACATCCAGAACTGAGCAAAGACATCACAAGTCAATAAATAGATTATTGTCTCTGCAAGAAGCAAACAAACCCAAGAGGCTGTTATTCTAGGCAAGTTTGCACTTACTTTGTGATCTTGAAAATTCTCAACAATCGCAAGGCACGCAGAACGCTGATCCCAAAGGATGTGCCAGGTCTGAAGAATCCCCAGAGCACCTCAAAAATGCTGCCCACTATCACCTGGAAGCAATTCAGGAATTTTACCTTTTTAAATATGCCACTGCTGTCAAAGGTACATCAGTAGCTTTAGAAAGTAAAATTCTGTCTAAAGGTACGGTCACATTAGCAAAATTTCTTCAAAATTTCACAGGTCCATTGTCTGTTGTCTGTTGATCTCAAACAGAAAACAAGAGATTTATTCATTTTTAAAAATCTGTATTCATGGAAAGGGCCAACTACAAACATTTTGATTAAATTAAAGATTAGCCAATAGATAATCATTATATATTGGCATAATCCAGAACTAAAACTGAATTTTAATTAAATAAAGCTACATATTGATATTCAGTGCTGGGTCCTAAAATTTACATAGAAATTAGAGACATGTTCATGTGCTCAGAGTGGAGAAGCGTAACTTCAAAAAAGATCAAATTAGATTTACGGTTTCATCCGCTCTTATTTCTTTGCACTGCTTTTATCTTTCTTGATAAAAAAATGTCATGAACACTCATACTTGGAGTCACCACCTTGATCCTCTTTGACACTTGCACTGTTGTGCTATCTTCATTTCAAAGAAGATTATGGGTAGGATGACAGAAATACACTTACCCCAAAATCAAAGCAGTTGAAGGAGGAGTGGAAATAGAGTCTGGGTCCGAGTCCGTACATCTTGAGAAACATCTCTGTAAGAAACAGGCCCAGAAACAGGAACTCTGCATAGTCTGCAATAGAAAGGAATCACTTTAAAGTTAAGACTATTGATCATGTATGACAGCATATCCATAGAGAGAAAAGTTTCATTTTGCTTGTGGTCTTACAAAGGAGACTAGACAACCACTGAGGCTGCTTGTGGTGTACGATGGCAACACAGAGAGTGTTGAGGGCCACCAGACCCAGAACGGTCCAGTAAAAGGTGTGAGTCTTCACCATACGGCGAACGGAGATCCGTAGCATGCGCTCTTTCCGACGGAAATAGGACGTTGGTCCTCTTTTAGCACTGCGTATGCTGGCTCGGTTCAATGGCATCCCTTATGGACAAAAATATTTATGAACAAGCAAAACAACTTGATCCACTTTTGTATACTTCTTGTTTGGATAAGGAGATTATTTCAGCTGTATGTGAATGATATTCAGAAAATGTGCATATAATGACATGTGGGTAAATATTTTGCATCATCTAGACAGGATAGGAAGGAGACTTGGGGGAGGAAACCACTCACCTACAGACGATATGTCAGCATACTGTTCCTCTGGAGCTCTCCGAACATCATCCACCCCTCTTCTCTTTATTGTGGTGGCTCTTTTTAGCACTGAGAACACATACCAAATAATTTATCTCATTATGTTATCTTATTATATTTATTTTATTTCAGACTAAACAAATAACAGATTAATAAACCAAAACTGTAAGAAATAAAAATATATACGGGTTATAAAACATTGACAGACTCTTAATTTGCATTTTGGTCATGTCACGCTGGATAGCCCTGCCCATGTTGTGTCAGAAATTATTGTATTACATGTTCCCAATTATAAATAAATAAATAAAAATCATTCACATTTATTGTAACCCCAAATATGCTTATCACCTTCCAAAAATCTATGTATACATTTTTTTTATTTATTTGTTTATTTAATCATTATTTAATCAGGGACAATGCACTTAAATAATGCATAAAATGTAATGTAAATTGTGTCAGGGTGGCTAATTTCCATCTGTAACCCCAGGGTAGGTAGAAAAACTGAACCTAAAGCAAATTATTAAAATATTATCTGGAATTTTTTATTTATTTATTTTTTTTAAATTGATCAATGATGGTAACTTTTCATAAACATCAAATATGTTTTGGTTGGCTTTGATTTTGTTGAGTCCTGCAGAATTTATGCTTTAAATGCCTACAGAGAAACTAGGCTATGTATCACTGAAAACTGCAGCCAGCTTAGGACATGATATGACAAATGTACAGCCATCACCCCATTGTAATAATTTACTTCAAGCATTTATAGAATATAATAGGCTAGACAGCAGCAACTGAAAGTTCCCCAATTTAATCAAAGCATCTAGCCTAATAGCTTGCACTAAGGCAGTGTTTCCCAACCTTTTTTCTGCCACGGCACAGTTTTGATGTAAAAAATCCCACGGCACACCACTAAGCATTAAAAAAAAAAAAGATAGAAAGGGGATTTTTTTTTTTTTCAATAATTAAACATTGCGTCATCAGAGTTGGTATTTTGACTTTATATATGATCAGACACCTGCACTTAATATATGTGCACTTGCACTTTATATATGCTCAGACACTTGCACTTAATTTCTGAAAATCATACTCAAATGGAGTTAACAAGGTTTTTGACAACCGAATGACGGAGATCTGTGTTTTGCTCATCATTAGAACGGCTGCATCTAAGGCAGTTAATTAATCGCATAACGTTTTTATCAGTTTGCAGGTTATAAAGTTTATTGTAGCTATATGGGCGCTCAGTTTCTCTTGTTGTTTAATACATTTGGGCAAAATCTCACGATATAAAAGATGAACCCAAAAAACGTTATGCACAGGATATTTAAAATGTACAAAAGTGTATTGGCTGTAACTAGACAGCAAATGTTAAGACTCTTCTCTGCTCTTTAAACACACAAAAAACATTAGCCTTTATAGACAGTGTTTCTTGAGTAAAGAAAACACTGTACTTATTCAAACATTAGTTCTTTATTTACCCTTACATTGAGAAAAAGTAGACATCCGTCTACAAACTGTGCGTCGCGGCGCTTCATTCTGAATGGAGGCGGGTGGAGTTATACGGTTTGACTGACAATTTGAGGATCCAATGGCGTTATGAGGTTTAGTCACAAGCTCTTTTGAATGCTTTTCATTGGTTAAATATTTGTAAAACCCACAAACAGACATAACGATGACCAATAGCGCTGATTTAAAATAATAATAACTAAATATAATAGAGATAATTTTCCACAGCACACCGACAACCGTGGCACAGTGGTTGGGAAACACTGCACTAAGTGATGCATTCAATTGCAAATAAATCCGCTTGTTAGATTTCGCTGTTGTCATGGCAACAATGAAGTAAATAGGAATGCCTGCAATTACATTTTATGTTTTAATCTCTCTTCAGAGTGCAACCTGGATACCTACTGCTGTCAAGCCTCATATACAAGGGCTAAAACAGGTCTCAGTCTCTCCTGACCCCCTAAAAATTGTTGTCCGTATAGGGCTTAGTTTTTTAAGACAATCATCTTAAATGGGATGATGGGACATTTACAGCAGAACAGCAGGGGCATCAAAATAACAGTTCACCATGGTAACTGCCTGTTTTTCATTCACACAGCCTCTGGGAAGCTGTCAATCAACATTTAATAAAAAAAAAAAAACCCTTGTTTGATTCTGGGGAAAACCTGTCGCCTTGCATAGGGTTCGGATGTCATGTGGAGGGTCTTCGCTTCACAGATGTGCGCCATGAGCAGGATCATGGCGTTTTGTTTATTGTGACATCAGTCTATTGAATATACAATCCCTGTGCTGTTTTATGGGACCAGAACAGGCTTTATACGCCAGAACAGGCTATTGAATAAATGATGAAATCTGGGACACAGAGAGAATGTGTATTTACTAGTGTGTTTAAAATAATCACATGACCCTAACCCTGACACATAATTAAAAAACTGCATCCCACAATCTACGTGGGAAAATAAGAGAAAAACAGCAGAGGTCAAACATCTCACCATCCAAAGCAGAAGGTCCTGAATTCTTGTTCTCCTCTGCAAGCATCACCTCCTCTGCAAAATAAAAACATTTGAATTTTATCAAGTTGTGCACATACAATTAACTGAAAAACTGGCATGTAAAAATCAAATTTATTCATATAGGATTGTGGAAAATTAACACAAAGAAACCAATGAACAAGAAATATTTAAGATTCGCACTTTTTCTAGATCACTAAACAAGCAAGCAAATTTGTGATATCGATCATACTCACCACTTTTTATTTTCAGATTTTCCTGCTTCTAGCACAAAGTGCATTCTGGATCATTTTTAAATCATGCTGATGAACATGATCATTAGGTTCTGCTGTCATTTAAAGCATTCTGAAATGTATTTCTATTTTATGTTTCACTTGAATTGTTACACTGATATATAGCAAATAAAATTTGCTATGAAAAAATGGCAAAATAGAAGCATTTTCTTTCACAAGTGTGTCTCTTTTTAATGGTACTGAGCATCTGCTCTAGAATGGGGCGATGCTGTGGCACAGTGTGTTTTGACAGATTTGATTTACTTTATTTGTTTTGCTTGGCGCATTTGCCAGCTCAGTATGTAAGAGTACCTGCACGGTCGATCCATGCCCGATATCCGTTCAACTCCCTCTCGATCTGTTGCTGTCTCCTGAGCTTCATGAAGGCTCTTCGGTTCTCTACCCGCTCTCGCTCTTTAGCAAACTCCCTACATGAGCCAACAGCATACAATTACCCACACAGAGAAGAACCACAGGGATGACACACTTAATTTATCAAAGTGTTTCACCTGCAGAGTGAAGGAATGAAAGGCAGAAAGAGAGGCTGCATCCCAATTTGCATCATTTTTTTAAGTTGAAATCACACCAACTTGTGGCATCTACATATTACATCATCACTGCTAAAAGGGGTCATATGATGCATTTTTATGTATTCTATGTATTTTTCTTTAGTGTGTTATGTAGCTGTTTGTTGGCAGAGTCACGCTCCACTCTGATACATTCTGCTCAAGTCGCGCTTGCAAAGTTTTCGATCAATCGGCTTGGTCCTCTGCATTTTTAGAATCTGATTAGGGCTCAAACTGATATGGTAAAACTCACAACATTATTAACTGTCTTTACAATTGCTTTGGAAGCTGAAGCTTGCGATTATGGTTACATTTCTGACACACTTCTGATGTTCAGTCAATCACAATGCACTGGGTCAGCTGGCCAATCAGAGCACACTGAGCTTTTTGAAAGGAAGGGCTTTGTAGAAATCAATGCGCTTTAGAAAGACTGGGCATACAGGAGCTAAAATACTGTAGAGTATATGAAAAATAATGTTTTTTTTGTTTTGTTTTTTAACATTAAAAGCATGCTAATATATTCTATTACACCCAATACACAAAATAAAGATCTTTGAAAATAGCATCACATGACCCCTTAAACATATTATTTTTTTTCATGGAGAAAATTGGCAACAAATTGATAAGTATTTGGACATAAAATATATTAAAGGGGTCATATAACTATAACATACTTTGTTTAAAATTTCTCAATGGTAGTGTAAAATACCCTTTTACCTTGTCAAAATCAGCTCTGTTTTCAGCAAGCCATTTAGTGCATGTTCCTTTAAATGCTAATGCTCTCTGCTCACCCTGCCCCTCTCTTCCATGGGGTGACGAGCCGTTCTCATGAGACTGTTTACTTTAGTCGCGGAACTTGCAGAATAGAACGTTATTAGGAAAGGCGATTTGCAAAGATTCATAAAAGAACCTTATACTTACTTCTTCTGTAGGTGAGGCTGGATCACGAATGATTCGCGTGAACACAAACGCATTTAGGTAGATCGGGAGCGCATTCCCTTCAAAAACAAACGTCTTCAGCGGCTCACATGTCGGGAGTAAATGACAACTGCTATGTTCATTATTATATCCAACAACAAAACACCTCAATCACTTAGGAGCTTGAAACAATGGCGAACTGATGACAGCTCACTCAGGGCGGGTCTAAGGTAAAACGCTAGTGTCAATCAACAATCATGGGAGGGGCCTGGGTCTGTGTGACATCACACAGACAGGCATCTGAGAATGGCTTGATATGAAGAAAGGGGAAATGATTTAACGAGATTTAAAAAAAACACTGGGTGGATTTTTATCATTATAAGATGGTTGTGTACACACACTGCCAACACACATTTCAGTTCAAACAACTTAATAGTGCATGTCACATCCGATGACCCCTTTAATGAATTTTAAGGTAATGAATTTAACCTACAATTACTTACAGTATAGTACACAACAAAAAGGTATGTGTCATCAATTTGATAAAATTTCAGGTTTCTTTACAAAGGTAAATTAAAGAATTATATTTACTTAATTATTCAATAAATCGACGTTATTGCGAATATTATTGTTACTTGTTCATCATTGTGACAGTGTTTTATTTGCAAGAACAACACAGTGATGAAATGCGCTCTGTTTGTCCTTTAAGGACTACTGTACAAACATGGTGGTGACTTCCATGTAAGGGGACCTGCGGTGTATGTAGATACAAATTGCTCATTCTAAGTTAATAAAAACATAACGGTTCATTATGTAAGGTCTTTATACACCTCTGAAAACATAGTTATGTATATTATATTGCATTTCTGTCAACAGATCCTCCTAAATATTACACAATGCACCTTTAAAATATATTAAAATAGAAAGCAGTTTTTTAAATTGCAATATTTTACAATATTATGGTTTTAACTGTATTTTTCATCAAATAAATGCATCCTTGATGAGCACAAAACAACTTAGTGTTTGTGAATACAGAACAATGAGAGATGTGTAGAAAGAGAAACCAAGACCACTGTATGTGTAGTAACTTAATCTTACCTCTTGTCTCTAGAGATGAAGTTAATACATTTCACATTAACCTCTGATAAAACTCATTACTCCTGTGTCAGCTCACACATCAGGTTAGATGTAGTGTCAGTTTGTCTAAGAGTCCATTGAGGAAAACAATACTTACCCTGACAGGACTCCTAATACCAGATTCAACACAAAGAAGGAGCCAATTATTATTAGAGGAATGAAGTAGAGCCAATTCCAAGTAGAGCCTAAGGCATCGTTGGTCTGTGCAAACACAAAACAGGAAGTGATCAAAACAATGAAAATAATTCATTATGGTTTCAATTTGCAATAGATACTAAATCTACTAAATGCCTGGCTTTAAATGGTCAGAAAACCATAAACCCTGCCCTTGTAATAGTGACGATTCAGTGGGGCTCTACTCGGCGGTGCAAAGGGTGTGATCAATGCGTGGGCAGGCGGCACTGTTGCCCAGCTGAGCTGAGAGGGTGTTCCCCGCATCCTGACGCAGCTGCATCAGCTCAGTTATGAGTGTGAAAAACACCTCTAACTGTGGCAGCATGACTCACGTCAATGCATGACACCATGTGACTGATTAAAAACACTGTGGACTCTTTCAGACATTCAAAATTATGAGATCAAGTAATTATTTTAATCAAGTAATCAAACCCACAAAGGATAATTTTCATCAGATGAAATATTTTAAAGGTGAGCATAACTAGAAAAATAATTAACTCTAGAAATGTCCATGGCTTTTTAAGATTTTCCATGAAGTACCAGAAATCAAACTTTTAAAGTCACCTTAAAAAAATCAAAAATTACAATTTGGTCACACTTTATATTAGGTGGCCTTAACTACTATGTACTTACATCAAAAAATATGTACAATGTACTTATTGTATTGCAAAACACTTTTACTGCTATTGAGGTGGTATATGGGTAAGGTTAGGGACAGGTTTGGTGGTATGGGTAGGTTTACGGGTGGGTTAAGGTGTAAGGGATAGGTCAACAGAGTAATTATAAATGTGATTACAGAAATTAATTACAGATGTAACTACATACAGGTATTTTTTAAAATATAAGTACAATGTAAAAACATGTATGTACACAATAAGTGCACTGTACCAAATGATTAATTTAAATGTAAGTACATTGTAGTTAAGGCCACCTAATATAAAGTAGGACCTACAATTCTTATGTTTTAATGGAATGTTGCAGTGTTACAACCCAGAAGTGGACTGACAGATCTTTTCAGTGCAAACTCATTTGGCACTTGGTAAACGCAGTCGATGTAGTCATCGACTCATCCTCAAAAGTCATGAATAAACAACAGAGGTGCAAACAGTAACACCTGAATTCTTTCAAACAAGGTCTCCAAGCATTCTTTTTGTTGTATAAAGATTTTATCTCAAACTAAATGCATAAAAGTCTGAGTAAGTCCACAAAAAATCCATAAAAAATCCATAAAAATTACAGGTCCCACTTTATATTAGGTGGCCTTAACTACTATGTACTTACATTTAAATTAATAATTTGATTCAATGCACTTACTGTGTACATACAGTACATGTTTTTACATTGTACTTATATTTTTAAAAATACCTATAGGTACTTACATCTGTAATTAATTTCTGTAATTACATTTATAATTACACTGTTGACCCATCCCTTACACCTTAACCCACCCTTAAACCTACCAATTACTACCAAACCTGTCCCTAACCTTACCCATATCCCACCTCAATAGCAGCAAAAGTGTTTTGCAATACAGTACATTGAACACAATAAGTACATTGTACTTATTTTTTTTTATGTAAGTACATATTAGTTAAGACCACCTAATATAAAGTGTAACCAAATTACATATTAAAACTAAGAAAATGAAATTCCATCCTCAGATACCAGTACTACTGGATGACAGTGAAGAACAGCGCCAATTCAGCATATACATGGGACTAGTATGATAGCAGTCAACCACCCAAGCTAATTCCACCAAAAACTCCAATAATCTAATGCAGAATAAAGATTGTATCTAACACCTCTCATTTTCCAGTACTTGGAGCTGTTTGGAGATAAAACCAATCTGACAAACCCTTCCAAATGTGACTTGTTATGAAAAGGGAGTTGTTATGTGCTTGAATCAGCTTGAAAGAAGATCAGAAGTCAGGGGAAAGTTACACAGTGTTGCATGCTGTACAGTATGTACAATCAGTGAACGAATACGATCACAGCTGGCTAGAATACGGAAAGAGGAAGTTCTTCAAACATAAATTGCAACTATTTCAGCTAAAATGGACCAACCATAAGTGCAATTGTATCATTCAAAACTTGAATGATTTATGTTCTTATTTTGGGGAGAACAGAAGGAACAGGATTAGGGAACAATGTAAATGTAAGCTACCTGCATGAACACAACAGATCAACATCTCCCAAAGCCACGGTATCAACAAAAAGCAAAGACAAGCTCATCCAACCAACAACTCAACCAGTGTACTTTACAACCAGTCATTAAAATGCATATAATGTGAAATACTACAAAGAATCTAATGACCCCGTTTCATCTAACAACAATATGTGGTAGATTAATGATCAAGTGTCATCTCCTGAGGAAGACTTTAACATGAAGTAACAATTCAACACTGAACTACAATAAGATTATAATTTTATGTATTAGGATTATAATACAGAAGCATCATCATTTCAAGCACAGGAGCAAAACTGCTACATAACGTTCAGCTGAGAGAGTAACTCACATTATAGAGTACAGCTGTCCAGCCTTCCATGGTGATGCACTGGAAGACAGTGAGTATGGAAAATAAGATGTTATCAAACTGAGTGATGCCATCATTGGGTCCTTGCCAGGGGCCAGTGCAGTTATAATTTCCAGGACAAGTCTTGGCCCCACACGGGAAGTCAAGTTCAGATGAGTCTGCTCTCTCAGAGTCTGCATGAGATGAGAAAGACATTTTTTTTTCATGAATTGCATACTGACTGTATAAGTGTTCAACTTTTGATTTTTTAATAATGTATCTGTGTTATTTGTTTGCTTTTTTTGCTATTTGTTATCATGCAGATAATAGAGTGGGGGAACTATGATGTCACTTTGTAGGCGAAAACCCGGAAGCGAGTTAGCATTTTAGCACTTCCGGTTCCAACGTCCCAGAGTCAATGGGTTTTTTGAATGGGATTTTGGTTAAATCCCTAAAATAAGGTCCGTGGTTCACACAGGCTCAAGATACTTTCACGTTTTATTCTACGACATAAAACACACCAGTTACACCCCACTCGTGATTTTTTTAAGCTGTTATGTTTCTTAAAAAAGACGGTTGCTAACAAGTTGCTAAATGGGACTACAGGCGCTGTCGGAGACATTAAACATCCTCACGCCGAACAGTTTATCAATATACAGTATTTTCCAGTTGTAGTATAATTTGTAATTCAATTAATTTTAGGATAACCAATGAATAGTTTACAGCATTTTATATTGTTGTTCGATGTTGTTGTTTTTTTTGCTTTGCCCCGAAATGCGACACGTTTTCAGAGGGAAGATGCTTGTTTTATCGTGACACGGAGACTCTCTGTACCATAAGGTAAACGCATATTACAATTATTACATATAAACACCACATTTGCCGGCTTAACGTGGTGAAATTTAAACTTTAATGATGCATATTGCTTAAAGGCATGTAAAAATTAAATGTTTGCGGCCACATGAAGCGGTTAGAAAACATAGATTGAGGATTTCCTTGAAGCACGGATAAAATAACATTTTGTGCACCAATCCTAACAAAATGAGAGCTGAAATGTGGTACTTTGTTCACTAAATAAGTTTAAACTTACCATATCCAAAAACTCGCTCACTCTGCTGTTATTTAAATATGCGGGGATACGTTTTTAATTAAAATATTCATATTAATCAAGGATTTATTGACTTTTAATGCACCTTATTTCGAAATGTACAGAAATACGTGCTTTAAATGTCCTTTAGTTATGATTATTTCATTTATTCACTATACTATTTATTACTAATGTCTCATTTCAGTTTTAGTTTGTCTCTAGTTTTGTATTTATTCATGAAACGGTTCCTGTAGCGTGGATTAAAATTCATATACAGAGTAAATCCTTCACTGAACATGTTAAAAATAAGTTTGAAACAGTTCTCGGGAGCGCTGTGGTGATGACGCTGAAGGCGAGCGACCGTGGTGGTGTAGTTCGTTTATAGCCTAAGTTTAGCTTTTCAGTTCTGGCGCTTTTATTTCGGCTTCAAAATTCGTCAAAGATATATTATCTTGTCAAGATATCTTGATGGACAAAACGTGTAAGTTTCATGAACTATGGTTGAACACAGAGCTTATTTTTTGCGATAATCCAAAAGCCTATGGGAAAATCCTATTGGCTTTTTGTCGAAGGAACCAGTTTCATGCTAACCGCCGATCCGCCTACAAAGTGACGTCATAGTTCCCCCGCTCTATAGAAGAGGCCAACAGAATGATGAAGTGTTTACTTCCTGTATGGGAGGAGCCGAGCCCCTGACTGGCAGGTGTGTATGGACCCGTAACAAATTTTATTTTCTGCTCTTGCAAATGTCAATGATGGTATTCTTGTCAATAGAAATCTTAAATTTAATATTTAATAACGTGCAAGTGCATATAAAATTAAATTACTTCCCCTCATGTTGTTCCAAACCTTTATAACTTTTCTATATAAATTCCTCAGAAGAAAACATTACAGGTGTGCATCTTGACACAGAACAATGACACTGACATATTTTAAGATATGTCAGAGCAAGATATTTTCAGCTGAGACAGCTCAAACATGCATTTTAGTCTGAGACTAGCTTAAGCCTTGTCTGTGAAACCGGGGGTAAAGATGTTAAATGGTTGCCAAGTTTAACAGAAACAATTTTTTTTTTTTCAACTGAAAATTTTCTGAAATACTGTTTACATTTTTATTTATTTTTTGCCATTTTTGAGTATTCTAAAGATTTAAATATTTGGTTTAGATCCCAGCAGCTGAAAAGCATAAATGTAATAAATATATTGATGTACTCTATGTCTGTATATATGTGGATGTGTGGGTTTTGTTCTTGTGTCTGTCAGAGTGTGATCCTCCTTACCTGTAATGTTTGAAAAAGCTACACATCTTTTGTGGAGTTTTCCACTGTAGAACTCTAATCCAATAATAGCAAACATGAGAATGGCAAAAAACAGCAGCAGACCAATCTGTAGCAGTGGCACCATCGCCTTCATTATGGATTTAAGAACTATTTGCAGACCTTTAAAAAAACATGAATATAAAGATATCAATAAACCTTACTACACATAAATAATCAAAACAAAATATCAAACTGTAGTATTCATTCCTTCACATGTGGAAAAACTTTAACACTACAGCATCCACGTGTAAAAGAACAACTATAACACTGTGTCCTAATCAAGTGTGATGTGACAAATTACAGATACATGGAGTGGGTTTTTGGACCAGTGAGATTTCTTTGTACAGCTACCAAAATAATTGGACAAAATGCCTTGCATGTCGCTTGTTGCAGTTGTTGCAATTTATGTCTTGTTTTTATCACATTGTACCTGATTAGGAGGCAGTGAAATACTCCTCATTTCAAATGAAACATTACAATGTTTGATTAAGAACTTCATATAGAACCGTAAACATACTAGGAATGCCAGAAACCAGTTTAAGGGGCCGTAATACCCTCACAGCCCTGAGCGTGCGCAGGTCTAATGAAATATTCATGTGGGCTCCTGCTGTGGCCAGAATCCTGTTAAAAAAAATAAAAACAAACATAGGTTAGGCAAAGAAACTATCAACATAAATTATGCAGGATATATGGATATTTCACAAATACTGTATGTTAATTATGATATTTTGTAAACTACGCAATCTCCATCATTAGTGACATGGTAATCAGCGCGATAGTGAGGACTCATAGTGATACTGTAGGTAAAGGGGAGTAATTAGAGCAGTGGTGCTAAATGTGTGTGGTCCTTAATGAGGTAATCCCTTTCAGTGAATGACAGCCAGCACACTTCTGATTCACAGCTTCCTTCTAAGCACAGGTGATATTCATCAGGCATGACCAATGAGTCATCTCTGTCTTTCAATCCACATGGTTGTTCATGTATAGCCACAATCAGACAGGAGCACACAACTTTAATACAGTATATGAGAAAACTGATTTTTCATATTTGTGTGACAATAATAAGATGCCAGTAGGAAACAGATGTGACACTCAAGATGAATTTAAAGGGACAGTTCACCCAAAAATGAAAATTCTGTCATCCTTTATTCACCCTCATCTTATTTCCAACTCATATTACTCTCTTTCTATTGATTCTAAATGTGTCTTTACATATCTGTACCTTGTATATGTGGATGTGCCTATACTTATTTATCCACACAATTAGCCAACTATGAAAAAGAACAAAGGAAACAAAAAAACACAAACATTTCTTGAGGAACATGTGCGACGTCTGTACTTAGTTTTTTTCTATCCAAACTATACTAAGAATAACTTTTGCATATACTGTGTAGTATATATTTTCTTTTAGTGGTATGGTTTGGATGAGTCTGTAGTCGTTATAATTAGTTTTATATAAAAACAGTAAAGTACTATGATATGTCCTCATTTACATAGCTATGAAAATGTGTATGAGAAAAATTTAAAAAGCTAAAGGGGGGTTACCTTAAAAAGTCACTGTTCTGAGGAAAAAAGGAGTGTAAATGTGTATACAAACACACAGTATTCGAACACAATAAATGCATTTTCCTGAGTGATCATTGCTGTTGAAGAACTTATGTAATCACACCCATCCCTACTAGCACCCTCCCAAGAAGCCGGCCAGTAGGACCCTGCAATAATATGATATGATTATTGTTGTTCTGATTAGAATGAACAGAATCCCTCATCTCTCAAAGGGAACCCATCAAGGGCATGGCTCATTATAAAATGCAAATGTTGTCCCTTATTTGCTGTGCCACCTAACAGGAAACAGCAACTCGTTTGTGATGCTGCATGCAACACTCAGAGGGAAATGAGAGGAGCATTATTGTGTGAGAGAGAAGCTTTTGTTGGCAGCATTCGGTTCCTGACAGCTACCCACTGGATGCCATGTGTGTAACCTGGGACGATGAGTCCTTCCCAACATCTCAACCAAAGCTGAAATTCTGGATTCTCTCATATCCCAGTTCACCTGGCACTCCTGTTGTTGGCTAATTAAACTTCATCCCCTTCCACCCCAATGAGATGAAAAAGACTGCCAAAGAAAGGTGTATGAACAACACAAAAAAAAAAAAGAAAAAAAGAAAAAAAAAAAAAAAAGAGGAGGAAGATACATAGAGAGTGACAGAATCAGATGAGCGATTTTATACACAGAATATGGCTTTAGCCAAAGCAACTGAGAATTTATCTCCACTGGTTTCCAAAATTTTGAATTGAACAGATGTTTAAAGACACATCCAGTGTGTAAGAGGTCAAAAATAAATTATGTAAAATATTGATTTAAACATACAGAAAACAGATCAAACAGAATGTGCCAATTTATACAGTTCTCTTGTGCAGAATCTTATTTGACAAATATAAAAATACAATGTTTTGTTAAGTTAAAGTTTTATTAATTCATTTTAATGAAATTCATGAAAATAATTATGAAAATGTTCTTATCTACTATATGGGAAATGTACAAATCAGCTTTTAACATTGTTAAACTATTTACTTTAGTGATACACTTATTTTACATGGTTTAATTAGTACACTGGCAGCACATAAAATGAGTCTCTAATATTATATATATATATATTCAGAAGTACCTACAAATACAAAACTGTCATTTTAATTTGATGCACAAATAAAAGTGATCCATTTGCATTTGTTCATCACAAGTTCAAAACAGCACATTTGACAAAAATGCAGTCTTTATCTGCTGTAAGTGCAGACAAGGCTACGGTATTTCTGCCAACTTCCAATAACCATGCTCATGAGCGTTAATGAAGACCTGCATTAAACTATGCATCAGAGATAAAATAAGACTTCAATACAGCCTTAAACAGCTCCTGTAGCCCACCCATAGTGAAATTAATAAGTGCATAGCACAAACCACAGAATATTTCCCACTCAATATTTTCACTTTATTTTCAGCAGGGCTTTAAAAGAGTGGAATATTAATCCCAGGTTGTCCTGCATATTAGTCACATCTGGGGTGTCAAGGTAGCAGGATGTCAGCGATTCTAATTAGGACCTGAGAAAGAATTAAAATAGCAGCACAGGAGTGAGATGAAAGACTTCACTAAAAGACTGCTAAAGAAAGAAATAGAGAAAATTGCTCCTACAGCTTTTAGGAGTCTTTAAATGGCAAGGCCACAAATGGTACAATCAGAAAAGGATCTTACAAAAACTTAAAATAGATAATAAATTCAATGGAAAATGTTATTGTCAGGGAACACAGACTCAGACAGAAGGTAAGCGACAATGACCCTCAACGGGTGTCTTTATTGGCAATAAAGTTCAGATGATATGGACATTAGGAGACAGACGAGACTCTGGATGGAATGCTAACGGGATTACCAGACTTGAAGAGCACACACAGCACAGAGAGGTGAGAGTTGGGATCCAGGAGCTGGGGAACAGTTGAGTAATGGAGAATGTTCTAGAAGATCATTGGAGACAAGGGATAATCCTTGGAAGGCGCAAGTCACACTTGGAGAGCAGAATAGCGTTAGCATCTGTGATCCACGAGGGAGACTAGACAATGAGTGAGTGCTGGGTGTGTGCTTAAGTGTGTGCTGATAATTACGTGACAGGTGTGGCTGATTAGTAATCAGGTGAGGGTGCTCTGTGATGACGTAGTGAGGAATGACAGACAGATCCGTGACAGTTATGATGACCGTGATACTCTGAGACATCCGACAATATTATGTTTATAAAAAAGTTGATAAAACTATCACTATCAAGTATTGAGATGGATCCATCAGTACAAATTGTGTAACATTAGCACATGTTCAATTATGCTTACATAATTCATAACAGCTTGTGTTTATAACGTTAGCGTTTACAAACCATCACTGCCTAGAGACAAACGCTCTCTAAGTCCAATGCCAAGATGCATTCATATGTATATAAACAGAAAAAACACTAATTTCATGCGAGGAAAGCTTCATTCCTCACTTTGAGAGGAGGTTGAGAGGAAGGAGAGAGATCTTGACTGTTTTCACTGAAAACAATATTGTGTGTAGGCGGATCAGGAACACAAAGCTGGTGTGAAGACAATTCCCTGGCACTGAATGAACAGCATGACATGTTACCACCAACAAAAGACCAAAAGATCATAAATATAGCACAGAACGGGCTTCCTGTGATTCATGTAAGCCCGCTGCATAGCCAAAGTTCATACTAATGATTAACACGAAAGATTAAGTTCTGCAGATATATAGAAATGACACTGTAGTATTTTTGACAAATAAAGAAATTGTTAAAAAATGTGAATAAATGAAAGTAAGCCCTGTAACCAGCAGTGCAGTAAGGGATCAGGTAATTCATGTGCACTGGGAATCTTTTTTTTCCTAAGAAACACAAGGTAGCTCTAATTTCATATACAGCACACAGCGAATATGACATGAATATGACATAGTGGCCAACTTGATATTGCGCTCTATGGTTTAAAATCAAGGATTCAAAATTTGTTGACCATGCATATGCAGTGACAGCTTAACTCTCCTGTCCGCATTCAATTTGCATGGACAGATGGACCATCACGCAGACAACAAATGCACACTTCAAAAGATTTCACAGCAGGATTCGACAAAGTTTGCAAGGTTTGTGAAATGAAATGTTTATTAGATAACCAAAGACTAGCTTAAATTATATAAATGTGTATTCGCTGAATGCTGACAGTAGATGAAAAAGTATTATAGCATTTGCCTTTCTATGATAAAAATAAATGCAATAATACTATTTCCTATATCGTTAACTTTGTTGTTTAACAGTTCTGCCTAACAATTTGTTAAACTTATTAAAAACAGCAGAAACTGAGAATGGGAACTCTGCTCAGGTCTGTCCTGCATCAGCCACAACATCGGCCAAACAGAAAAACGTATCCAAAAAATGCCAAATACTTTGTAGGTACATCGGTCGACCACTAATCTTGACTTAAGATAAAGATAAAAATGAAGATAAAAAGTTTCTATAATGCAGCCCCTCCTTCAGAGTAAGTCCGGATTGTTTTGCAGGTTTCAACATCTGCCAGGTGATGTTTGATCACTTAAGGCTCAAGTGATCAAACGTGTAGTAATAGGACAACTCTCCTCAACATATGCTTGCAACATTTGCTTTAAATCATTTAATGTCCATAGCAAATACTGTGTATTTGTTCAAATCCCTTAGTAAGCGCAACAGAAATAATTATGCTTGCCTTAGAAAAGACTGGCCATTCTATATAAAAAATGGCATACAACACATGTGGGTGGGTGTTAGCCAACATAATCTTTTATAGATCCCAACCTAAATTTAACATGTAAGAGCTCTGTGCCATTTAAAATAACACCTAATTCGATTTGCAAACCAAATGTCAAATGTGTAAATCCTCTGAAGATTTCTCAGATGATATCATATGCATTTTAGCAGTTTGCATCCCTCACTATGTAGATATTGTGGTATTTCCTGTCTTCTGTCACTTAGCCAGACACTGCCGTTAATTATCCCTCTCTGCCCGCTGCAGAAACATGGCTCTTTGATGGGCCCCTGACTCACACATGCAACCGTTACATTGTGACAGATGGCATATGAATCATTAAGACACCAGTAGATCAATTATTCATCATGGGTAAAGAGCAAACACTTAACTAATTGTCAAACACGCAGGGAGAAACAGACAAAGAGAGAGAGTGACAGAGAAAGCAAAAGACAGAAAGAGGCAGAGCAGACATCTGAAACCGTAATAAATTACAAACGAGTGCTAATGACGCACGGTCAGAGTGTGTTTTAACTCTTGACCTGAAATGCTTGATTTATTTTGCCAGCAGAATAATACTATTGTGAGTCCTTTTTAGAGTGCATTGAAAATAAAGATGCACCTGATATCATAATTTTGAGTTTATTTGTTTTTGTTACAGCAGAAGTACTAGACATACATATTAGATTAGAAAGAATCACCTTCAAATATTGTCTTGGACGAAGGGAACCCCTGAGCTAACCGATAATTAAATCTGTTGTTGTTCATTCATTCATTCATGTATACATTTAATTATATAGTATTTATATGTTGCAGTCCTAGATTTCAGTTGCTAATAAGCAGGGTCTGAAGATGTACTTCCTGTTTGATCATTACAACAGTAAATGATCTGATCCACCATCACACTAGTGTTGGTAAAGGGTGTGAAAAATCCCTGCTTTTGAAATTAAGTGTAAGGACACAATGCTAAAAAATACTTACTGTATAGTGTTACAAAAGCTGTTATATCTGCACATTGTTGGATGTATCCTAGACTTTGTTGCTTTGCACCTTTATATCAAACTATTTTTGTAATGAATAAATATTTGCTTCTGAATGGTAAACTGTTCCATCTGACCATGTTACTGTGCCAAACAGTACTTAACCTGGGCATCACAAACTATCTCACGGTGTAATATAAATCTGTTTATAAAATGTATTTATAAAAATTATGCAATTTTTGTTTTAATTAAATTATGTATACATTTTTTATTTATTTTTATTGATTGTATAGTTATGTAATAAATTTAAATATTTAATTTCATTTAAATGTTTTAAATAACTGTAAGATTTTTGAGGGGCTTCCCTGGCCCCAGCCACTGACTTAGTGAGATATGTGCTAAATGGCACAGAGAGCCTGCATCAGTGATGTGACTTTCCATAGTAAATAGCACATCCATTGAAAACAAATGAGGCCACTGATCAAGCTAAAGTGGGAAAAGTGCAGGACTTAAATTGCCAAAAAGGGAAAACACACTATATTAACAATAAAACACTTCATAAACATATGGTTTCATGCACCCAGGTTATCATGTATTTTGTCTTTGCCTGGGCAGTTCAGAGCAGCTACATTACATTTTAATGACATATTTTTATCTATAAATGTCATATATATAGTATTTTGTAAAATAGTTTGTCATAACAACAAAGCGTATCACTGTTAACTGCAAATATCTCATAGATTTCAAAGACCTCCCTCTGAGAGGAACCAAAAATAATTTAGATTTTTATTTCTTTCAGATTAATTATAAATTAATGTGTGCTTTACCCCAGATATTGATATTTACAGTGATGCCCACCCATCCTTCGTTTGGATTATGATGCCATTCCCCCCCACTGGAAAATGTGAATCAGTTTTCTCATCATTTGAGGTTCAAACGTTTCCTTCACCGTCACTGGAGCTTCACACAGCAGCAGAGGAAATTCAACCTCCATCTGGTTATAAGACACACCCCCTGCTTTCACCATAGCAACCCCAAGACCAATCAGCACTGCCCCTGATGGTCTTTACTGTTGATTACAGTGAATATCATTTAAAACGTTGGTGTGATCATATAATTGTTACTATAATTAGAATCTAGCTGTATTATGAATGGTTTCATAAATGCATTTTTACTACAGAAATTCTAGATTCCTGATTGGTTGGCATGTTCCAAGGGTGTTAATTACATTTTTATATTTGCACAGCTATGCAGTAGTAGTTCCAGGTTTGTTGACCGCATTACTGTTCCACAGGAGCTCACTTTACCAAACAGAGAGAGAAAATGATTAGACAGACACAGAGTGTCCCAGCCAGTTATTACCCATCCTGTCAGTGTGCCAAGCCAGTGAAGGAGAAATTACAGGCCCCAGAACAGGTCTTCGTCCTGAAGGAACTTGTTTACCCGAATGACTTAAAATAGAGTAGAGATTAGCTTGAAGAAAAGAAAGTTCTTCTTCCATTTTATCTGCTAATTCCTTCATTTAGTTCTCTATTTGTAACATCTCTGTTTTTCAATATCATTTAGAATCAATTTCCAGAGCTCATTAGTTTTACAAAAAAAATAATACAATACGTGGTTTAATGAAAAACATAGTAGCATTATTTAAAATATAAACATGCATTTCCTACAATGAAATAGTGCTACCTATCACACATGGACTTTAGGGACTTTTTTTTACTGATTCATTGACAGGTACAGTAACTGTCCAAATGAACTGATACACTAAAATGAATCAGACTTCCCAATGGTGTGCTGCAACACAATGATCTCAGTCTGCTTTTTAAAAGGCCTCAACAGACTATCAGTTCAGCTTGTGGCCATAGACGAACAAGTCCCTGGCTGAGCAGATCATGTTATCTTTTTGACTGTCTGTGGTGAACAGATGGGAGTCTTTGCAGCAAGAATATACCAGGAGGTTGTGGTCAAGTCAGAAGAGACCACCCACTGGTCTCAACAAACACTTATATTACTGGAAACAGCACTTTCAATACTCCCAAAGGGCATATTCACACAATGCTGTGTTTCGTAGCTCTTGGAGACTTACTGTTATTACCTGCTCTTTATCATTTTACTGCTAAGGTGTAGGACAGTGAGCAAAAGAGAAAGGAGAAAGAAAAAGAAAGGGTGGAATTGACAGTTCAATAAACTATAGTGTATAATGTTCTACTGTGTCATTAAAGTTATTTCTTCACTTAATATCACACGATCACTGTCACTGTCGTACTGTATGCTGTCTGCCCCATCAAGACGACTTGGCCACATATATTGCCTTTTTTATGTAATGCCATCTATAAGCAAAATGGTATGAAAGCAATCAAGTCAAATTTGCATATGTGAACCACTACTGATGATACAAAATTTGCTGCATATTTATAATAAATCTTAAAAAAAAAAAAAAAGGGGTCAATATATAGTGTATATACACTAGCAAAAGTTTTTTTACGTTTTTGAAAAAAGTATCTTATGTTCACCAAGGCTGCATTTATTTGATCAAAATACAATAAAAACAATAATATTGTGAAAAAATATTATTACAGTTTAAAAGAACCTTTCCATTTTAATATTTTTTAAAATGTAATTTCAGTGTTTCCCAAAGGATTTTGTGAGACTCGTGGCAGCAGGTGGCAGCACATATAAATTACCATATTTATGACATCATTGCGTCGGGTTTGCATTCAGACAAGTTTTGGCACTTCAGGTCTTTTCTACTGTCTAAACTGTTACATACTTTAAACTGAATGCCCAATAAAGCTGTTCTAATTTACATATTTTCTGTTGTCATACATAAAACAAGTATACATAGTGACTAAACATGACCCATTAATACTACTTGTTAAGTAGTAAGGAGTAGTAAGGAGTTACTCTCACTATACTCCTTAAATCCTGATTTATAATCGTGATATCGTCTGATAAAATCAACATACCTCTACACTAAAGAGCAGCTGTATGCGGTGGTTTTGGCTATATTACTTTTTTGTCTCATGCAATGCACTGCCTGTGTCTGAATAACAAACTATGAACATATTAACACACAAACTATATTCATATTTATAAGCCCAAACAGTTAGTAAGCGACAGGTGCTTTGAAATGCTGTTTTGTACTCATTTATTGATGAGTCTGCTGCAGTACGGCCAACTGAATACACTGCTTCTCTGCCGCTCACTGCACAGAAAAGACGCAGAGAGAGGGGATACTGCGCCAGGAAAGTCAGACCTCGTGCTTGCAGGGCAGTACTGGCGAAATCTTCCAACTAAAGGATAGCTAAGGTTTATCCAAATAATATCTAAATATAGTGCTGAAGCCGTGCTCTTGTGTGTGTGTGAGACGTAGGAGCTGATGTCAGGGGGTGGTGGATATTTGTGGCGGTCAATGTGAATACTGTAGCGGGCCATGATACCATGAAACCATGATACATTTGTTCAGGGTTCTTTGATTAAGTAAAAAGACTCATTTATGTGAAATATAAATCTTTTGTAATACAATAAATGCCTTTATTGTCATTTTTTATCTATTAAATGTCTACGATTTTTTTTTTTTTTTACAAAATATTACTAATATTAAATCAATATTACTGAAAATTCGTTATAGGAACATTTTATACACAAACGTAACAGTACTAGCCTACGTGCTTTTTCAGACAACAGTGCTGACACAAGCCTATTAAAATATCACTGACCAACTTCAACTACATCTCTCCAAAGCACACATTACACCAACACACTCTCCAAACACTTGACCATGTGATCATCATCCAGCAAATTGATCATGAAGAGATGTCAAACTGTCAAGTTTGCTTTGCTTTGAAAAGACAGTGAGCTTGTGAAATCAATTCAAAAACATTCATTCTTTTTTAGGAAATAAAAAGGTGTCCAACATCTTAATTTTCCCATAGACTCACAGTGTGGATTTGTAAAGGTTTTGCAAGTGATTTGCTTTTCTTACATTTCTTCAATAAAAGAGGTGCAGTACTAATTTTGCAAGTACATTTTTGTCAAAAAGCAAATCTGGATCCATTTCCCTAAAGTGACATCTTACTACACAAGCTAACCAACCCAATTAAGCTCATTTAATAAACCCTCTATTTGGAGGTTTCTAACAACAAATTTCCAACCTTAACCCTGTTCAGGTCATTGCTGTCTAAAAGCTATTTACTGTATATTGATGGCACCGATACCCACATGGGCAGCGCGCCAACATGTAGCATTGTTGCGCTCCGGCGTCTTGAGTTAAGTCGTGGACCCTTCCCGAACCCCGCCCCCTCACACTCCCACTTCACTTCCTGTCAACTTACTATCCTATCCAAAATAAAGGCATAAAAACGCCAAAAATAAATCTTACATTATATAGGGGTAAACGTACCTATTAAGCTCACCAAAATCTACAATGAGACATTTGCACAAGATATTGGTTTCAGTGCAAGAAGTTATGTTAAAATAAAATGTTAATCTCTCACACAAAAATATTTAATTTTACTTTAAATGACAAAAGCATTTCAATTAAGATGTACATCATTAAATGCAAAAAGTCTGGCTGTGCTTAATGGGTAAATTTTTGTACCCTTTAAGCACACCCCTGTTCCCATTAAGCTCACATCATGTTTTATTAAAAATTCTTGTTTATTTTAAACAACCTTTTTAAAGAATAATTGAAAAATGCTTTATTTGAAGGTACAAAGTCAATCCCAAAAAAACAGAACACTAAAATCAAGCAACAAGGCATTCAGTTTGATCAGTTATATAGAGAAGTGCCATTTAAGCACACTGCAACATCTAGACTAGTCCATGTTCAGGTAAATAACACAAATTCAAAAATCTAATAACAAAACAAACCAATAAAACATTTAATTCATGGGGATGAACACACACACTAGCATCATTATGAAGCCTCTTATTAAATGGATGTCAACTTGTCTCTTAAGGCTGGAATACACTACATGATTTTTGGCCCGATTTTCCAGCAATTTACGGTCGGGAGAAGTTGACACTAGTTGCCAAAGGTCAGAGCCAGTCTGCAGATTTGAGTGGAATGATTCCATAGAAAACCACGTAGTGTATGATGATCACAGACTCAGATTTTTTTAGCTTCAGACTTTGACAGATTAATCAGGTTTCTGTTGGCTCCTTCTTTGAATGGACGACAAGCCTCTTTCATCTTTGGGCATAAACTATAGTTATGTCTAGATTTTGTCATCTTAAAGATGTGAAAATAAGTTATTAACCATTTTATAAAGATTAACTTAAGTGACAACCATCAGTTAATATTTAAAATGTGTTTATGAAGTATTTTTAGACGTTCAATGTGGAAGAGATTAAAGGGAGCACACTGAGCTTAATTGGAGCAGCGAAAATATTTTAATAAATTTCATGTAATATTTATTAAAATAACAAGATTTTGCTAAATAAATAATCAAGGTCATGGATTAACAACTATTATTAACAATATCTATGAAATTGTACTTTTTTTTATTGATGAAAGTCTGAACATTAATCTCTTATAAAAAAAATAATACATAAGACTATGTACTAAAACATGTACATTTAAAGGGCTCCTCTTATGGTGAAAGTTTTCAGACAGCTTTCAAAATGGCCACCAGACAGTGTGAACATATTACATTACGTATATTACATTTTGATAATGGTGGCTTGATTTGCCCAAATTTTTCTGAAAAAGAAAACATTTCGGAGTAGGGCTGAATGATTATTCGGCTATTATTCGATGCCACCTTATTGGGACAATATTGGGATTATTTGGATTATTCGATGCCACCTTATTGGGACAATAAAGCCCTCCCTACACCTAGCCGATACTTTATTTTCAACTTTTTTATTATTTCCTTAATTTTTATTGAAAATAAACGCCTTTCCGATGCAATATGAGATTTGAAAAGGGAGAAAAAAAAGTTCGGCAAAAGGCGGGTTCAAACTCGGGTCGATTGCGTCAAAAAGCACATGCCTTACCATCTACCATTTTGTAGTGTTGACTATCCCGGTCACACGTTGGTGGGCGGAGTTAGTGTAAATAGCCTTTGCCAACAAGGCAGGCTATTTGTACTTAGTGTAAATAGACACTCTGAAAAAAAACCGTGTGCAATGACCTACACTTCAGAGATTGAACATTGTGTTTTTGTATATTTATGTTTACAAGGTGAAACAGCTACTGTTGTTTCAACAATGATTTCATTCATTTAAACGCTGGTTAAATTTATAATTAATTCAACAATACATTCATTCCTATAGCAACTATAATGCTAGTAAACAGCAGAGAATCGGCAGTCTGCAGCTGACACACCCACCTTAACAATTTCCATATATTGCTTATCCTGCCTGAAAAGACCCTGATCTTTACAGATAACTTCCGAAGTAACAATTAATTTACATACTTTTATCCTAAAAAATAATTCTGTGCCACCGATATGCTGAAAATTGGGTGATATCATGTCAGGTCATTGATGAGGCTGTCAGTCATTGATGCCCTCTGTCGGTAGTAGTAGTAGTAGTACATTCTGCTGAACAATATTAATGTATTTCTGCTGCAATGTCTTCAAGTTAAACCGACTTTTATTTTGACGGGTTGCCGTGAATACCTTTATATTTCTGTGTGAATATGATATGACGCTAGTTTTACTCAAATGAAACGGTAAAACGCTCATGAAGTGACTCTCAGAGCAGTTCTGGAGATGTTGTTTGTGTGTTTATGTCGTCATTGAGATGGCAGATGCTGAAATCACAGCGAGCGTCAGTGTGTGTGTGGTAAAGGAAAACGTGCGTCTCTGCCATTCATTCATACAGAGATATGATCGCGTAATATAAGTTAATGCTCATCAAATGGCGTAAATCAGTGAAAATGAATAGAAATGATGATTCTGTGTAAAGAAACATCAAGTAAACATGTATAAAAACCCTGGCAAAGCTATTATTATCAGCGCATGTGAGCAGAGCATAGCGGGGAGCAGATCATTGAACGAGTTTTACTAGCGTTGCCCAGTACAGCTGTACTTCAGCATGTCACAGCACAGTAACACTACTGCAAACAGGAACAAGTATGCTACATAGAAATTTCCTGTCGGTGCGTTATTTGAGCGGTAACAGCAGAATGCACATTGATACAGCGGAATATTGAATGGAGCGTTACGCGGTGCAGTGATGAGAGTGAAACCTGAACACTGCTGGGCTGAAAATGGACTAAACGATTCTTCGAGGCACATAATTTGCCTCAATGATTTTTTTGTATGTAAGTTACTCGAGGAATCATTCCAGCCCTAGATCAGTGTCTATAATATATAATGGAATTTGGAATTGGAATGGAATTTGGGGGGAAAAATTTCAAGCAAAGCCAAAGAAGAAGCGTTGCACGTCTCCGAGCAAAACATAGCAGTGTTTTGTGAATGAATGAATCTTCCTTTTTGTGACCCCTTTAATTCTGATCAGATCATGCAGTAGAGTACAGTATATCAACATACTATAGGATCCTGGAGCACCATATGGAACCAATACATCAAAAGAAAGCTGCAGGGTGTGAGGTCTTTTGCTCAGACCCCCCACCTTGTCCATATACGTCAATCAAGCTGACAGCTGATTGGTCCAGAGCATTTGAATGACAACTGGATGCCTGCAGTCTTTAAAGATCAACCATCTATACACCAGTTGTGGCAAAATTATTGAGACAAGACATGCAGTAGAGAGGATTTTTAGAGTAATGCATATATCAGGCAAAGAGCTTGCTTAGAAAAAGCAGCTGTATAATAGAAGTTAGACTGGTCACTCTCTGATTGCAATTGCAAAACTGTTTCAAAACATACAACTGCAATATATTTCCACATATTTTAATTTCATGGCAAATGTGATGCACTAAGCAGACAATCTAATGGTCACAACTCAACACTCCCAAGTCCATCCAGAGCATTTATGGGAAGTAAATGCAACAAATGGGTCATAAATTGTCAAATTTGTAGAACCATAGGAATGTTAACATATGACCAAATTTTCCACATTTTCTGAAAATTAACCCGCCCAATTGAAGACAATGCAAAATATGCCGATATAATGTGGTTAGGTAATCATACTGGTGGTCATTTACATCTAGAAGTGCTAAAGGTACAAAAACAGGCTGTCAGGGTGTTTTTAAGGTTCAGAAATGTAATGAAATATTGTTATTAAACATACTTTTTTTAAATTATAAGTGTAAAACATAAAATTGTCAAAAGTGTATGATAACATGGAAAATAAAAATTCTTTTTATAGTAACAACAGTTCAGGGTTCAGGGTGACATGGAGTTTCACACTGTTCCTGTTCACTGGAGCATCTGCGTCTCATAGTCAAGACTCAAGCCTGCTGTTCTTACATCAGCAGCTGAGGTAATGATAGAGTGTGTGAACGCATTATCCAGAAGAAGCTGTATTGTGCTAGTCACGTGGCTCAGTAAAGGAACTGCTAGCAGACAGGCACTATAATTAACACACAAAACGTGTGCACATGAAACACACACGCTTAGCTTACATGCATGTTCTCATAGGTGGTCACATAAATGCAAGAATTGGATTAATGCATCCTAAATCCTAATGCATTAAAAATAGCATGCTATAGGTCCCCGGATTGCAAAGCAAACATATCAATAACTGATAAGCTTGCTTAATTTAACATGCCTTAAATATTACCATTTTAATAATCATGGTAACAACACTGCCATGCTGTCTCACTACATATTCAAAAGTATGTACCTTCCCATCACCAGTTAAGTACATACTTTTAGTGTGTCGCAGAAATATGGGAAAAAGCATGCAACCCATATTTCTCTCCAAGTGCAAACTAGTGTTGTCTACTAGTCCAGTAGATGTTGTCTTCTATATGCTCCTCATTATGAATATATCAGCTGGGTTTCTTCCAGCAAGCCTGTGACAGGTGAGCTGTGGTAAAACTAAGGCAAGCTCTTTTTCCCTGCTCTCGCGTCACCCAGCTCCCTCTATTACAGCATTGTCCCTGCGAGCCTAAAGCTTCTTAAAAATAGCATGGGCGTAAAGCCCTGCTAGAACAATGGGGGCCGTGCATGGATGACAGCTGTCTGTCCTGTCAGAGCGTGGACACCTTCCGTGGTGCGACAGGCTCCCGGCAGACGAGTTCATAACTCCTGTCAGGAGGGAGAGCTCCTATATGATTCTGCCTGTTCACCAAAAGTAGAAATTATTGCAGGCCCACGCCACAGTTTCTTTATAGCAAACAACCGCGGGGAGATGGGGAGCGCAGATTTAAACTGATCAATCAATTAATCAACAGCTGTTTATGATAATTAGGCTACCGCTGGGCTTATGTGAAGCAGGCCAGGCACACAATCTCATTAGGATGTGTGTTTACATTTGTTACCTGTCACCAAGCATGATAACCTAGCATTAATTGGAGCTTAGTGTGTTTTTCCGACACTGTGATTCTGCTTTTCTAATCTAATTATAACAGGTGGATATGAATGTTGAACATAGGGTAAACAGTACAATGACGTTGGGAACGTTGATGAAATACAGAAAAGCATGCTGATGCTAGTCAATAGTCAAAATATCAGTTAAAAAAACAAGAGGGTTTTATTTAGTACTGGCCTGAATGTTTACAGTTCGTAACAATTTGCAGATTCTGCAATTCAAAATACAAAGCGAATTTTAAATTGCAGTCAATAGTGAACCAGATGGTGTACTTACAATGTCTAGCCAGCAGGGCCATGCTAACCAGCCAAGTTTTGACCATTTGAGTTAAAATGGCATATAACAGCACCTAGCAGCAAGTATGTGTCAGACCTATGTCCCTATGTCTTGTGGTTCCCTCCCTCTTGTGCCCATATTTGGTTAGTTCCTGTTCCTGTCCCCGTTTAGGTTATGAGTTTATTAGTCCCCAGCCATGTGGTTTTAATTATCTAGTTTAGTCCATTTAGTCCCCTTTCTTAAGCCCTGTGTTGCCCTGTCTTTGGCGTCCGGTCTTGATTGTCATTCCGTGTTTCCTACGTGTTCAGTGTTTGGATCAATAAAGATTGTGTGTTTGAAGAATTCCTTGTCTTCTCGCTTCCCTGGCTCCAACGTATCGTGACAGTATGGCGAGAAATTATTTACAATTTGAATCTTCCAGCAAGTCAAATTCACACAACATGGTCTCTGCCTACTACTGTCTAAGTGTTATATTTTTTTTACAAGCTTAGTCCAAATACATTTAATTTTTCTGAATGATGTCTTGGTCAGTGGTTCTAGATGAACAACATTTTTTAATGTTATTCACATAAAAGAGCTCATTCAGCAAGTCACTGTAGATAAACTACTTCAAAATAACTGTTATGAATACATTTACCATTGATCAGTGAATCTTCACAGGCAAAATCCAATCTAGCTTACTGGCAAGACTTTTATAGAGGTTAATTCAAAATGAATGATCTAAATATGCATTTTTTGCCTCTTTAAAAGCTCAGAGTTACAATTTTGCAACACTTGAAAATAGGCCTACAAATTCCACCTCTTAAAATTAATGGCTCCCTAAAAACATGTTTAATAGGGAAAAACAATACAACCAATATCAACACTTGAACATGTGAGAGTTAAATATGTTTTAAAGTAAAAATGACTGTTTTTAGTACTGCTGTTTGCTTTTGCACTAGAGGAATTCATAATTTTCATCATCCAAAGAAATCATGTTTACTGTCACACACGCACGTTTTCATAAAATTGGCAGCACAGACCGATGTTGGTGGATCTGAAGGATGCTTATCAGGTTCTCTGAGAGAGCTCTATGTGTTTGGCAGAGCCGGAGAGACACAGATAGAGCGTGTGAGGGGAGTACACCATGCCACATGCCCACAGCTTAAAGAGGGGGCGGGTGACTAGTAGACACCAGTGCTTATTAAAGCCATTAGGGATGAGGTCCTCTCATTCCCCAAGATTCTGGGTGCTGGATGTTGACTTGCAACCAGACCCAAAATTGCAAAGACACCATTTGCATTTAAATGACTGGAGTACTGAGCCAGCCGATAATAGGCTTTAAGGAAGGACTGGCAACCCATTTATCCACCTACTCACAGCGACTATACAATCAGACTTCTGCACCATGCCACCATACTGCGCTAATCTGTACTTCCTGTACACAACGCTGCTAAGACACAGTCAAGAGCAGAGGAATGATAACTAGCACAAAAACACGCCCGCATACACTGATAACTGTGAATGAAGCGACACTGGAAAGAACACAAGAACACATGAATTTAGTGTCAACAAATGCTTCAACACAATGCTGAGTGCTTGGACGAACCAGGCAATATGTGCTTAAGAAAAAACTAAAAACTGAACCTATTTACTTTAAGACACATTCCAGTTCTTATGGTAGATGATTCATCAGTCCATGTTATTTCAAATAAAAATAAAGTTTGCCTTCATAAACTGAAATGCTTTTGTTTTTGCTTTATGTTTTCACAAATCAATCAGTTCTCAATTAATAAATATAATGTCCTGAAACAGTAGGACAAAAGGCATTGTGCATTTGTAGTCAATTATTTGGCATGCCATTGTTGAAAGCTTTTACAACAGTAAATTGTTTATTTAATAATGACTTAAAATTAGTAAATTGAAAATAATAACTGCAATTACCTTCCATTTTGAATGCAGTTTTTATGTAGTAACAATGATGGCATATATTTGGTGAGCTTTCCACCCTCTTCCTCTCTCTCTCTCTCTCTCTCTCTCTATCATTCATTTTCTGTTCTTTCTCCTTGTTCTCTGTGCACATGACTTCATTAAAATCTAATGAGTGACTATGACTCATCTGATACCACCAGATCTTATAATCTTCACTCAACTCCTAATGAGGGTGCAAGGCTTTGATGAAATACTGCCTCACCATTTCATCTAGACAGAGGAACATAGTGCAAGTAAAAGGAACAGAGAAAACTTGTGCAGATCTGACTGCCTACATTTCATCTAAACATCTGCAAAATACTACTGAATTCACACTAGGGCTGGGACGAAACGCTAATCTGCCGATTCAATACTATCCTGATACTTGTGTGCCGATTCAATATATATTGCGATAATTGAGTTTTGGCAATTATATAACTATTGCGATTCGATATTACAATTTATTGTGATTTTTGTTTGCTTATTAAAGACTATACAATGGAAAATACTTGATCATGTGGTGGTTTCTGCCTTTTCTATGAAGAATCACTCTTGAAGTCTTGGGGTTTTGATGCCAGAAGAGAGACTTCATTATCATCAGAGACAATAAGGCCGAGAAGACACTGCAGTGAATTTCTATCGAATCTGTGTCCCTACAGCCTATTTATACAGTTTTTCTCTAGGCGTGTTCAATACATTTCATACATTGCCATGTTACCTTTTTCTGTGTCTCCAGCCTGCTTTTAGAAAGTAGACTGGGGGCCTCAACTTATGTTAAGGGAGATGAGGAGGCCTGATCATATATTTTGTTTAATGTCTAGATAGAGTGTGCAGCTTCACCATATACTGTAGTTTTGAAATGTCTGCACATTCCATTCTCATACAGGCCTCTACACACAGGCAGAGACATGAGAATAACTTGATACATAAATGGCTTATATTTACATTGATTATACTTGATTATTTCATATTTTGATTAATAAAACTCTTCGTCAATCATACCCTTAAAGAGACTGTATATGATGAGTCATATAAACAAAAACAATGCATCACATCTTTCTGAACTTTTATTTCAGGAGCATACACATACACAGTGTATATTTAAAGTACCTTGAACCATGAAACTTTCAAGTACCAAAACCCTGAACTTGCACATGAATATACAGTAATAGTCAAATGTTCAACAAAATGAAAAAATACTTTCTGAAATAAAATAAAGTGCTATGTTACTTTGCATTCCGTTTTAGTCATGTTTAGTCATGTTTTCACAGCAGTGTGTAAAATCCAAAGTGTTTTCACACTTGTGATTCAAAACGTGACAGTGCAGAAAGAATTTTTAAAAAGAATTCTCCCACCCCTACTTCACACCTTTGTTCCATCAGAAAAATTATGTACTATAGGAATAATCCAGCTACAGCGAGCAACACCTTGCACACAGGTCAAGTGTAGTAACATGATACTCAAAGTTCAATCAAATTGAACTCTGACCTCATCAACCAAAGATTACCAGATAATCAGGAAGATCATTATGTGGGTACTGCCAGCACACAAATCTAACCAGGATGCCAGAGACTGACCCTGTGCACATACAGAAACATCAGTTTGTACAACACAACGACCAAAACATTAAGAAATGAATCATTATCATATACACATTACACAACAGATATCCTACAGAAATTAATAAATAGTACAATCTCTTTTTACATGTTGTACCACTATTTAGCAATACTGCTATTGAATCTCATTTTAGCTTGTTGTCTGAATGTGATGAGAAAAAAAACCCAAAGACAGTAACTAGGCAAAATGTCTTTCTATTGCATTGTCTGCACTAGCTGCTAACAAAACATGCTGTATGACCATATAACCCAGTTAATGAACAAATGACTTTTATTTCGTGAACGAATCCAAAAAACTCACCATCTCAGAGTTTATCGGTCTGAATCAGTCTAATGAATGAATGAAAAAAGTATAATTTGTTTAGCATATACACTAATAAAGTTTTTAGACAGATTTTTTTTTTAATGTAATACTTTTATTCAGTTAAATTGGTGAAGAGATAGTAAAATCTTTGGCATTTAAAAAAAAAAAAATTATATTCTTTAAATAGAAAGAATCCTGAAAAATATATACTACATTTTCCACAAAAATATTAAGCAGCAAAAAAGGTTTATCAACACTGATAACAGCAAGAAAATCTTTTTCTTGTATAAAGCAACAAATCAGATATCATATTAGAATGATTTCAGAAAGATCATGTGACACTGAAGACTGGAGTAATGGCTGCTTTACCATTACAGGAATAAATCCACTTTAAAACATATATAACATTTTTATATTCAAAACTTTTAAATAGTATAGACCAATTTCCTGTTAGTAAACATTGTGACGTTTTTCTGTAGGCGGAGCTTCGGTGGTGGCAGAAGGATCCCCCTGACCGCTTCACTAACGCTAGCTATGAAGTCTGTTAGCTTGTTTTTTTTAACAATAACTGAAGAAATTCCGATTTTACCTGCATATGTAAGGTCACTCACTGTACGGAACCACGTTATTTGAAAAAGTTAACTTAAACGGACGAAACCGGATTGGCCGACCTGTACTCACTCAAAGGATGGACGATTTGACAGGATTACCTCCGGTTGAGTGACTCACATCTAATGTGTATAGTAAAGACAAACTCACCGTGTCTATCTAGTCATGAAGATGTAAGATATATATTTCAATTTCAGCAGGCAACTATTTTTACAGCTACATTATTATTCCAGCCACAATTACTCATAACAATGTATATAACTTACAATTACACATGATTAAGCATTAGAGGTCGACCGATTCATCGGTTTTGGCGATTAATCGGCACCGATAGTTGATTGCCACAGTTGATTGCTGTTGATTGCTGACAGTACGTGTTGTTTATTTTGACACGTGACACTGCACACGGGAAACTCCAGACTCGCATTTAAATACAGCCGACAGAAAAGCCTGCCGCGGAACAGAGCGCCATTCACATAGTTTTCTATTAAATTACATTATATTTGTCCCAAATCGTTGTGAATGTGCATAATGACTTCACCCTAGGCTATAAATTATGTATTGTGCATTTTTCAGCAAAACGTTTGTCTTTCTTTGGCTCTAATAAAGTCTGTATGCTTCATGTAGGGAGCTGTAATAGATCGCGCGTTCTCTTTCCGCTTGCTCTGTTTGTTTGTTTTTAAACACCGAACTTCAAACTCATTTATGCCACATTGTTCATTCTTGAAGCAAACTTATGTCCGTTTGGTTATTAAATAAATTGTTTTAGACCACCACTTGATTTGAACGCAAAGCGTCTGGTGTGTGTGTGTGTGTGTGTGTGTGTGTGATACCTCTGAGTTCTCCTAGACGCAGCGCTGCGATTTTACCCGGTGTGTGACAAACTTCTTTTTTTTTTTGATTAGATAATTATCAAGTGTTAAAAATAGAAGCAAATAAAGTGTGTGAGTACACATACAATATCCATATGTATGTAATTTTAATGTTACGGCCTTGTGTAGATATTTAAAGATGGCCATCTTTAAGCATGATTGTTGAAATTAAATGGTAACACTTAACAATAAGAGTCCATTCGTAGCATTAATGAAAACTGTAGAAGTATTGTTCCTTGTTAGAGTGTTTTCATTTCAACATTCACTATTAGCTACTAATAATTTTTTAAATTTTAAAGTTTCTTCTTTTAACATTAGCAAACTATGAAATAACTTTAATGATCAATATAGTAAATAATATTAATATTTTTATTCATTTACAAAGTATGGTTCAGTACTGTTGCTGATTTTTTTTTTTAAATAGTAACAACAAAAGACAATACTTTATAGAACCTTTTCTGATAAGAAGTGTGCGCTGCAAATGCGAGTATTTTTGATGATCGTTTCTGTCCAGTCTGCTCGTTTTATTGCGTTTAACCAGCAGCAGGTATGCGTTAAAATTTCATTTTCAATATTTAAAAATTCTGACTTTATTCTCGCAATTCCGAGATTATATCTCACAATTCTGATAAGAAAAATCAACTGGTCATTCTCTCTTTTGAGTTTATCCCACACTTCTGCCCCCCCCCTCAGAATGGACAAACTTGCTATTGTTGAGTTAAATCGTGTTATAAAGTCCGAAATACAAAATATAAAGTTGCATGAGAAAAAGTCTCAAAAAAGAATTGCGAGACAAAATAGGTAACGTTAAATGTAAAATGTTATAGATTTAAATAGTATTTCATGCTGTAACTGCAGGCCAAATATAATATATTCCCTATGAAGTGCATATGTGAATATTATGTAGGCCAACTGTTTAAATCAAATTAATGCTTTAAAAGTAGAGTAATCATAGCAGGTTTCATTCATTAGTCTGTCCCTTTAAACGTCTGCATTTAGCTTCAAATGGCATTTTTGACGACAGTATTCTATAAAAATGATTTGCATTCCGATTCTGACATCCAAAGGCACAACAGTACATTTTATCTCTTATTCTGTGGATTTTTCCCGTTTCACTCTGCTTGTTACCGTGTGTTTCTGCCACCACAATGCGCGCGTAGCTGCGAGTGACGTAACTGTGACGTCTACACGAAATTGGTCTATATTACTCCACAATATTACCACTATTTTCGCTTAAATAAATGGAGCCTTGATGACCATAAAAGATACTGATCCCAAACTTTTGTACAGTAGTGTAGGTACAGAATGACCAATTCGGAGCTGGGGGCAAAACCAGAATTGTGGAAACATGCTGAGGAAATTTAAGGGTTTTTAGACTCTCAGTCATCAAATTAATTATACTTCAACCAGTCTGAACCTTATGATTACAAGACCTCAGTGCTGTTGTGATGTCTCTAAAATGATTCTATCATGCTGCTGATGATTACTTCCCTTTATGATGTGTATAGCCAACTTTGTCCTGACTTACAGGCACAGAGGTGTATATACAAGGGTGTCTGTGTGTGTTGTTATTGCTGTGTGTGCATGTCAGGTGTCAGTATACATCCTACTGGCCCATGAGAAATTGGGGTTGAGAGGTTAAAGTCTTTCTCACATTTTCTTTCTCTCTTAATCCAGACAAAGATCCAGGGCTCATCAATAATGAAAGCGAGCTGGAATCATGTAAAATTCTCTAAGAAGCCCATCTCCCTTTGTACTTTAACACTATGACAGCGATTAATATTTCATATGTATCGTTACGTTGCACTGTGTATGTGTGTATCTGCTTTTTTCTTTCGTTCTCTTCTTTCTTTCTCTTTTAGATAGCTGGCCTCTCAGAAAAACATTACGGAACTGAGCAAAATGGCCACTGCCCTTCACCCAGGCTTCTAAATTGTGGTTTACTCTGCAAATGAAAGCTGCAGCAGCCTTTCCCTTGAGGAGAGCACTTCTTGACACTTTTGTTTTGACAGCGCTAAAGCAATATCTGTTCTTGGCAATAGAGTGTTTTCAAGGTGCTGTTCATTTTTCCACTCAGTCTGGTCTGAAAGTTAACACTCTCCCCAGATGATTCAATCAAGCAGAGTTTAATGAGGTAAAATGAGGCAAAAGTCCAGCAAATTTCAGCAAATTTCCTTTTGTTGTGCAACATCTTGCCAATGCAGAATGTTGCCCACAAGGAAACATTCTCCTTTTCAACAGTGCAAAATACAAGTAAACTATCAAAAGCTAACTCAAGCTAAAGACTAATTCTGATCTGCAAGCAAAGGTGGAATAAAACCATGCACAGAAATTCATAACCAGTGGTTTAAAATCAGCAAACCCAGTGTCATTCAGAAGATAGTAGCACTTGTCACTCACCCACTTAGGACAACAATGAAGTCCATGACGTTCCAGCCGTTCCTCAGGTACGAGCCCTTGTGGAATACAAATCCCAAAGCGATGATTTTTATTCCAGCTTCAAAGCAAAACATTCCTATAAAGTAGGGCTCCGTTTTTTCCTGAAAAAAAGAGAATGGATTGGGTGTAAGACAACTGAAGCCACCTATATAAAAGGGGGAAAAAAATAGAATTCAAACTTGCCCTAAAAAATGCCATCTAGGTAGGGTGCTCATCAGATTTTGAATGTTCTATTCAACAAATTAATTATTAAGATTTGATCATTATTAAGTTTTAATTGAGGTTTTACTTACTGAGGTAAGAGTGCCACTACCTGCCTCTGTTTAAACAAGCACTCCTTAGAAATATGTAACAGAAGTAAAACAGTAACGAAACACTCTTTGAATGGGAATAATTAGCTTGTTTTGAGTGATTCAATGGGGGAAACTAGTCTGAATAAAGTTGTCAAGAACAAAGAATATAAGGAAGAAAAGAATATAAGCGCACAAGAGAGAAGGGCCGTGCTACATTTAAAGAATAACTGTGGTGTCTAGATCGTGATCCAGAATAGGTTTTCTCATTACACAAATTGCTAGAAATGCATCTATAAGTAGATAACTAGGCCAAATTGATTCATTTATAATAAATGATTTGGATAAACAATGTTTCTTTCAAATGAAAAATCAGTTGAAAGAGGAGGTAAGGATAACAATGCGTCATGTGTAGTTTATATATGTATATTTAAGAGTGTAGCCATGTTCTCACAAGTCTCTTTGACATGGGTGTCTTATCCTCTCCAGGCAGGTGCTGCTCCAAGGCCAGGACAATGCAGTTGGCGATAATGGTGGCCAGGATCATATATTCAAACGGAGTTGAGGAGGAATGTTAAGGAAGAGTACATACTTAAGACTGATGTTTGGTCATTGAAATGCATATTAACTCAAGATCACACTCTGTTACTGTGCTCACTATGAAAAGTTAAACATCACATACTTGTGTATATAAAAACTTTTCACTTGTCATTACTTAAGGTCTTTGCACACTGAGTCCGAAATTCTCATTCGAAATTTTCGCACATTAAAAAATAAACACGACAACAATTTAATTGTTAAAATCCTAGTTCCTTGCTCAAGTCCTAATACTGTAGTACATTAATAAAACTGCCTATTTGATTTGTGAATTTGTTTAACTTACTCATTCAAAAAGAAACGACTTGAAAGAATGATTCACTCACAAATCTGACAAACTGAACCACTATGGATTGTCTGTTTTTATTTTTTTTTTAATCTACTTTATACTCACTATAGAAATTTCCAAACTATTAAAATAACTAATATTTCCAGGTTTTTCATGGTGGTGAGACCCCTAGAGCATGTTTCAGTGTGCATGTGTAAAAGATGTGTTTCTCCCACACAAACACACACAGCCAACAAGTGAATGAAGACCATTGCCTTGTCCTGTAAAATGAAAGAGAGCAGCAGTTCACAAGATGTTTTCAGGACCCCTGGTGGTTGTGAGTTCACAGTCAGCCACTGATTTGCATGTGTACAGAAAAATGTTGGATTTTGCTATGTAGGCACCTGCCAATTTCTGCCAGTGTGTGTGGGGACGAAAAACAGTAAATAAAAGAGCCCAAATCTGCTTAAGACAGAGAAGATAGAGGGAGTTCAGTACAAATAGAACAGGCAGCTAGAGGACAAACCTCTGGGGAAGTCTCTCTCTCTTCTGTGCCTTTCTTTCCTTCAGTTTGTGTTAATTAAATTAAGCCCAGACTTTGCTTAGTCCTTGTTCTAGTATCATAATAGCAATTTGTTGGCATTGGCATAAACAGTAAAATCAACATATGTTTTGGTAAATTAGACAGTATATGTTTAAGATATTTAAATAAAAGAATGTGATAAATACAAAGAGGAACATTTCAAAAGTAATAGTGTTCTAAAAAGGCTGTATAACCTCAAAATGAAAGTTGTGCACATGCTCTGCACGGGTTTAATACATTTAATACATTTTTTTTAATGCAAAAAGTGACTTTATTCCCTACAGTACGGCTCTTTAATCTAAAATAAATCTGACATCTCTATGCTAAAATTTGCTATGTTTTGGGATATAATTTTGCCATTTCTCACAGTATTTCTTTCAAAAACTTGTTGCTGGTAACTTAATACATGGATACATTATTTTAGCTTTTATAATAAGCAAAAGAGTGTGAGAGGAACATAGAGAGAAAGAGAGACTACAGCCATTGCAATCTGAGAAAGAGCAATAGAGAGACAGAGAGAGAGAGAGAGAGAGAGAGAGAACGGTATCCGTGGCAACAGGCTCTCTCCTGTCTGCCATAAGTCAGTACTCAGAGTTAATATGGTCTCTGAGCCATCAGTGTTCTCTACATGCTGCTGAATGCATTCGTACAATCAATACTGACTACACAAACATCCTTTCAATGTACCCAGCTCGACACATGATACTCAATATTTCTTCAAATCAGCTCTAAATAAGTTCAGGAAATTTGGCAATACTAAATAGTCCAACCACAGGATCACAGGTATCGCCATTACCTTCAGCGACTTTATCAGCAAATTCTCTCTTTTCCAAGCTCTCTCAGTCTATTTCTACATTTAGCTGCAATATATTTCAAATTAGCAGTGCAAGTAGTGGCAGTGGAATGTGATACAGTTCGAAGTGCTTTTCAATGAGCAAAAGAATGAATAGCATTTCAATCCAATGAAAGCTTGGAGTACGAGAGAGAGAGAAAGTGATTAGGAGATATATAGAGAATAAATGTGTGGAAAAATAGAGTTTCTATTTCTGCGTCATCATTCTGAGAAGCCCACAGTGAACTCTCACTGGCACTCTGACCATCAGTGTCACATGATCCTTCAGAAATCATTCTAA
The DNA here is from genome assembly GCF_012432095.1 of Onychostoma macrolepis. Taxonomy (NCBI): domain Eukaryota; kingdom Metazoa; phylum Chordata; class Actinopteri; order Cypriniformes; family Cyprinidae; genus Onychostoma; species Onychostoma macrolepis. The sequence goes on from NC_081162.1 coordinate 21,294,448, forward strand.
TACGCTGATTTGGTGCTCAAGAAACATTTCACAAACTTTCTTTCTTTAAAATAATAAGCAAAATGCTAACTTTCTTTAGAATAATAAGACCAGAAAAGCAAACAGGATTCATTTGATTTGACTTTAAAACTCTCATTCATCAGGTGGTTTTCTGAACCTGATTAAGGCAAATGAAGAGATCCTTAACACCTCCCACCACATCCTCTGTTTCTCCCTCTCCTGTTCACTGGAGGGAGGCCTAGGGCCGATTGACAGGATCAATTATTGAGTAAGCATGGGCACGGTGGGGTACTTCCTCCCTCAGCCACACAGTGGGGATCAGAGGGGCGAACAGCTGCGGCTTCCCCACTGGCCGAGCAGCAAAGCACCCCACTCGCTTCATTAAGCCCCTGTCCTTCCCGCAGATGCCATCGACCCACCACAACTGACCTGTCCACCTGACCTCGTGGCCCAACCGGCCCACTTCAGGAATCGAGATGCCAAATAATGACATCACCTGTGGATGATCTCCTTCCCATGTGCGTCACTAACAGAGGCAACAACATGTGCTTCCACCCCTCCGCGACATTCACTGCCTACACACCCACACCCTAACAAACATGTTCTTCCCTAATGACTCCATCTGTAAGTTTTCCAATTTACCAAATGACTGCATTTCTCTCCAGACACATCTCTGTCCCTTCTTCCAGCACTCCATCAGCTTGAGCTCAAATCACACGTCGAGCAGCACTTCAAACAAAGCCTTCCTAAATTACTGCTCTCACACACAGGTTGTCGATGCTGCACCACACAGGGCTCGTGAACATGCTGTTTTGCAAACCGGTGTGACCTTTGGTTATGCCACAGGCTATGTGTGTGCATGTTCATGTGTACACATGAGGAGATGTGTGTCTTTTTCCACAAATTTTGCTATCTACAAATACAATTAAAAATTTAATTTTAAAAATTACATTTAATTTATTAAATGTAAAAATTCAGATTAAAAATAATTTTTCCTAATTATAGTCCATATAGCAAAAGAACATTTTGTTATTCGTTTTTATTCCTGCATGTGCAACACCGCTCAATTTTATCTCATTGGTCCAAAATCTCCTCATAACTGTACATAAAACATTAAATATCTTCTGACTGGTTATTAACGTCACCTTCTGCAGTATCTTTGCTTTCGGTGTGAACAGACAAATCACTTGTTGATGGAAACTTGCTGTGTCGCACCAGGTTAAGACACACTGGTTGCTAAATAAATAAATTAATTAATTAAAAATCTATTATAAATTCACTAATGATATAACACAAATCCATGTTGACAAGCTTAAGCTTCAATAATCCTTTTGAAAAGCCAATGATTTCAGATATATTTCAAGAGTCTACAATTAAAACTTACTGCTCTGATAAAATCCCATGATGTATCACATTAGTAAATCTAAAAAAGGAAAGTTCATTAATAGAAAGAAACAAGATTAGCAAAATTGGGCAGCGTCTTATACTATCACATGCAAATGCTGACTGTTCCTCCAATACAAATGAACACTGTGTGGGTGACATGCATGCATCTAAATTGGAGCAAGATGGGCTTTTTTATAGTGTGTTTGACTCATGGAGATTCAACTTTATTTTTGTCAAAAATAATGTTTTTTTGTTTTTTTCTCTCTCAGAGAAACAAACACCAAGTAATAGCTTCAATGTAACCTTGTGGAAACGATAACAACATAAACACTAGCATCCTGATGACATCTTGACTGATGCAATCAGCATCTAGAAAAACACTCAAAAAGAACTTGACAGACTAGCATGGGAGCTAGTTTGCCCTTGGGAAGGTCACAATATATTTGTTTGACAGCGAAATGCACCTAGAAAAGTCTTATTCAACAGCTGTTCCCTACATTGTTCGGCTGCATTATAATTATGAGACATGGCAGGAGGTATTACTTTTCCTGGTCTGCCACAGCTGTCATACAGTGCAATATGATGCAACAAGAACCATCCATTTAGGATGCTTGCAACAGAAATGCATATAGTATGTGGGTTAGACATATTCACGCATTCCTGTTCATTACATTGTATTTCAAAATACATGTTGCATTACATGTATTTGAAAAAAAATTAATGCACAGTGCTCAGTCACACATTCAGAACAGAAGAAAAAATTAAAGCTTACACATATGCCAGAAGAGATTTTCCAAAACCTAGTGAGCTTCTAAGGCAGCATTCTAAACATCATGAAACTTCTTAAGTGAGTGATTTGGAACACCTACTGTATATACAGTAGGCAACATCTCTTCATGCCACACAAACAAACACTTGACTTACAATTGATCTCAATAGAGTTGGGCAATAACAATATTTCTAATCTTTCTAATCAACATTTCTCTCACCCTTGAATTTCACTAAATTTCTTACAATGCATTATGGGATTGCCTTGTATGTGAAGGATATATGCGATGGTAACCTTAGAAACCTTGATCAAAACGAGGTACCTTAAGAGGTAGCATAATTAAGACGCCTACCTTTTAGAACACTCTTTGTCTCAGTGTTGCGCTTACTATGCTTTAAAGTGTTCCCTCCGTAGGCAGTTTGCTGGGTTTTGGAACAAAACTCTTATGAATTCCTCACACAGGTGTGAACAGCTCTAAAGTCATAAAAAACTGCCAACATGTTACCATTGGCTATTAATGACTCCAAATCCAAAACATAATGAGTCTACAACATATATTTAATTACGCTCTTGATATTTTCTTGTAATACACTTGAGAATCACTCCCATAGGGATGTAGTTTGCTCCTTTCTCTGAGGAACAGACTCTTGCATTTATTTTGGGGCAATGCCAAGTCATTACAGCACCATTAGCAGAGCCTCCGTCTCTTCAGTCCCCTGAAGCTCTCTGTCTAAGAGCGAGAGATGTGTGACCATATGCTTAAAATCTGCCTAAAGTGATCGCCAACACTGACACTTGCATTATGTCGCAAGTGGGCCATTAGGAACACGAGAGAGACGAGACCAGCTAGATGCTATAATTTAATTTACCATGCAGGCACACACATTCTGAGTCACGTTGTCGCAAATGAAAGAGGGAACGCACAAAGACGTTTCAATCAGCGCAGACAAGCACATTTCCATGATATCACCAGCCTCAATCGCTCTCCTTCTTTCCTCATTAGATTGCTGAACAGCTTTTAACATTAAGCATGTTACTGTCTTACAACAGGCTTCAACAAACAACCAAACCTTTTGTCACATGATCGCAGCATGTGCCCGCTCTAATTTCATCCCTCCTTCATGGCATTCAAACAACAGGAATGACATTCAACACAAGGCAAGGATTGGAGTCAGCTGAAAGCAAGGGAACACATACACTGGCACATTATTGAAAGTCTCTCTTCTTTGGATAAGACACTTCTGTGTAAGGCTCAGATTGGTTCACACTTTACAGCCTTCGCCTGCACAGTGAGAAGTTTCTCTTTTTAGCATGTATACGCATTTGGCATTTATATGTTTGTTTTTAGACATGTGAGCAAATAGCTGCTTTTCTCATTTCAAATTTGACATCAAATGTCACTGAAAGAGAACTTTTTAAAACATAAATAAACAAATAACCATACAGCTATATTTTTGGATGTTAAAAGAGTAGGTCCACCATTTTTCAACCAGCTTTATATTGTAACTAAGTCCATAGTATATGTAAATGAACAATCTGTTCTCTTTCTCTACGTTACATGCATTCAGATTTCCCCATTTATTTGTCACCAAATGTCTCCCTGATGATGCAAAACACGTCAACCAGAGAACTTTTGACAGCTCCAGAGCTCTTTTTAAAACTAGAGATCAAACTTCCACATTTTTGTATTCCCACCCACAGGCAATTGGATCAACAGATGGGTGGCACCAAAAAGTACAAAGGTGTATTATGGGTATTTAAGGTTTTGGCATAAGGGAATGAATGCTACAGCCCCTTTTCTTCACTACAATATGGGAATAACTTTTACTGTACCTACTGATCACAATGCAAAAAGTGATACACGTCTTTAGTATTTTTTCTTGTTTTCCAGTGTAAATGCTTGAATATTCTTAAATTTTCAAATGCAAATTTTTTTAAATCCTTAAAATTAAAAAGATACATTTACTTAATCAAATTACATGATATAACGAGTCTTGTTTTCTGTGAAATTAATCAAAATGAAGTTATGATTAAACCAAGAAAAATTCCATACCCATTGACAGATATTTGCTCATGTTTTAAGCATAATTTTGATACATTTCTCATTTGCTTATTATCCTAATTTTTTCATCTACATACTGTGTTCCACCTGACAACGACTTTCAAACAACACTTAATTTTCCCTAAAATGACTTTAAAGCTCAAACACTATTGCTTTAAACCAGCAAACTCTGTAATAACTGGATTACAGCAAGGCTTTTACTGATCCTTTACAGTTAGTCACTGAGCTTTGCCTAATTTAAGTAAATGCTAAGCCACATGGTCATGTCTGGACAGTCTGCCGTGACATTAAAAAAGGGCAAATAAAAACCCAACAATTGTTCCAGTAGTGCGCACCTGTGACAACTATGGGCGACGGGCTTATCATCTCCTGTCACTGACTCATCTCATTTGCATCATAGAGAAGGCTTTTTTTAATCACACCGTGGCACTTTGAAGTCTGTAATCAATGACATGCGTCCAAACACCTCCTGTGGGGATTATGTTGTAGATCTCGCCTCCCTCTTCTGACAAAATCATCAACGATTGTTTATATGTCTCTTCATCATCAGAAACCATCTTGACAGACCATTAATTACAAAGAGAGCTTATAACAAAACATAAACCTCATCATCAATAGAGACGCTTACTCACAGATTGTAATTTGGAATGCTAAAACACACTATTCTTAACCCTGAATAACCCTGCTCCTGATGTATTGCTTTTTCTCTGAGTTTGAAACATAGTGGAATGCTCATGGCTATGGTCTCTGTCCATGGTGCTGAAAGCAAGTCAGTTCAATGAATTATGTAGTGTAAAACACCAAGAAGTATAGTTTGAAAATTTCAATGCATTTACATACAGAATACATACATTTTTACTTTTGTGTCATTACCAGGTCAATGAGTACAATCTCACAAACGACCTCTCAGCAGATCTTGCACATGCAAATCACTATATTAGTGGGTCACTGAGAAAGAGAATATTAAAAAATAAATCATTGGAAACATTAATTTAAAACATGCTTCAAATTCTTAGAAATGTAATATTTATATTGAAAGAAAAAACATTTATATAATTGCCTACAAAAAAAATCTATTTAAGGACTAAAAGTATAGTGGTGTTGAAGGCATGTGAGTATACAAATTTTTAATGACTGGCAGACAATGTATCGTTGAATTATTAACAATATTTTAAAACAAAAACAAATGCTTCATTTGTTTTTCTTTTTAGCATATTGTTATGCAATATTCATATATATATATATATATATATATATATATATTTAGAGTTTTTTATTTCATTTTTAACTTTAAGCCCCAAAACTTTAAATTGTATATAACATACATTGTTTGAATGAATTCCATTTTGAATATGCATTTCTTACTAACTTATACATGTAATTTTTTATAAATACAAAATATTAAAAAAGACGTGGTGTAGGCCTATGATTTTTTTTTTAACTAATAGTAATTTTTTAATTACAGGTTTGTTTGTCTTTTTTAAGTTTTAAAGTACTATGACCCTGAAACAAAAAGTTTCTTTACATGAACCATATAGGCAAGTGAACTCAAATTAACGTCGAGATTTTGAGGAGACTGTAACAAATTTAACCAATAAGTTTGATTATGATTAAACAATTTTGAGTTTCAGACCAGCAAAAATGAACACAGGAGCAGCATGTGCTTTTGAAAATACGTGTTGACAGCACATCTAGCGTGTGTTTTAGGGGGCAGGGCGTGTTTTACCGTTTAGACAAAAGGATATGGCCATTCTATGATCTTCTTAGCATACTTCCTAACGATGTTGTCCTCTCCAAAGATGAAGAGCGATCTGTTGACGGTGAAGCAGTTCTGTCGGACCGGGATGGGGTTGTACAGGGCCATGGTTCGGGCTCGTTGCGCTTTGGTCTGTTTGAAGGCTGGTGAAACTCCACCTGTGGATACCGCCGGTGCATCCCGGTTCCGACTGCGCTCCGAACCCCCATCCCCGGCTCCCAGCACACCGGGAACATCGTCTCCGAAGCGAGCCATTCTGTGTGGAGCAAAAACAGAGAAATCTAAGCCAGGTGCAAAAAAGTACGTTTACTTCCACACAGTGAACTGCAAATAAGCATCCAAACTGAAAGAGTTTCCCTGCTATGACAAACGACGAGTTATTAAACGACCGTTAAATCCTCCAAGCACGCGCAACACGTAGCTTACTCCAACAGTCATCCCTACAAACGCCAAAACACCAAGAGTAACATTACCTGAAAGCAAAATGGGGAATAAAACCGTTTATAATCCGAATATCCAGTCGTGCATCCCATGAAGATGTTCTTTTTAACAGGAGGAGAGCAAACTCTTTTCTGAAGAACAGTAGAAATCAGCTCCCATTTTCAGTACACCGTGGTAAAACTAAAAAGCCATCGTTTTTAAATCTCTCCGGGTCTGTTTTGACCTCCCTCGTCACTCTTCCATCTCACTTACTTAATTTAAACGTTTTTTGTATCTTTTTTAATATTTCCACGCGTCAACGACAGTGTTCAACAAGCTCCATCTGCACTGTGTGAGCTGTGAGGCGCGGATGCGGTTTGTTTAAGGTTGGCTCTCGCGCCTGGCCACCCCTCACCATGCACAGCGCGAATGTGTCTGAGCGCGTGCTGCCTCTCCAAATGACACTCAGTGCGCAAATTCATCTGAAAGCGAGACAAATAACCTCTATAGACATGCAAACACGATTCGATTAGGTTACTTTCTTATTCTTAAACAATAGGTTTCGATATAGCGTCAATATTAAAGTTCTGTCAATCAACGAGCGATTACAAAAGGGAGTGAAAACATTTAACAAAGTTTGAACTGTTCACTACATAAACCAGCTGCAGGAGTAAAATATCTTAAAAACGTCTTCTCGTTTAAGACTTTATTTCACGTGGTTCCTTCTCAGGAAGTAGATAAAAAGAAAGTTAGCTTGAAATCAAAATGAAATAAAAAATGTCTTAATAAAGGCCTATACGTGAACGATTCTTCGGTTTGAGCTATTGCAAAATATAAAGAAAGAAATAAAAACATCATTAAAAAAAAGCAATAACGCGTTTGTTTCCCGCTGACGTCACTACGCCCTTTTATTTTTCTAACGCTATCTCTTAATAAAATATGCATAAAAGTCCCGTCCTCAAATGTTTCAGTGTGAAGTTTATTGACACGTCAAATAAAGAAAAACTCAGAATGTTTGAGGATTATCGATTTCAAGCACTGTAACATCTTTTTCGCTTATAACAGACACCTGTACCAAGTGTAAGCGTCTCTATTCTAGGAGCAGCTTGTTCAGTTGACTTTGAGCTCAGAGATAATTGGTGTTTAAAACTTACTCTTCCGGCGCGTGTGCAAGCTCTACTGACAGGCTTGTGAGAGAGAATGTACTTGTTGGCCTGGTAACGACACAAATTGTCACAAAGAAACAAGACAAGACGTCAGGATCAGTGGAACAAAGCTGTCAGAGTTCAAAGATGTTTGTGCAGGTGTAATGCAGGGTGCATTTGTCTTTAAATCACCCTGAACTAAACCTTGTACTCTCCTGAAACATGGCATATCATTAGTTGAAAACAATATATATTACAAATTTCTGTCTTTTTTGTCATACTAGATTAGAAAATTAGCCTAGTGATTTTAACCTTTTTTTTTTTTTTTCACATATTGGGACAGTAAAATAATACCATGCAACAGATAAAACTGAATTTTACATTCGATGAAGAGGCAATAAAACAGCAATAAAAGGTTATTACCACTTCCTTTTCCAATTGGGCCATTAAAAAAGAAGATAAAGAAGAAGAACTAATTCTAATTTTAAGAACAGCACCTCTACCTAAATACAGAAAAAAAAAGAAAAAATACAGAGAACTGCACAGAGAATTAAAGAAACCAAATAATAAACTGTCCATAGCGAATAACCACACCTAACAAAATGTGAGGAGATACAGTGAGGCATTCCATGATGTCACTTAATCTGCTTAAAATTAATGAGCAGAACAGTGTAAGGGCCCGAAAGGACCTGCTAATAATAGTCGGCTGCAAAGTGAGAGATCTCACGCAGAGGAAAGGCGGGAAAAATGGATGCGGCTAATAAAAATGATGATGGAAACTGCAATAGTCCATTGACCCAGTAGATCATTCCAGACTGAGGTTATTATTGCAAAACAGCACAGAAGGATGAATGAAAAAGTCTCACTCAAAAGTGAATAGAACCAAATGATTTAGGAAGCACAGATGATGAAAATGTAAAATACAATAGACTATATTTGATGACTTTAATGATCTTCAATAGCCTTCAGGGTGTGCTTGTGTGGAGCATGGTGATTTTTGCCCCAATTACAGATACATCTGGGTAGTGTATACTTATATCAGCTGAGATGAGTAAGTGAAGTAGTACACTTAAACAGGTGCCCTACATTGAGGTCTACTATAAATATAACAGCAACACACACACACACACACTGAGCTGCCAGTGTCCATCCTCAATGGCCAATTACTCACAGAATGTGAAAGTACAGTTGTGCTCCATGGAGGCAATGGAAAAAAAGAGCATATGTGTGTGTGTTCAAGCCAAGGGTGACAGAATGAGAGAAAGTGTGTCAGAGAGAGAGAGAGAGAAAAAGACAATGGTAGAATGAAAGAAGCAGGGAGGAAGTACTGTAGCATATGCATTCATCAGATGTCAACACGTTTTCATTATATTCTGTTGAATAAGGCTTATGGAAAGCATGGGAGTGGTCAGAGCAGCAGTCAGCCTGACTGTGCTGACAGAGGAACTGTTGCTCTGTTCCAAAACCTAGTCAGTCATCAAGGTAGGCTACTTAATTACATTGCCTCTTAAGATACCTTATTTTGTCAGAATTCGGCAGAATCAAATGTATTGTTCACAGAGAGTGCAGTCCCAGAATACATCGCACAGAGCTCAGTAAAAAATAAATAAATAAATAAAAATCCTAGGCAGACATTATAAACATTTCATTTTATATTGAAAAAATAAATTTAAAAGGTTTAATATGATGCAATATTTCTTTGTGCTATGTGTTTTATGCTTACTAGAGAATCACGCCATTACAGCAACATGTTGAAGTCAAACTTTACTGAAATCGTTTCACATTTTCATTTAGTTTAACCTGATTTTTACTAAAATAAATAAAACTAAAACTGAAATAAAAATGAATAAAAACTATATAATACTTAAAAACAAAAAATAATAATAAAAATGACAATGAAAATGAAAGCTGAAAATATAAAATTCAAAATATTAATAAAAACTAGAATCTCAATGTTACTAAAATAATACTTATATAAACAAAATAACACACATACTATATAGCTCCATTTATTTTTATTGTTTTATTTATTGTATTAATTTTAACGATTTTATATCATTTTTGTAGTAAGCTCTGTAAGAGGAAAGCAAAGAAAATTGGAATTTTGCCCCTCCTTGTGTCTTTCAAAATCAGAGGATATTTTCATCATACTGTGTTTGAAACCGCTTGTTTGTTTACCTACCTGGTCTCATGGCATAAACGTACCTGGGTGCACTTGGTTGCTCATTCAGTATTCACTACATAGGGAAGCCTTATATATGAGTAAAATTAGTTTAGACGTAGCTGTAGACATTATAAACAAATAAACAGATATGAGTCAAATATGCCAAAAAAAAAAAAATGCTGGCTGTTTGTTGCTGTTTTCCAATGACAGGGTGATACAAGAAAAACAACCAATTCCCACTGCCTTTCGTAAGCCATTTCATAAACTGGATCATAAAAGAAATCATTTAAAATACGTAATGTCTAGACTGGTAATTGTCTCTCTGTGTTTGTCTTTCTCTCTCCCTCCTCCTACTTCTGTCCAACGGGTCTGTGTTTGATTACAGAAAACACAATTAATTTGACAGTTCTAGTAGTACCTCAATCCAAGGTAAATCAGCAGACCCTGACCTCTCTGTTTAAGTTGTGTATTTTATTCCCAACTAATTAAAAGCTAACCAAGAGGCATGAACCTGCGAGACATCTCCGCTCCCACATAATGTAGTGTCCTTGTCATCCTAATAGTGGTCTCCATGGTGACTGTACACCGTTGAATTTCTAATTTGTCCCTCCTGTTGTTGGATGCACAAGGTTCGCTCAACAAAAAGACATCTTTCACAGCCATGATCTTAGAAGTACGTTCCACTGTCACACTCAGAGACATGCTGTATGTGCTATATACAATCCAAATGTCCAACCTGCAGGATTTGCACGCTTTCAACTGAAATCTACCTACGCTGACAATATACCAAGATTGTGAATCATTTTTCCAGAGCAAACACAAGTTCTTACAGAGATAGTTTACTAGTTAC